>NC_045426.1:700726443-701030728 GCF_902635505.1 Sarcophilus harrisii | reverse complement strand
AGCTAAGACTGAGAGAGAAAAGGCTGAAAGCAGCCTTCGACATTATCTAATCCGGGTTCTTTCAGTTTCCCTTTCGCGGTTATGGGAAGCCTAGAGATAGACCCTTTCTCATCTTTTTCAATGCTTGAGATGAAATTCAGAAGATTACAAAAGGAACCAACTATGTTGAAATAAATTCTGCAAATATTAGAGAAGCAAGTTCTGGGATCTGAGTTAAGGAGACCAGCTCCTCCCCACCCCCACCTCCCCCATTTTACAGTCACTCTCTCCAGACCAGGAAAGCAGCAAGAGGCAGGTCCCCTTCATTTTAAGGCTCCTCCTGTTCTCCCTAAGAAGTTATCCAGACTAATCTCATTTTACCAAGGGTGAAGGTTAACCCCAGACATGGTCTGCTCCACATCAGCTGAAAGTGAAGGCACAGACAGAAGTTTGGCCCCCAGGGCTCTGAGCTATGGGCTGAGATCTCCTCCCAGAGGAGGCCCCTGGGGATGCCAGGATACTCTTTCTATCAAACATGAGCAGGTGTGAATCTGGCCTGAGGTCCAGGGGCTTCCCCTCCACCCCTTCCACTTACACTTTCGGAGCTCCAGGGTCTTGTTGGGGCAGGGGAGGTGCTGAGGGGGTGGGTTCTGGGTCCGCTGCAGACAGGCCAACATGGTGGAGACAGAGCTGGGGCCTGGGGCTCACGGAGTTCTGTCACACTGCAAGGTAAGAGAAAAGCTGGTTATTGAAGAGCTGCAGTTATAGGCCAGGGGAGCAGGGAGAGACATTTCTAGTTCAGCTCAAACACTAAGAATGGAAGACCTCAGAACTCAAGTCTAAGAAAGCTTTAATTTCACAGCCCAATCCTCCCATTTTATAGATGAGAAAACTGAGTCCCACGGACTAAGGCAGCTTGTCCAGGGTCACACAGATACAGTAAGTGTAGGCTTAGCATTTGAGCCCGGACCTTCTGACACTAAATCTAGTGTTTTTGTTTTATTTTTAAAATAACTATTTCATCGATGCTCTTGTTAGAACTCTCCTCACCCCTGCCAAGAAGAGAACCGTCCCTTGTAACAAATAAATGTGATTAAATAAAATACAGCATCCCATTATGATCTACCCCCCCCCCCCATTCGATAGCCAGAGTCCACCAGGCTTCTTCTGAGGGGGAGGTTTGCTTTTAGGCCAGAGGGCCTGGGTTCAAATGCTTCCCCCTCATGTGGACCATATCCTAAGTCCTTTTACCTTCATCTGTTAAAAAAGGAGAGGATTAAACCAGAAGATGTTTGTTGATGCTTCAAGGACCACCACCCTCTTGAATTACGAGTCAACCCCTCCTTCTCTGCTATTTGACAGATGGGGAAACCAAGGCTCAAAGATGTTTTGATTGTAGATAGAACAGAGCTGCCAACTCCCAGGCCTTCTCCCCCACTGTGTCACAGAAGAAGACGTGGGACTGACCTCCCAAAACATTGGGAGCCCCTTCTAGAGAAGGCTTTTTTCTTTTCTAAAAATGCTTTTCAGTTTACATAACTGATTCCTCTTTTAATGAGCAAAGTACAAGGTGTGTGGGAGGTTACCCTCGTTTTTCAGATGAAGAAACTGAATCTCGGAAATGTTGTGCCACGTGTACAGTCACAGACTGAGTGAGGGTTAGAGCTGGACAAAGACCCGGGACTTGCCCCCGGGCCCCATGCTGCGCCCTCCCCGGAGTCACCTCCCATCATCCCCACTCCACCTCGACTCCCTTTACAGGGTCTTCAGGGGCTGCTAAGTTTTTAACCCATCAGGTCCTGGGACAGTCCTGGACAGGAGGAGCCTGGGGAAGGAAACCAGGCTTGAAGCCCCCGACTTCCATCAGCTTAGAGTCTGATCTCCTGTGGGTGCTTTGTTTGTCTGTCACCGGTGTGGGACAATACAGGTACAGGTCTATACACACAGCTACGCCTTGTTTTCCCTGTTGGATCGGGGGCTTCCCCTTCCTTTGCCCCTCTAGCCCTTAGCATAATACCCAGCACACACTAGGCCCTCTGCAAATGCTTGATGACTGAGGGTGAATGGCTCGGGGAGTCTGCACTACTCTGAGTCCCTTAGAAAGGGGCAAACAACAGCAGCCCCTGCCTTGGACACAGTGGAGAAGACTGAACTCCAGTGCTGAGGTTTTGCAAACCCCAAACAGGGCTATCCATTTATTTAGGAGGGCCGGGGTAACAGAGAGCATGGCCAAGACAGGCTCACATTCAGGCCTTTCTGGCTCCAAGGCCTTTCGGGCCCTCCTGCCCTCACCCCACACTCCTCCTGCTTCCTCTCCTGCCCCAGGGATTGCCAGGGGATGGTGGGGCTCCAGAAAGGGATACAGTCCAAGCTTCCCACCTGGGAACAAGTGAGCACTGGGAAAACCACATGATGGGTGTATGTGTGTGTGTGTGTGTGTGTGTGTGTGTGTGTGTGAGAGAGAGAGAGAGAGAGAGAGAGACAGACAGACAGACAGACAGACAGACAAAGACAGAGTCACAGAGAGACAAAGAAGGGGGACAGACAGACAGAGAAAAAGAGAGAAAGCCAGAGTGCCTTTGATGCTCCGTGGTGACCAGGGAAGGGGTGACCTCTGCAATGGTGAAAGGGCTGGGGGAAGGATACAGGAGGGTTGTGGGCCCAGCACCCCCATCCTCAGGTCCCAGCCTGGGTCCCCTCCTTTGTCCACAAGTGGGTATTTGACTTTCACTCAATCTCACATCCCCCTCCACTACAACAGGCAATGTTTCTATGGTGTTTCAAGGCTGGCCAAGCCCTTTCCAGGCTTTATCACTTATCCCCACAACAATCACCCTAAGAGGCAGGTACTACTATCATCATACCCATTTCACAGTTATGGAAGCTGAGGACTGAGGCAGGATTTGCCCCCCGCTGCCATCTTTCCTTCTTTCTCTATACTCCATTTTCTTCAGTGTCTCTTCTCTCCCTTTCTTCTTCACCTCCTTTTGCATCTCCCTCCTGCCTCCACCAACAAAGATCTTGAGATCTGGAGTCAGAGGCTTGAGTTCAAATCCCAGCTTCCCATAGATTGCATGTATGATTGCAAAGCCCTTTTCCTGAGGGTTTCAATTTACAAGAGGGGGATCAGCTAAGAGCAGGGGGTCAGCCTCCCACAGAAGATGGGAGCTTCCAACACACTGATGTCCTTTCCAAACAGAATATGATCCGCATTACGTTATTTTTATTTATTTTCTAGTTATTTTTTTTAAATTTTACTTATTTTTTATTTTTTTCTGCAGTATTTCCCAATAACAGTTTCATCTGGTTTGGGCCCATCCGTGTGTGGCTGAGTGGGGGCCATCCCGGGCTGCCTCCAGCTCTTGGGGTTCCCTCCGCTCCATCCTCCCCCCACCGCCATTCTGTTCCCATGAGCCCCCTTGTGTCACCCCTGGGAGCACAGAGAACGAGCGGGTCTCTTCCTCTGGTCCCCCCTGAAGGCTCAGGATGTCCTCCGCTGAGCTGGAAGCAACATCAGGCCTTGGAGCTTTTTCCTTCCGAGATTCTCTTTTATTTTATTTTGAATTTCTCAATAGTTTCCTGTTTTCAGCATTCATTTTCGGAAGACTTTTTCTCCCTCCCTCTCTCCCCTTTCCCTCCCCAGGACAGCAGATTGAACATGTGTGATCCCCTTAAACATGTTTAGACATGTCATGTTGTACAAGAAAAATCAAACCAAAAGGGAAACAAAAAACCCCACGTGAGAGTGTCTGCTGTGGGTCGCAGCGCCCCCCTCCTGCGGTTCTCTGACATGGATGGTGCCCCCTGCCCCGGGTCTCCTGGAATCGTCGGCCCCGTCTGCTGGCCAGGCCGAGCCCCACTCCTCGTGGGGAGTTGGTGCGGTGCTGGACACAGGGTCATCTGAGAGACTGCAGTGATTGCCGTCCCAGCATTGGGACCTGGCCCACAGGCCCCCACCCAGGCCAGACTGAACCCCAGCCCCAGCCGCAGGCCGGGCTCTGGTCAGTGACTAAGCCTTCATCCGAGCCACAGACTGGGCCCTGGGCCGCTGGGCACCAGACAGTGGAGGCCCAGGATCATCCCCTCCGAGCCCACAGGCAAAGCCACGTACGAGTCCCCGCCATGGAAGCCCCAGTTGGGCCGGGGTCCTGGGGACAATGGATGCTGAATCCCGGTCAGAACCGACCTTAGCGGTCTCCTACCGACATCCTCCGCCTTCAGAGGGGTCTGCCTGGTGCTCGGAGGTAGGAAGGGCCAGACCCCTCTGACTTCCTTGTACAAGGGTCGAGAGAGTCCAGTCTGACTCTGTGGCAGAGACTCTGCAGGGCGTGGCCACTTCCTTCTCCGGCTCCTTTTACAGACGAGGAAACTGAGGCAGGCGGAGCTGAGCAACTCACCTAGAATCACCAGCTAGCAAAGGCTGGCCCTGATTCGGGCCCTCCTTCCTGTGCCAGCTGCTCCCTGGGGGGAAAGGAGGGGACGAAGGTCCAGTGCCTGGGGAAAGGAGGGGTGGGTACGAGAAAAAGGCCACGTGGCTCTGGAAGACTGAATCTCCCTCCAGCCCGAAGGTTCTTGGGGAGATCCGCTTTTGGTTTCCTCACCCATTAAAACAAGGGGCTGCGACTAGAGAGATCACAGATGAAGATGTGGAAGTGACTTTTACAGATGAGGAAACTGAGGCTGGAGAGTGTCCACAAGCGCTCCATAGGTGCTCCCCCCTGATGGGGGAGGCAAGGAGACCGGCGGCCTCCCCGACCCTCCTCTGGGCTCCCCCGGGTCCTGACTCACAGACAGCAGGGTGGGAAGGAAGCTGAGGGAAGCCAGACGGCCTCTCGGGCAAGTACCTGCTTGTGGCCGGGAGATCTGAGGTCTCCCCTGGGCTGAGGCTCTAATTAGACCTATGTGATGGCAGGCAAGTTGCAACATTCAGGGCCTCAGTGGCTTCATCTGTAAAGTGGGGCTAATAATACCCTGAGCTCCCTTCTCGCCAGGGTCAGATAAGGGCACAGGTCAGAGCCTCCCCCCACATGCCCAGGCTGTGATTACTGTTAATAAGAACAACACGAAATGCAAGAAGAGTCTTGTTTAATCCAAACTCGGCGCTGGAACAAAGCTACCCTCCGACCTAACAGACTAGGAGAGGGAACAATAAGGGTCCTGAGGATCCGAGATTTCCGGATTTCTTCATTCCCTTATTCAGGCTCCCATCGGGCCCCTCTTAGAGAAGCTCGAGAGAACGAGGGTTCGAATGCTGACTTCTGCCTGTCTGAACTGCCTAAGTTTGGGCACTTTCCTCATCTGTAAAATAAGAGCAGAGCTGAGGGTCTCCCTGGTCCCTGGAAAGTCTGACATCAATCAGCAGAGTCCGCTCTGGTGGAAAGAAAATTGGAGGGGAGGCAGAGATCCTGGATTCGAATCCTGAGTTTCCCCCTTGTGCAAGTCTCTCCCCCGCCCTGTGACTTAATTTCCCCACCCAGAAGCAGAGGGAGTGAACGAAGTGATGTCTGAGGTCCCTTTTTGGCCATTTTTGCACTGGAAGTTTTTCTGGCGGCCATACTGTAACTAGGGTGGGATGCGAGGGGCTTTGCCCTGGGTTCTGACATCTGGGGATGGCCCGCCCCTGGCCTCTTCCCTGACCCGAGTCCCTCATTCAGCCCTCCTGTCCCAGGGCTTGCCCGTGCAGGTCATTATCCGCCCCCTGCCCCCTTGAAAATTAACTTAATTTGGGGGCAACTAGGTGCTGCACCAGCCCTGCAGTCAGGAGGACCTGAATTCAAATCTGACCTCAGACACTTAATACTTCCTGCTGTGTGACCCTGGGTAAGTCACTTAACCCCAACAGCCTCAGCAAAATAAAAATAAAAAGAAAATGAACTCCATTTACCCTCGCTACTGGGATTCCCGGTGTTTTGAGTTCTGGAAGCCCCTTCCCCAACCCGCCCCCCACTCAGGACTCAGCCCGGCTTCTCTCCCCCACCCAAAGCCCCAACCCCTTTCTTGTGAGCAAGGAAACCAAAAACTTGGTCTTTCCAACGGCGGAGCCCGGGAACATAATCCTAGATTTGGGGGAAAAGAAGAATGGGGAGTGGGAGCTGGGGGGGGGGATGGGAAGAAAGGGAAGTTATTTAATACTAAACAGGTGTCTGCAGCCCGAGATTGCAAGGCCTCGGCTAATAATGAAGTATTCATGAGGAAAAGCCTTTTCCCCGCGACTTCCTTAAGATCCTAATTTCACAACAAGCTCCTTGTTACGAGGCAATTATGGCAATCTTGTATTTCCCGAGCCTGCGCCGAGCCGAGATGGACCGGCTGAGACTCCCATCTGTCCTGGCCCTGCTGCCTCGCTCGCCGGCAGCCAGAGACAATCACCGAGCTACCTTTCATTATCCCTATTCTACTTGCAGCAAAGGTGCCGGGAAAGAAATGATTTCCTCTGAAAGGGACTTTTATTCAGTTTCAAAACCAATTTTCTCCTATTACTGTCTCAAAAAAAAAAAATAAAAAAAAGGAGGGAGGGGGAGGGGAGGGGCTGTTTTTATTCCCCACATTACAGGCTGTGTTAATGCAGCTTGGGCTGGCAATAAAAGCCACGGTATCCATTTTCCGGCTTTGATTTCTGGTAATTTTAAAATATGCCATTACAATCAGGCAGAAATTATACAGTTTAAAAAAGGAATGAAGCGCTGCTTAGAGAAAGGATGAATGCACTTGACTGCTGAGAGCCGGGAGCCTGTCCTTGGGGGACTCCAGAGGGGAATCAAGCTTTGGTTTGGGCATGTCCCCTACACTCATGTCCGGGCAGCCCCCAGCTGCTGGGGAGCCCCCCACCCACACAGACTTGGACACCCAGCTGGAGGCGGGAGGGAACGGGGACTCGGAGCTATCTCTGATGTTTGTTAGGGGGTGGGAGAGAAAGGGGGTTCAGAGCCCCCTCTGATGTTTGTTAGGTGGGAGGGAACGGGGGCTCGGAGCTATCTCTGATGTTTGTTAGAAGCCAGGAGGGAACGGGGGCTCGGAGCTATCTCTGATATTTGTTAGGGGGTGGGAGAGAACAGGGTCTCGGAGCCCCCTCTGATGTTTGTTAGGTGGGAGGGAACGGGGGCTCAGAGCTATCTCTGATGTTTATTAGAAGGGGGCAGGGAAAAGGAGCTCGGAGCCCACATTTGCTAGCTGAACAATCCCAGGCAAGTCACAGCCTCTACAGGCCTCAATGTCCTCATACATAAAATGGGAATCCCTCACTCCATCCATCAGCATTTATTAGGAGGAGAAATGCAGAAGAGATGACAAGGATGACTTCGGTCTGGGACGCTCACCTTCTGGGACCATTATGAAGCTCACACGAGAGGCCAGAAAGTGATTTCTTTTTTTCCTTTGAATCCCCAGGCCTGACGCAGGGCCCAATGCGGAGCAGATGCTCAACCGAGGCTGGCTAAAGGGCCAGCAAAAACGAGGAACTTGGAAGGGCTATTATGTGGGGCTCCCACTGTCATGACTGCTGTCCCAGCTCTTCCCACAGACTCACCTGCCCTACACCCTGCCCCCACGCTTATACCCCAGAGTTCTGTTCCAAGATTCAGGATCCTAGCTGCCCATCCGTCCATCTGAGCTCTGACTCGGGAGAACCAGGTGGCAACCGTGTCCCAATTGGAGTCTTAAGAGACAGAACCTGCCTTTATGGGTCATCCCGCCTGACCACCCCCGAACCAGCGTGGACCACCCCTTGATAAGCCTCAGTTCCTTATCTGTAAAATGGGGGCACTATATCTCACAGGGTTACTGTGTGAGGAGTAAATGAGATTGATTTTCATATATTTGTACAGACAAATGTGAGCCCTAACAGACACACAGATGTCCACGTGTGCACGTGTGTGTGTGCTATATTTTGTCACTTTTTAAATATCATCTAAATGTCATCAGGTACCATTAAAACCTAATGATTACTGTAAAGATTAGGGCCTGCATCGAGAAACAGCATCAGTGCTTTCCCTCCCCGAGCCATCCTCAGAACCACGGAACATCAGAGTGGGCAGAGCCCTTAGAACAGGGGATGTCAGAGCTGGGAGGGGCCTTAGAACAGGGGATGTCGGAGCTGGGAGGGGCCTTAGAACAGGGGATGTCAGGGCTGGGATGACCTGGTCCACGTCTCCCATAAAGAGACTGGGGCCCAAGGTTGCCCCACCTCCCGGAGCCACCAGAGGCTCTGCCTTAGTGCCCTGGTCTCCTCTGGCCTCTTGCTCTGGTCCTGCCCTCTCTCCATCAGGGCCGGGTGGCTGCCCGGTGCTCCCTCCCCATGGCCTTGGGGAGGCCATCCCTTCCCATCAGCTGATGGCCCCAGCCTTTCCCGGCTTAGTCAGCTCCATCTGCACGGGCACTAATTCCAACCAGCGGGATCCGATTTAGCTCAGGCTATTCCAGTTCTTTCCTTGAGCAGGGAGGAGCTCAGCAGTTTTCTGGTCCGTCTCGGGAGCCCAGAGCCTCTCCTCCGGTCCTCCCCGGCTCCAACGGTCTCTGTGGCCAGCCCTGTCTCTGCCGTCATGGCAGCCTTTTTTTTCCAACGTCCCTGACCATCCTCCTGACTCAGTTCTGGAACCTGGGCCAGCCCTGAGACCTTCAACAGCAGCTCTCCCCCCAGAGCCTCAGGCTTCATGGGCTGTTAACGACAATCCTTGCATTAACTGTCCCAGGAAGAAGCGGTTTCATCTCACACTGTGGAAAAATGGGCCCTTGTTGTTGCCTGAATCTCTTTGCCTCCCTCACCTCCCCTGCCCCTAAGAAGGCCAGCAGCAGCAGCCAAGGGGGAAGGGCCGAGGGGAAAGGTCTGTGAAGGGTCTTTAGAACCCGTAATGTCCGGGCTGGCTCTCTGGAGGTCGCCCGGACAGGCCTCGGTCTCAGCAGGATAAACACGAGAATGGTCAGGAACAGAGTCCAGAGTCTTTATTCTGGCCCAGGCTTGAGCTTAGTGCAGGAGGCAGGAGGCAGGGGAGCCACCAGGAGGCTGGCCAAGGATGGAGTGTCTCATCTCCAGCCCCCTCAGCCCTTAAATACCCTATTACACTTACATCACTACAGCACACTGAGCATGTGCGAACTAGAGAACCATGACATCCCCATGCTAAGTATTAAGTATATGAACTAGAGAACCATCATCTCATCAGTCCCACTGAGTTAACACCTTGTTATAAGTATCCTTGTCTGGAGTTCCGGCCCTCTGCAAGAACATAGCACTGTCTTAACAATATTGGAGGGGGCTTAGAATGGGATGGGGGAGTCAGAAGTGGGGGACTTAGAATGGGGGGAGTCAGAGGTGAGGGGACTTAGAACGGGGGAGTCAGGTCTGGGAGGGGGCTTAGAACGGGGGGAGTCAGAGGTGTGGGGGGGGCTTTAGAAATCCTCCAGGCCAGGAATTTGAAAACTCTATTTCCAATTAATTGCTTTCTTTTGGATTCTTATACACCTTAATCAGAGAGAGACAGAGACAGAGACAGAGACACAGAGGGAGGGAAAGAGCAGCAGGCCAAGACAGCCCCTTGGGGGAGTGGACATAATACCCCTGATGAATCCGCAGAGGAGAATGGAAAGGACTGAGCAGATCCGTGGGCCCCCCAGGAGACAGCAGAGCCTGGAAGTGCCAAGGAGAAAGCTATTGGCCGTCCTTCCTTCTGGGACAGGAGCAAAGAGGGGGGCTCTTGACTTGGGTGTGAATCGGATTTAGAGGCTGCAGGGCTGAAGCCTCCCAGAGCAGAAGGTGGTCAGCAGGGCCCGGCACCCGAGGGCCTCAGGGAGCTGAGGGCAGCTTCTCACTGACTCGGGGGGCAGCTCCCGCCCATTGGATGAAGGGGTTCCTGCCCGGAGCTCGCCCTCTCGCCATGCAGCCTATGAGAGCACAGGGAGGTTGCCCCCTTGCAGGAGAGGCCCACGGGAGGGGAGAGAGCCGCCATTTTCTGGAATTCCCTCTGGCGTCCCCCCTTAAAGACCTTCCCGGGCTCTGATCCATACATGCACAGACCTTTCTCGGGTGTCTGCACTGGCTCTCGCTCCCCATCGGGCGGGTCACAGGTCAACAGAAGGGACAACTGAGACCCCAGAGGTCAAGGTCCAGGGATTTGCTAAGGAGGGTCAGCCTCCAGATCTGGAGGGGCCTCGGGAGCCATCTTGTCCAACCTCTTCATTATAGGAGGACGCAGAGGGACGGGGATTCTGAGTTAGGGGTCCCCCTGTGCATCCCCGTTCACTGTGAGTGAGGTAAAAGGGCTTAGGATGCTTGCAGCTAGGAGGGACCCTCTACTTCAATATTCCCCCATTTACTGGGGAGGAAACTGGGCTCAGCGGAAGGCACGACTGCTCAAGGTCATGGGGGTCACAAGGAGCTGGGGCACATGGGAACCCACATAACGGGTTTTCCCATCCTATATGGCTTCTCCAGCCCAAGGTCATGTGGCTACTTCAACAGCAAACCTGGGCTTGGCCTGAGAGGTACAGGCCGCCACTGCCCTCCCCAAGCCCACCCCAACACCCTCTGGGAAACCCAGCCCCCCTCAGATCACTCCCCCCAAACCCAGGGAAAGCCCCCATCGGGGCCTGCCCCTCCTTAATCCAGGGGAGAGGATTGCCCTGGGAAGCTGCTGCTAATTTTGAAACCCTATCTCCAAATCGGACTATTTATAAGCCCAAGGTCTTTGTGACTTTAATAAAAAGGGGGGGCCGTCGAAAGCCCCGGTGATAGAATGCTCTGGCACCTTCTCTGACACCGGGGCCGATAAGGCCCCTTATCTGAGGGCTGCGCCTCCGAGAAGGTCTCCTCTGCCAGATAACTCCTCCGCAGCTGTCGATAGACCCTTTCAGAGCCTGGGATTTAGATAAAGGAAAATGTGACAGGAGGGGGAAAGGAGAGAGAGAGAAAGAGAGAGAGAAAAGAAGGAACTTTCAAAGTCTGAGAATGAATTGAGTTTACCCGGCTTGCCTTGAGAGAACAATGAATAAAAGATGGATGGTGGAAGCCTGCAGCCTGTATTTTTTATTAAAAGACTGGGGGGAAATCTGCGGGTTAGCCCCAGCCTTCATTTGTCATCTTCTCCTGCCCCTGGTCAGCTCCAAGGCTGCTGGGAGGGGGTTCCCGGAGAGCGGGGCCCCCATCAAAGACGGGTCTGGCCAGAGACCAGCTTCCTGGCTTGGGGTTAATCTGGTCCCATGGGGAGGGGAACAAGCCAAAAAAAAAAAAAAACCAGGAAAAGAAACAGAAGCTTAAACCCATTCCAATTCTTGCCAGCACCTGCTGGACCCAGCCAAATCTGGGGGGTCTCTAATTTGGGGGCCTGGGGATGGGAAGAAAGATGGGAACAAGGAAAAAAAGAGAAGGGGGAATTCTCTCAGGAGATCATTCCAGGAGACTAGGAGTTCATGGCTGGAGGACAGGGATCCTTGACTGTGTGATCTTAGACCAGCAACTGCCTTCTTTGGGTCTCAGTTCTTCCCAGGAAAATGAAGAAGGGGTGGAGTGGCTGATACTGTTGGGTGTTCTGGACACCAGTCTCCTGGAGCTGGGAGGCCTTTGAGATCTCCCCCAATTCTAGCCCTATGGGTCTATAAATAAAGGGTCCCTCTCTCTCCTCATTCCAAAACAGACACAGCCAAGTCATGCCAGACACATGAGAAATGGGTCCACAAGGCCCCTTCTAATCAGGGGTCAAGCACACACTGTCCAAATCCCTTAAAAGCGAGGCTCCCCCAAATGATGGCTATGGGGTTATCCGGCTCACTGGCTCTGTCTCTGTCTCTCTTTCCCTCCCTCCCTCTTTCTCTGTCTTTCTGTCTCTCTCCCTTTCTCTTAGTCTCTCCTTCTCTCTCTTCCTCCCTTTCTCCTTCCTTCCTTCCCTCCCTTGCAAAATTATGATTTATCAGTAAATATAAATTGTGATTTATCAGAATTATAATTAAAAGATTTTATATACCTACATACCCAGGGTCAGTAAAAATTTTTCAGGCAAAAAGAGGTGATGAGTGGAAAAAGATTAAAGAGTATTCCCACAACCCTGTACAGGACCTAGCACACAGTAGGTGCTTAATAAGTACTTGGCTGAAATATGCAGCAAATATACACCAACTGAATCCAAGGTAGTTTGGTGAATCTTGCAAGCTGGAACACTCAGGAAAAGCTTTCTGCAGCTACTGTAGGGCTTATGCTGTGTTAAGAGATTTGGAGGTGGAAGAAGGCTGAACTCAGAGGTAATCTATTCCAACCCCCTCATTTTTATAGAAGAACAAACTAAATGATATGAGCCCCAGAAAAATAAAAATAGGCATCATGTGATCCACAGGATTACAGACCCAGAGCTAGCTAGCCCGAGGATCAGTAAAGTCCGACCCTCTCATTCTTCAGATGAGGAAACTGAGGCCCTAGTAAGGTGACAAGTCAATAAAAATTAATTTCGGGCCTACTGTGTGCTGGGCACTATGCTAAGTATTGGGGATGCCCTCAAGGAGCTTGCCGTTTAATGGGGGAGACCACATGAAAACAATTATGTAATACAAAATCTATAAGGTAAATTGGAGATAACTGACGGGGGAAGATGGTGGAAATAGTGGCAAGAGTTGGGATCTGAACTCAGTTCTTCTGACCCGGACTCCTGCCACTCACGAAACATGCATGGCCCATGGGCTTCCTAGGAGCCGGGCACTGTGAGCATCAGTGGGAACACATTTTAAAATGACCAATGTCTGACCTCAGGGACCTCATCCTAAAATTGTTCAAGGATGCTCGTCCCAGAATCATTCTGGGGAAGGGCTGGGAGACTGGCCGGCTTTGTGCTCTAGAGACAGAGCCCTGCCTGAGATCCCAGAAGGGCGACTCCCTTTACCTCCCCCAAACTCAGGTTCCCCATCTGTAAAATGGGGAGATTAATAGCACCCTCCCTCCCTCCAAGGTTGCTGCAGATGGGATGCCCAGATGGTATACACGTTAGCTCTTAGCCTATCAAGCTCTTAACCAAGATTTGTGAAATGGGAAAGAATCTAGCCTCCCTTATCCTCACAGCAGTTTAGCCCCAGTTCCTTCTTCCCAGTCCGAAATACTCTTATATGTATATACATATTTATATTAGTAGTAGTAATACTATATATTTATTTATATATTTTTAGTATTAAATACTAAAATCTACATACCACATCTTTGTGCCCTTTTTACAGATGAGGAAATCGAGGCAGACAGGTTGAGATTAGCTAGCCAGGGCCTGAGGTGGGATCGGAACTCAGACCGGAACCCCCTAGGAAAGATGCTGCAAACATCCCTGAGGTGCTCGAAGCAGCCGTGCAGGCCCAGCCCATAGCTCCCTCTCCTCCCTCCCCAAATCCAGAGGGCAAGTGAGTCAATTAGCGGAGGTGGCTGCCAGTGGCAGAATGAGTTAATACGGAACAGGAAAGGTCACTCCTCCTAAGTTACAAGAAAGCATAAAATCCAACCTGGAGCCTCACTTGGGCCGCCACCTTGCCGAGAGGCTCCCATAAAACTCGGGCCGGCCCTGCCCACCCCCTCCCCAGCTGGAGGCAGCGGCTTCTGTTCCCCCCGCCCCCCTCCTCTCCCACTCGTTCTCTTCCTCCTCCCCACGCTGAGCCCCAGGCCTTTCAGGGCACCCTGTTAATAATTAAATGTTAATCTAAAAAGCAATTTGAGCTGCGGGGCTCCGCAGATCTGGTTAGAGATTGCATTAGCATGGAAGCAGCAGGGGCAATTTCCCTTCACCCCTCTCCTCCGATCCTTAATGTCCACTCACCTCCGGGTGTCCGTGCTGCTGGGCCTGAGGAAGGTGGGGCTGGGGGGCCGGGGTGGAGGAGGAAGAGACGGTTCCCCAGCCCCACCTGCCACACAGGAGAGGGTCCAGGGACAGGGCAGGGGTCGTCCTTCCTGCCCTGCCCTCCTCCCTCACCAAGGGCCCCCCCCATTTAAAAAATAGGAACCTGAGGTGAGGGAGTCAGGAAGCCAGGGGCTGGATCACCATTCTGCACCTTGCTGGCTGAGCCCTGGGACAGGCCACAGAAGCGCCCCCAGGCCCATTTTTGGCTCCACATTGATGAGCATGGTCATAGATTCAGACTGAGGGACTCAAAGGGCAGATTTTAACCCAAGTCCCCGAGGACGAAGCCAGAGCCAGGAGGCCCTTGGGACAGAGAACATCCTGGGGGAGGGACCTCAAACAGAGGCTGAGAGAGAGAGCCCACTGGAAGTCCCATCCCTGACTGAGAGAAGAACACGTCTCTTCCCTTCTAGAAGACACTGCCTTCCCTCTAGCCCCTCAGCCTGCGCTGCAGAAGCCCTGGGTGACCCTGGCCTCCCTCCAGCCCCAGAGAGAGGTCAGGGGTCTCTCCATCCCCTCCTGGGCCCCCTCCCCCCTTCCCTTCTGAGATCTCAATTAACCAGGGAGCTGGCTGGGGCTTCTGGCTCCTTCCACTGTTTAATTACAGAGCCCATAACAAGCTCCCCAAGCCCAGGGGACTGACTTTGAAAACGCTTTTGAAGTCGACTTGACTTCCAGAGTCAAAGGGGAGGTCTTGCTGGAGAGGGTGGGGGAGGGGGAGGGAGGGAGATTTCCCCCCTCTCCCCCGTGGCCTCCTCCCCAGAGACCCCTGAGGCAGCCCCCCTTCCTCCCCCTCTCCCAGCCCCCTAGGGCCGACTCAGAAAGGTGAAGGCCGGCAATGATTCCTTCCCTGAATGCCCGTCCTGATAGGATGGGTCAGGGGACAGGTGATGGGACTGGGGGGGGGGCTCCTCCCCAGGGTGAGCTGGAGGGGCCAAGAAGCTCCGGGGAGATCATTCAGCCCATCCTCCATCCCATAATGGCCGCAGCAGGTAAACCGCTTCCATCTGCCCCCCCCCCCCGGGGGGAAGGCTGGTGGAAAACTCCAGATTTCTGCCTGCAAAGGTCATTCTGTCCAGCTCTCTGCCTCTCTGCAGGCAGGAACCAGAAGGTCGCTGCCACGTTTGGGCCACTGGGGATTAAATTCCCTGCTCTTTCTGGCAGCCCAGGGGAGGCTCCTGGGGAGTCTGGGGATGAGAACCCACCTGCCTCCCTGCTAGTTCCCGGCCACGCCCGGGGAGAGTCATCTTTTCCCATGATGCAGCTCTGTGAACCCGAGGACAATTCTGTTCCAAGGAAGGGGGCTGGAATCAGAACTGCAGGGGGCTGAAAGGCGGCCCTTGGGGCCAGCTGGAGTGCCCCAACTTGTACCAGAAAGCACCCCCTCCACATCCCTCACCAGCGGCTGGATGGGGAGCCTCCAGGCGGCGGTAACCATGGCCAAGTTTCCCTCCACCTCCAGCCCAAACTGGCCCTTTGCATTCTGACCCATAGTTCCGGGTCTGCCCCTTGAGGTCAGGCAGGACCTACCCAATCCCTGAGCCCCTAAGACAGTCCTTGGGACCCCCGGGGCCCAGATTCAGAGACCCCCGAATCCAGTTCCCTGGTATTGCATCGGGGCAGGATAGACTTTGCAGTTGAGGGAGCAGAGATTCAGAGAGTGGGTCCTGTTTGTGGCTGAGGTCACAGACAGCAGGGGGCAGAATTCGAACCCAGGTCTCTGACCTCATTTTGTTGAAGACATCTAGGGATGGTCAAGATCACGTTTAAGATCACGGCGGAGTAAGAGGCAGAAGGGAGCTAATCATTCCAAAGCCCACACTCTCCCCTACCCACATTTAAGGAAGATTCCCTCCTTTGTGTCCTTGAGCAAGAGCTTTCCCCTCATAAAGCCTCAGTTTCCTCACCTGTAAATAAAAATCATTTACCTTGATCAAATCAACAAAATATACATGTGTTAAGCATTCCTACGGGCCAGCATCAGGCCGCCAAGTTCCAGATTGTTTTAGGGGGAGGTTTCCATGATCACTGAGGTTATCTGAGTTATTCTCCAAACACCCTCATTAGATCCCATTTTCCAGGTGAGATACCCGAGTCTCCTGGAGCTGATGGTACCCAACTGTAAGTGACAGAGCGGGGACTTTAGGGATGTCTCTTCTGACTCCGACCTCCCGGGGATTTCCTAAAAAGGGGGGATCAACTCCTTTCCCACCTGTGGGGTGCTGGGGCTTCCCCGGAGTGGCCGGTGGGGGGGCAATGCCAGCCCTGCCAGGGGAAGAGGGGGCATCTCACAGCATGGGTGATATTCAGGGAGGTGCAGGTGAGGACATAAACTAGGGAGATGTAGCCAGTCCAGAGCTTGCCTCTGGGGGTCTGAGCGGGACCCGGAAGAGGGCACACCTTTAGGATCAACACTGAACAGAAAAAGCAGGAGGGACAGCACAAAGAAAATGGCATCAGAGACAGGTCTGAATCGCCTGGTGTCGGTTACAAATGACCTGATGTGGGAAATAAGGGATCAGATGTGTACCTAACATGGGGTGGCCACCCCCTCCCCAAGCCCCAAGCCAGGGGCTCCCTCCTCAGTGACTAGGTCTGGGGCCGAGCTCTGGAAATCTTGGGGCCTGGTGGGTGAGGAAGCCTTAGGTGATGTTCTGCTCAGGCCCGGCCTTGGCCTCATTCCCAGCATTCCCAGCAGGGAATTTTTCCAGGTAGCGAATGGGTCTTGACAACGGGTCCTTTAAGATAATTTGGACGGTTATTGGTGAGATAAATCCCAGGCTTTGAGTAGGATGGGGGTGTGGGAAGGGGAGAAGCTGCATAATTATGCATTATTCCAAATACAGGCCCCATCGCTTAAAATGAGGCCTTTTGGATAAGAAAAAAATATATATATATATAAAAAGATATATTATGAAAAATTCTGATATGGAGGAGAAGCACACATGTGTTCTCAACAAGCCAGATTCTGAGGAAGGCGACCCACTCCACAGGGAAGGATTGGGGCCAGCGTTCTAGGTGGGCCACGGGCCAATGGTAGCTCTCTGGGATGGCGAGGGGATTGTGGTTAGAACCGATTAACGGCGGGCGGAGATTCGCCCGCACAGAGAAACGGGAGAATCGGCTCATCGATGACCTCAGGGAGAGCAGAGAGAGGAGACACACACGTGAGAGGTCAGAAGGGGAGAGGGCAGGAAGGGCAGGGAGTTAAAATGGCTCAAACCTGAGCTCCCAAGAGCCAGCTGTGGTCAGCTGGGAGAAGGGAGAGGCGGGCAGTGGCTTTGAGACAGAGCTGGGGCTGGATCTGTGCGGGTCCTTCCTAGGGTCCCCAGGACAGGGACTGTCCCTTCCTGGGGTCTCCTGGCGCAGGGACTGTCCCTTCCTGGGGTCCTTGGGGACAGATACTGTCCCTTCCTGGGGTCCTCGGGGGCAGGGACTATCCCAAGTGGGAGCTCAGGACACAGGAAGCTTTAACAAAGGTCCCACCTATCCCAGACTGACTCAGGAGCACTTCCTCAGGCACTCAGCGCTAGGGGCTCCCACAGTCTTTCAGAGAGAAGAACCCCCCAGTCCTCCTATGGACAGTGTTGCACAAGCTCCAGAGGTGACCCCCCACCTCCCCTCAGCTTGTCCCTTCCCCCCTCCCCACTCCACCATGACACGGGCAGGCAGCGAATGTCAGATTGAGCTCGAGCTCACCACCAAGCACTTATTGCTGTTATTATGAAGGCACGAAGTTAAGTTCTGGGAACGAGGAGGAAGGGGGCCCGGCCTCTGCCCTCCCCGAGTGCCCGCTCCACCAAGGGGGCAAATACCTCCAAGGAGGCCTGAGAGGGAGGTTCTGGCAGTCGGGGGCCGGGTTGGGCGTCTTTTCCAGAGAGAAAGTCCCTCAGAGTGAGGGGTCCTCCGGGAAGGCCTTCTGGAAGGTGAGGGGCTTGCGGGGCTCGTGCCCTCTACCCCTGGGCCTGACCCAGGCTGTGCACCTGGCGCCCCGGCCCTGCCCTCTGCCGGACAAAGCATGGATCCCCCCACCCCCCACCCCCAGCCTGGCATAGCTGCCCCTGGCACTGAAGTGACCCTGAAAGGCCAGGCTCTGGGACGTCACCCAAAGGCCCTGCTGAAACCCGGAGACACGCGGCAGCTGCGGGGAGGGTCCCTGCCCAAGGCAGGCTGGGAGAACCACGGGGTGACTGACCCCGGGGGGCTGCAGTGGGACGCTGTGGCAAGACGGGCAGTGACCCAGACCAGCTCCGGATGCCGCAGGGCTCCCCCAAACCAAGGACCGGGGTCCTGGAGCCCGGCTCTCCTGCTTCATGGGGGTATCCCCAAGGATTCTGGGGTAATGGTCCCTGGAGACAGAAATGCTCTGGGGGGTGAGGGGGGTGGATCCTGCGGCCTTCCTGGGGGGGGGGAGGGGGACGGAGCATTACCCACGTGGCTGGACTCGGCCTGCCGTGCCCGCGGGCTGTGCCAAACTTATTTTGGCCGTTCTTGATTCTTTGTTATGAGTGATGGTTCTGGGCAGATTCTGGGAGATATTCGGAGGGATGCATTTGGGGAGGAAGGTGACACAAAAATAAAAGATAACGCCGAGGTCTCTAAAAAGACACAGCCCCAGCTTGGGGTGGGGGGCCCTGCCTCCGAGTCACCCTGGTCCGAAAAGGCTTTAGAACAGGGAGGAAGATTCGGGCTCTGTGTTACACTGGTCCCCAGGGAATGTCAGAGCCGGGAGGGAGCTTAGAGAATGGGGATGTCAGGGACTGGGAGGGGGCTTAGAACAGGGGATGTCAGGGGCTGGGAGGGGGCTTAGAACAGGGGATGTCAGGGCTGGGAGGGGGCTTAGAACAGGGAATGTCAGGGCTGGGAGGGGGCTTAGAACAGGGGATGTCAGGGCTGGGAGGGGGCTTAGAACAGGGGATGTCAGGGCTGGGAGGGGGCTTAGAATAGGGGATGTCAGGGGCTGGGAGGGGGCTTAGAACCCGGCTTACATCGCTGGGAAGATCCTAGGAACACAGATCTAGAACGCTCAGAAGGGCCCAGGAGTGAATGAAGTGACTCTCGCCTCATGAGCTGCCCGTAGAGGCCTGGTGAAAGGTTGCTGACCCTGCTGGCGGAGGTTTGGATCCTGACCCAGGGAAAGGCTTCTGATTGGGACACAGGTGCCTTCTCTGTAAATCAGCAGTGCAGCGGGAAGCAGAGCACTTTGCCTAGAAGGGTAGCGGCCAGAGCTCTGGGCTGGGTCAGGAGGGTCTGGGGGCAAATTTGACCTCAGACACTGCTTAGCCGTGGGATCACAAACCCCCTGACCTGTGCCTCTGTCTCCTCACCTGTCAAACCTTTCTCCGGGCTGGTGGGAGGGTCAGGGGAGGTTATGCAAGCAAAGTACTTTGGAAATCTTAAAAGCAGCTCACACCCCAGAGCCCCTGCACATTCTGGAGTTCTAAGGTCCTTCTCAACTATGGCAGTTTGTGTCTTTTATTTCAAGATCATTTTCTGCTCTGACACCCCCTGTTCTAAGCCCCCTCCCACCCTGACATCGCCTATTCTCAGCCCCTCCCAGCCCCTGTTCTCAGGCCTTTCTCAGCTCTGACATCCCCTGTTCTCAGCCCCCTCCCACCCTGGCATCCCCTGTTCTCAGGCCCCTCTCGCCCTCTCACCCCCTGCTCTGAGGCAGGGCCCTTGCACTATTGGCTAGCCAGCTCCCAGGGGCCGGGGGTTCTCCGTGGCCGGGCTGAGGGGAGTGGGCCAGGCCGGGCTCAGCACGTGGAATGCTGGGGGAGTCAGGCCCGAGAGGGTACGGGAGCACGTGTGTGTGTGTGTGTGTGTGTGTGTGTGTGTGTGTTACCACAGCAGCTCTATGCAAACATGTTAATTTGTTTTCATTTTTTTCCCCCTTCCAGGATAATTGGGTGAGTTTGAAGTCTCCGCGAAGCTGCTGATTATAGTTATTTGGGTGGTACACGCTCGCGCGGAGCTCCCTCCTTGGCGGCTCTGGAGATGCTCGGGGGCTGTAATTACAAGTGCAGGAATAGCTTCCAGGGGCCCCACGAGCCCCCGGCCTCAGGCCCGCAGGAAAGCCTCGGCCCAGACCCCGTGGGGCCGCTCCCGGGCCGGGTCCTCAGAGGGGTCCCGGGGCCCGTGTGGTCTCCTTCCTTTACAGAGGGGAAATCGAGGCCGGGGAGGTCACCCAGAGCCGGATCAAGGTCTTCTCGTTCCAAATCCCGCGTCCCTGACCTGCACCAGTCTGTCCCCCACAGCCCCGCGAGGGCCTGGGCTGCGGGCCCCTGGGGAGAAGCGGGGAGGAGGCCTAGGGAGGGACTCCCTGGGAGTCTCTGGGGGAGAGGGCTTCAGAATGTCTTCTCAGCTGCCCTCATTGTTCCACCCACATTCACAGACTCATGGGAAGGCAGAGTGGGAACTCAGAATGCCAGAAGTGGAAGAGTCCCTAGGGCACAGAACAGGGGATGTGGGGCTGGGAGGAGGCTTAGAACAGAGAATGTCAGGGCTGGGAGGGGTCATAAAAAAAACCATACATTCTACCCCCTCCCCGCATTTTGCAAAAGAGACTCCCAAAAGCCGGGAAGAGAAGTGATTTGCCACAGATAAGAACACAGCCAGTTAATGGGAATAAAAAAGTAGGATTCACACCCCAAACCTCTGTGTCTAAATCCCAGTTCTCACCAGTTCCCTCCTTTCAGGGCCGGGCATTTCTGCCCCTTATTCCTGCCAGAGAGTGGAGGGCCAGGTGCCTGGGGCAGGGGTCCCTCGCTGGGACAGGGGTCCCTCGCTGGGGCAGGGGCCATCCTGATCCCTCAGGCCAGCTTCACAAGACTTGCTGAGAAAAGGGAAAGTTTGGGAGGAGGAAGGAAAAGCCAAGGATGGGGGCTCGGAACACTGGGGTCTACCTGGGATGCTGTGATGGGGAAGGTCCAGAAAGGCTCCTGAGGACCAGGAGAAGAAATGAAGGAGGAGAAAGATGGTCGGTGAACTCCTGTGATGTTTGCCCATCACTGCCAGGGCTTCAGGTGGAAAGAGGGAAGAAGGGGAGGTGGCTGCGGGGACCGGGGGTCCAAGGGTCCCCTGGGGGGGAGGGTGAGACCCTTCCCTTCGTGCCCTCTGGTGAATGAATCTGGCTCCCAGTGGCGAACCCAAGTCCTGGCCCGGGCCCATCCTCAGTAACCCGCTGCCACCGTGGACCACCTGAGGGAAGGCGCAGGAGCCCCCGCTTTCCCCCGGGTGCCTTTGCGGCAGGCCCGGCCAGCCCTGCCTGGCTGGGCAGGGTCTCCCCCACCCTCCCTCGCCCGCAGCGGGACAAAGGCAGGCTCTGTTCTCCCCGAGGCCGGGCCCATTTGTCACCGGGACGGGATGCGGTCTGCCGGGGTCAGCCAGGCTCCCCAGCTCCCCTCCGCCCAGCCTGGGATGAGCAAATACAAAAGCCCCCGTGTCTCCCGACCTCCCTCCTCCCCACACTTGGCCTGTTGTCGTGGCCTCAGGAGACCCCGTTCTCCCGGGAAGATGGTTCTTTTCACAGGGTGGGGGATGGCCGGGTAACGGGGGGAGGGGACCGTGGGCAGCTGCTGAGGCTGCCACTCGGAAGCTCCCACCCCCGTCTGCCAGCCCCCCACCCGGCCTTCCCTTCCAGGAGATCCGGGGAGCGCGGCCTGGGGAGGTGCAGATTCTCCCCCGGTCCCTTCTGGGGGTGGGGGCTCAGGGTGGCGGGGGAGCTGGCCCGGGGGCCCGGCAGCTCCCATTCTGTAAGGCTTGCAGCTGCCACGGCACCATCCCCGGAACACGGTTCCTCTCTCCCTCTCTCTCATCTCTGTATCTCTCTATCTCATATATCTCTCTAACCTATATATCTCTATATTTATATCTCTTTTATTGCTATAATTATCTCTCCATATCTCTCTATCTCTCTATATTTCTCTTATCTCTATAACTATCCATATCCATATCTATATCTCTCTGTAGCTCTCTCTCTCCATATATTTTTATCTCTCTCCATCTATAGAAATACACACAAATATATACATATACATGCACATGTCTGCATTTTTAGACACAGATGTATATATTTATGGACACGTGTGCACACACATGCATGTATACACGTTATGTGTGTTTGTATGTGTATGTATGTAGTTAGTGTGTGCACACACATACCTCCCTAATAGCCAGCACTTATATACATAAATGAGCTCACCCTGGGGGTAAATGCTATTTCCCCCCAATTTACAGCTGGGGAAACCGAGGCAGACTTCAAGTGACTCCCACAGTGTTACCAGTGTTAGTGTGTGAGGAAGAATTTGAACGTGGGTCTTAGTGACTCCCGGTCTGATTATCCCTCCTGACCACCAGCCTCCCCTCTTTGACAAATGAGGCCCCCGAGTCCCGGGAACCAAAGCCGTTGGTCCAGTCACCGGGCTCCAAAGGCGAGACCTCCAGTCACAGCCTCCAAGAAGCAGGAGCGACCCCTGGGTGCCAGCAGAACCTCTGAGATCCCGGAGACGTCCCAGTTCTGGGTCACACAGACCGAGCGGCTTCCAGAGGGGAGTGAATGCCCAGACTTCTGGGAGCAGGAGGGTGTCCACACAGGGAGGAACATCCTGGGGTAGCAGATGCCGGCAATTAGTCACTTGTCTAACAGGTGCCGAGTGACCAATCTGGAGTTAAAACGAACCTCAGAGGCCAGCTACAGACAGCCGGTAGCCAAGTCCATAGAAGGCTGGGTCTGGAGTCGGGAAACCCCGAATTCAAATCCAGCCACACAGACACTTCCTATCTGGATGACCCTAGGTGGGTCACATCACGTCTGCCTCAGTTTCCTCAACTGTTAAATGGAGATCATAGCACTTAGGGTTGTTGTGAGGGTTCAATGAGATTTTTTAAAAGAGCACTTAGCTTTTTTTATTTTTTATGATCTATTATTTTAATTAATTTATTATTTTGCTCTAGGACCGAAGGGACTTCAGGGGAATCCAGCCCTTGGAACTTAGAGGGATGGAAAAGTCTTCAAGAGGGCCAATGGTGCTCGGTAGGGAGGAGTCAGTGGGGATGAGGCACAGAACTGAAGTCATTCCTCAGAAGTGGGGCAGGAGCTGGCCTCCTGGGACTCCTCCTACTCCTGCGCCTCCCCCCCAGTTCTCCCTTCTCTCCATCTGGAAGTTCCTTGGTTCGAATTTTCCAGGCTTCCAATCTAATCTGACAAGTGCTGCTAATCAGGTGCCAAGGAAAGTGAAAGGCCGGAGTTACAAGTAAAACTTTATGCAACTCTGCCTTCAGGGAGCTTCCATTAAGGGCTTCCAGCCCCTCCCAAGGAAGGTAGACTCTACTCTCACTTTTAGTCCCGGTATTCGTACCTCTCCAGGGCTTTCCTTAGAAATTTAATTACAATGTGGGAGAGGAGAGAAGGCACTTTCCTCTTCTTTGAAGAGGCGTGGGATTATAGGTATGAAGTACAGCATAAAATGTCCCAGGATCACACACAGCTCTGGAGGGCTGATGGAGAAGCCACTGGCCCAGGGGCAAACTTTTGCGAGGTGCTATAATACTTTGGGAGTTAGTCTTGCTAAACTTTCTCCCCTTCTCTTTTATTCTTTGTTATAAAGACTGGTTCTCTGGGAGGAGGAAGGAATTTGTTGGGAATCCAGGTCATTGTTTTGAAAAGTTATTCATTTCTTGTAAATAAAAAGCTATAATTAAAAATAAGTTATTCATTTCTTTTAAAGGGAGAGGTGAAGAACATGCTCTCCTCTGAGGTTAGTCTTCTCCCAGCCATCTCCACCCGCCTCCAATCTGTCACTCGCTGACCTGGTACATAACAGCTGACATGTCCAAGGCTTAGATTTCCTAGGGGACTCTCGAGAATCATATGCACAGATTATGTTTGAAAAGATAAATTCTTATTATATTCTTTGTTCTTTTATTACTAAAATTTCTTGTATTTGTCTTCCCAAACCCTCCCAGAAAAATAGCCCTTATAATGAAATATTAAAAAAAAAAGTTTAAAAAAGCTATATAAACCTAAGAAATGTATTTTAAAAGGTTTTGACTTTACATGCAGCACTCCCAGTCCCAAGTGAAAAGGGGATGGAGGGGAAAATGGTACCTTCTCATAGCCTTACTTTGGGTCTATGCAGAGATTATAAGAATTGAAAGAGAAGAGAGACTGTCTGAGCGGGAATGGTGTTAGAATATGGAATGGGAAAGCAGGGAGGGGCCTTAGAACAGGGGATGTCAGAGCTGGGAAGGAGCTTAGAACTGAGAATGTCAGGGCTGGGAGGGGCCTTAGAAAAGGGGATGTCAGGGCTGAGGGGGCCCTAGAACTGAGGATGTCAGAGCTGGGAGGGGGATTAGAATAGGGGATTAGAACAGGGGATGTCAGGGCTGGAAGGGGCTTTAGAACAGGGGATGTCAGAGTTGGGAGGGAGCTTAGAACAGGGGATGTCAGAGCCAGGAAATCCTTAAAGCAGAGAACGTTAGCCCAGAAGTGCCTTAGGGATCATAAGTGGTTCAGTGGATAGAACACAGGCCCGGAGTCAGGAATACTTAAATTCAGATAAGACCTCAGATTTTTCCTAGCTTGACTTGGGACTTAATTCTCTATTTACCTCAGTTTCCACATCTGTAAATCTCTATTTACCTCCAGGATTGTGAGGATCAGCAAAAGTAACTACAGCACCCAGCAGTGTCTGGGATATAGAAAATGCTGTATAAATGTTGACGGCGGGGGCACTTCCTAATGTTACAAAATTGCCCTCCCCCCCCCAGGGGAAGTCCCGAGGCTTCGAGCACCAGAACTGGACTAAGGAGAACCCCGGCCCGACTCCGGCCCTGCGCAGAGCCTCTGTCGGCCCGACAGGCAGTGGTGCTGCCCAGAACGGCCCCCGGCCTAGAGTAGGGATGTCCCGGGCGCCCAGAGGAGACGCAAGGCTTCGCCAAACTCTTTAGGTTTGGGGGCGTGTGTATGTATCTAACCTGAATTGACTTTGCTCTATTGGCGCGGCCCTGGCTTTAAAGTATTTTCCCCATCCCGTGCCTCGGTTTCCCCATCTGTAAAGCGATAGGGCTGGCCTTGGAGGCCTTCTAAGTCCTCCCTCCCCTCTTCCCCCGGTCAGGCTCAATGGTGGCTCGCTCTCCCCAACGTCAGAGGCCGGGGCGGCCTTTCCTCCCCTCGGGCGGACGGGGGCTCCGTCCCGGCGGGGTGACCGCGGCCTCTGCGAGGGGGACGGCCCCGTTCCAGCCGGAGAAGGGGCCCCAGCGTCAGCTGCCGGGCGGGGGGGGGGGCTCCCGCTCTCCCCCCGCGGGAGGGGGCCAGATGAGCAGCTGAATGCCGAGTAATTAAAGCGAGCGCAGAACAATGGCGGAGCTGGGAGAACGCGGAGTTTCTCCTTTATGTTTATAGCAATCGCACCAAAGTGTACAACACGGAGCGCGCAGCTGACAAATGAGATGAAACAGACAGGATTTCCAGTTGGCTTTTTCCCGGCGCTGATTGGCATTAATTGTAAGCGTTTGCAAAGCAGAGCGCACGGGCTGCCACTCGCTCGGAGCGCGCGCGCCGCTCCCGCTCCCGGGGCGTTAATGATCGCGCAGGAGGCCCCCCGAGCCCCGGCCGCGCCCGGACCCCGGCCCCGCCCACCGGGGAGCGCCGAGCAGCGCGATCCCGGGGCCGCCCGCCCGCGAACCGCCCGCTCCCACCCGCTCCCAGAACTCTGAGCCCGATCTAGACCCGGCTAGAGGGGAACCCGAGCGGAGCCTCGGGGAGGCCGGGACCCGGCTACAGAGCCCGGGATGCAGGATACAGAGGGACCTCTCGCAGGTCCCAGCCTCCAATCTCATTTTACAAATGGGGAGACCGAGGCACGGGACAAGGGACTTGTCCAAGGTCGCCCAGGCAGCAAAAGCGGCGGAGCTGGATTCGTCCTCGATCTCTCCAGAGGCCGAGGATTCCCATTCCTCTTCCACTGATGAGCCAAGAATTCCCCAAGACCACCCAGAGAAGGAAGCAGAGCAGCCCTGGGGCCAGAGCCAGGCGGGGTGTGGGCCGGGGAAGGGATTCTGGCACCCGGGAAGGAGCTGAGGACCCCGGTTTGAAGCCCACAGCTCTGCCCTCTTGGATATGTCTCTGTCCATTCCTTTAGAAAATGAGGGGTCTCTAAGGTCACTGCTGGGGGGGGGAGGGGTCCACCGATCAGGAATCAGGAAGACGCGAGTTCCAGTGTGGCTTGGGACAGAAAGTGGCTCCTCCAGGGGTCTGGGAAATGGGAATAATAGAGCCCCCGCCTCCCAGAGCCATCATCTTCTGTCCAGCGCCCGCAAACCTTATTCTAGAGCAGCTCTCTTTATCAGCCAGGCCTGTTCCGGCTCTGAAGCCGAGGACGAGGGCCCACCCCACCCGCCGGGCCTGTGTTGGCAGAAGCCGCTCACCCCGGGCCAGGGCGCTGGGGCCCTTGGCTCGGGGAGCTTGGCTCCGACCTGGCAGATCTTGGCTGGCTTTTCCTTTCAGAGATGAATTCGGTTTTTCTTGGGGGGGGGGGGGAGAGGAAGAGATTGGGATTTTTTTTTTTTTTTTGCATATGGTAGCACAGATGGAGGCGCGATCTATAAAAACTGTTTGCAATTAAATTCCCACTTTGCATGACTTGATTTGTCAGTTATCTGGAATTAGATCGTAGACTCGAGCGCTGACAAGGAGATGAACAGAAAACGGGGGCTGGGGGCGGCTGGGGAAAGGCCCCCTGGGCCGGGAGCCAGCTCTGGGCCCCAGAGGAGAGGGCCCCCGGGGGTGCAGAGGGCTCCTCCGCTCCCGCCAAGAGTCACCGGGTGGCGACGGAGCTGGGCATCCCCGGCCCGCTTGGCTGCCGGCCCTCGGGGTGATTTGGCCAGCGGCGGATGCCCTGTCAGAGACATGATCAAGTCCCTGGGGAGCTAATCACTCACCTCCCCGGCGGCAGCAGGCGTGGAAGGCCGGGGGATGGAGGCCAGGGGAAGTAGGAGCAGTGGCAGGCTGGCCTGGAGGATCCAGAGGGGCATGCAGAGGGGACGAGGTGGGCAGAGACTCAGGGCCTGCTCTGGGCACTACTTTCAGGCTTTCCCACCGACACCCTGGGAATCGGGGCCTAAGGCTCCATTCTACAGGTGGGGGGACTAAGGCCAGAAACACAATCACCTCAAGGGCGGACGCCACACAGCTCGCCAAGACTTTACCTCCCCAACCAGACAACATGGGGTGTGTGTGAGGGAGGACGGACACACGGGATGGGAGAAGACTCCAGCTCCAGCACCGATGCCTCCAGATTGAGGCCAGAGACTCCCCCACTGTGCAGGTGAAGACACAGAGAGAGGTCACACACTGAGAGACATTACCCGTGGGTTCCATCCTCGGTGCTCCACTGCCCTCCTCCCTTGTTTGGGATCAGAGCGGTGCCACAGCAAGCGCAAGGGACCCAAGGTGCAGGGGCCAGATTTGGAGCCTTTTTCAAGCCCTGACCAACTACTCCACAGCCACATAACTCTCAAAGGGAATTCTCCACAGAAGGGTCCACCCTTGCATCTACAGATCTGGAAGCCGAGGCTCAAGGCCTTCGGTGGCAAGGGCACACGGTGTGCTGACCTCCCTCTGGGTCAACACTTCCACCACCATGTGGTCTTAACCTCTCAGGACTTCACCTGTAAAATGGGTTCTTCACACCTACATCAGCCACGAGGTGGGGGCTGGGAAGCCACGAGGCCTGAATCAGAGGGCCGGCTGGGGAACCTGAGTCGTGCTCTTTCTAGGTCACAAAAAAGGTGCCAAATTGCACTGGCAGAAGTCACTGCCCCACCTGGCAGCTACTTTTCCCATCAGTGAAATCATAGGCCAGTCCCTATAACCTCGGCTGGGACGACATCACTTCGTGGATTCCTAACAAGATGGCAGATTTAAGGCTGGGAGGGACCTGAGAGCTTCTGGGCACTTCCTGCCTTCCCAATCTTCCCACTCGGCCTCCCTCCCACCCAGACACTTAAATCTCCCTACTCTGAGCAGTTGTGCCAGCTGCACCCCCAACGTGGAGCAGTCCTTGGTCATTTCTGCCTCATGGCTTCCCTGTCAGGTGCCAGCTAACATCTCACCTCCTCCAGGAAGCTTTCCCTGATTTTGCCTCCGTGCCCCATTTCCTGAGGATCATCCAAGTCTATAGCTCGTTTGCTTGTAGCTGTTTCCCATGGTCTCCCCCATTAAAGCAGGAGCTCCTTGAGGGCAGGGACTGTCCTGTTTTACTTAGTGTCCCTCATCCTCATCAATCCCTGGACCCGGTAGATTTGGGCTTTTCCCAGGATGGCGGGCCGGGAGATCCCAGGGCCCCCACCCCTTGCTCCTTCTGATCCCCTCCCCCCAGGAAGGGGCCCTCGCCTTAAGTCATCCTAAGCCTTCATTGTTTGGGTTAATAAATGTATCATTTGGCTTCAGAAAATTCTTAGATCACTAATAATTATTCCTCGATGAAAAGAAATAAAGACCTGATACCCGGCTCCTTCCCCCTAAGTCTGTAAAGAAAAGTCATAAAAATAGCTTGTTATCTCACCTATTGAGGCTCCGACTGTATGTTCCTGCTAATTGGGTATAACATCCTTGTCTTGTTCTCTCTGAAGCCGAATCGGGAAAGTACCACTGCTGGGAACTAATTATATCTCGGGACTGCAGACTACCGCTTGTCTTTGCCTTTATTGAGTTAAAAAATGGTCACTCACCTTAATCATTCATATCCCTGAGCACCAGGGCTGCAGGAAGCCAAGCGAGCCTGTTCTGGGGGAGAAAATGGAAGGCCGGGCTTGGGTGGCAAGGGGAGGGCTGACTCCCACTGGGGGAGGGGCACAAGCTAAGCAGCTTGGCCCCCAGGCCCCAAAGGGGAAGGTGAGGGGGGCAGAGATGGGAGCTCCTGGGAGGGCCCAGCTCCCTTCCTGCCTCTGTCTCGGAGCTCCATGCAGGCCATGACTCCGTTCCCCTTCCCCCTTTCCAAACTGGGGCCCATTCTCCCACCTGCCCTGCTTGACCAACTCTTCCAGGCAGTCCAGTGGCTCTAGAGTGAGAGGTCGCACGCTTGTGACCTTGGCCATCCCCACTCCCCTCCCTAAAAGAACTAAATCGTATGGCCTCTGAGCCCCTCCAAGTTCTGGAGCTGCCGGGCCCCTGTGGCCAGCCCTGCTTTCTCTTCCCGGGGAAGGCAAAGCTTCCGGACTCCCGGTCCCACGTCTGAGGTGTGGCCCCGGCCACAAGCCTGCGGAAGGCTCCCACTACACAATTTATATAACGCCCTTTGCAAAGCTTAAATCACTCCCTCTTCATAGAGGCCAGTTGTTGTTAGGAGGATGGAGGCTGCGTCCCTTTATTTCTTGATTTTCCGCCCCCCTCCAGTGGCCAGAAGGGCCTAGAGAGCAGGAGGGAAGGGCAGGAGGCCAAAGACATGAACTCTGCTCTGGGCTCTGACCTTCTCTGGGCCTCAATATCTTGGCCAAGTTTTATTAGGGGAGCAGACTGGAGAAGAGAAGCTGACATTTTCTCAATTCCCCCATTTTACAGATGGGGAAACAAGGCTTTGAGTAAAGGCAGGCTCAGAGGTCCCTCTGGAAACCAGTGTTACAGGCTCTCCAGAGCTCAGAGACTATCACAGTGGTTCTTGTCCCGGGCCTGGCACAAGCTCAGATTCCAGCTGCTTCTCAGGAGAGACGCGAGCTACCCTGCCTCGTTTATACCCCAAGAGGCTGGCACGGTGTCTGGCATACAGAAAGCGATTAATAAGTGCCCGTTTGTCAGCTGATTGGCCAAGGATACACCGCTCAGCCTGAGCCTCAATTTTTGTCACCTCTCTGCTCCCTAGAGCCAGTCATGGAGCTCAGAGTAGGCGCTAAAGGGTCTAGTGCTGGCTGAAGTGAAGCAAGGGAGACCCCCTGCCCTTGTTCTTTTACAAATAATGGGACTAGGAGCTGTTAGGACAAATAATGCTCTCGTTATTCCTCGTCAGCCATATTGTCAACCATGTTTTGGTGGGCTAGCCTCGGAAGCTGTCTACCGTTCTAATGAACATCTGAATGGGAAAACGCAAAGGTTCTGGGTTCCACCATAATGTGGAACAGTTCTTGGCTTGAAGATCTTCACAGTAATAAAATGCAGCATTTACTGAGCACCTACTATGGGCCAAACATTTGGAAGGGATTGAGAATATGGACAAAAAATGAAACGGTTCCTGCCCTCAAGGAGCTTCTTGATGGATTCAGCCCACAGAGTAAGGCGGGTGAGGAGCTAAGACAGCAGCCAGAATAAGGAATACTGAGAGGGAGGTCACAGGATGGGGCAGCTGCCTCCCCAGGTTTGAGGGCCAGTACAGCAAAGGAGGAAGACCCGAGCCGGGCCACTGGGCCCCGGGGGCCAGAACTGGAAGCAGTCAGGGGGGATTTACAAAGACTGAGGGTGGGGGCAGGAAAACCAGCCTGAGAGCTGAGATCCCCAAAGGGAGCGAGAGCACCTCACAGGCACAGAGTGGGATCCCTGCGTGAAGTCTTCCAACAAAGCCTGGATGACCCTGTCAGAGAGGATTCTTGTTCCCGTGTGAACCGAAGAGCTGGCCTTGGAGGGCCTTCTGCCGAGGGATTCTGAGCGGGCCTTTAGGGATGGATGGGAATTATCAGGCCAAGGGAGGGCAGTCAGGCTCGTGGAAATGCTGTGAAAGCAGGAGATCAAGCTGGGGGGAGGGGGCCGGGCACACTCCGGGGGGCTCTGCACTTAAGTACTGCCTGCCTCATGTGCTAGATTGATCTCACACAGATCCAGAATCTGACCCAGGAAGATTTCCTTCTGAGATCATCAGCACACACAGGACAAGGGCTCTCTCTCTCTCTCTCTCTCTCTTTCCCCTTCCCATTCCCCCCTTCCTCTGTCTCTTCTCTTTCTCTCTCCCCCTTCCCTCTTTTCCCCCTTTTCTCCCCCTCATTTCTCTTTTGCTCTCTCATTAGTCTCCCTCTTCTCTCATTTCTCTCATTCTCTTTTCAATTCCTTTCTTCCTTCTCTCTGTTCTGTTTGTCTCTTTCTGCCCTTCTCCCTTCTCCCTCTGCTTTGACAAATGCTTCAAACAGAAACTGGGGGAGAAGGCGCTTGCAGAGTCCACTTTGCCCCAGCTGGTCTAATTTACTTAAAACCAAAAACCGAGAGCCCCTTTCCTCCCTGAAGCCTCCCTGACTTCCTCGGCCCTTCACGGGCCTCCTCTGAAGAAGTCCAGTCTGAATAATGATCTCAATTAAAACAAGCACTCAACACTGTCTTGGAAGGCTGGCGGTTGAAAGTTGCTTGACAGCTGGGGACCAGGCCTTAGAATAATTTCAGAGACCTGCAGAGCACCCAGGGCCACAGGAGGAAATCCTTCACTCACTCAAAGCTATTTCCCGCGTTCTTGCGAGCCTCATGGAGTGTCAGAGCTGGAACCTCCTGGTTTGACAGAAGGAACTAATGGACATTTACAATGTGTGAATGCACGCCAAGGGACACAGAAATGAAGCAGTGCCCTGGGCCTGGGGGGAGCTGAGGCTTTAATGACTGGGATGGGAAGTGGGGAGGGGGAACTTTTATGATGTAAATGGGTACACTTCCGGCCCCCATCCCAGGCTCGGCGCGGGACACGTCCAGGCTGGGCTCGGGACACGTCCAGGCTCAGCGTGGGACACGTCTAAGCTCTAAGGGGCTCAGAGGACACGGAGGGGAAGGACTGGGAGGCAGGCAGCTGTTTAGGGATGGTGAGCCCCATCTGACAAGAGCTCCAGGAGAAGGGGCCGGCGGGTTCAGATCCCTGCTGTCATTACTTACCATCAGGGCTGCCTTGGATAAGGGTCCAGCTCCCTGGGCCTGTGGTAAGTGCTCTAAAAATGCCTGTAGGCTAATGGAAGCACTAGGAGGTTGTCTCTTCTGCTGTAAAGTAAGACAGAGGATCCCTTCCAGCTCCAGGAGAGAGGGGAAATGATTTCTTGATTAAGGGCTGGGGGTTTTCAGCTGGGGAGGGCCCAGGGAGAGGAGGGGGCTCTGGGGATGAGTTGGAAGCTGGGATTTGCGATGTAAGTGGGGAAGCCTGGGAGGAAAGAACAGCATGGGGGCTACTGGGCCGAATGGAGGAAGGAACAAGCGGGCTGCCCGGGCAAGCAGAGTGGGCTGTGCAGGGCCTTCTGTCCTGGAGGAATCACTGGTGCTCCTGGAGCCAGGGAGTGACTCCCACGTCTGACGAATCTGCATTCTCCCCGGCTGGATGGGAGGGAGCAGGAGGGATGCAGAGGATTCGGAGGCCGGAACCTGAGGGACAGGGGCGGAAATAGGAACGTGACAAGGACCAGCAGGTTTGGGGGGAAGCAAAGGATGGAGGCCTGGGAAGGGGGCACTTGTAGGGCCCTGAAGGCTGGGCCTACCTTCCCCTGCCCAAGGTGAGAGCAGACAGCGAGAGGGGCGGTCTTCAGAAGCACCCTCCTTAGCATTTGGGGTTCCTCCTTAGGGAGCCGGTTGGGGGTTGGGAGGGAATCTCTGGTCTGAGGAGCCAAGACAGGAACAGGATCTGCTTGTAACTCCTCTACGGAGTGGCAGAATGTGCTCCTTTGAGAGAGAGAGTGCCCTCTGTCCTGGCTGCTCGGCCCAGCCACGGGGAGGAGATCTTGGGGTGAGGGGGGTCAGCAGAAGCTGTTAAGGCTGGAAGGGGCACTGGGAACGACTTCCCATCCATCCCACTCACGGAGGAAAGCAAGACCCCCAGGACAGAGCTCCGAGGGGCTTCTGCCTCCAAAGCAGCGCTCCTTCCCAAGGGCCCAGCTTGGGGGGACTGGCCTGGGGCCCTGGGTAGCTTCTGGGGGATGCTGGGCCAGTCACTTAACCTTCTCTTAACCCCAGTCTTGTCATCTGTCCAACAACAGGGACATTCTCTTCTACAGGGTTTTGTTAGAAAAGTCGGTGCCGTGAGAACCTAGAAATGGGTGTGTGTGTGTGTCTGGGTATGTATGTATGTGTGTGTATACAAATACACTCATTATATAATATATATATATATATATATATATATATATATATACATACACATACAGTATACACAGCATAGTGTGTCATACATATATATGTATATATAGACACACAAACCATATACAGTATAAATACATTTGCTATACTATATATACACATACAGTATACACAGCATATGTGCCATAAATATACACAACGAATGAGCACACATGTGTGTATCTATGTATACACACATATATTATACACAGTACATGTATATTATATATCATATATAGTATATATACCACCCATATTCTCAATATATGCACTATATATACACATACATATAAACTGTGTATATCTGTGTATTGTATATGCACATACACTTTGTATAACAAATATACATACAGAGCCTGTGCAGTACACATACACACACATTACATGTAGCATAAGCACGGATACAAACTACACACAGCGCTTACACGGGTACACACTGTGTGCACAGGTGGGTGTATCTCCCGGCCCGGCGCTGCGCTGCGCATGAAAGAGCGGTTAGCGCGGCCCTAGGTCCCCGCGCCCCGGCTCACGCGGGACACTGGAGGGGCTGCCCAGTCCATTTTGCCAGGGGAGGAGAGTCCCCGAGGAGCGGCTACTTGGGCCCGACCCGACAGCGGGTGGGGACAGGGCTGGCATGAGAACAGGAGTCTCCCTCTCGGAGATAGAACGCTCAGAACCCAGAATCCGGCCCTGGGGGGCCCGCCCGCCTCGGGCTTAAAAGCGCCTACTGTGTGCCGCGCATGGTGCTGGGTAACAAGGCCACCGGTACAAAGCGAGAAAGTCCCCGCTCTCCAAGAGCCTTCGTCCTCCTGCCGGGACCCAACAGGTATCCTGCAAACACACACCCAAAGGCTGCGGGGAGGGACGCGAGGGGACTCCCGGGGGGGGGGGGGGGGGGGGAAGGCGAGCTCCCAGCGGGGCAGACGCTCCCTCCGAGTCCCGTCTGGCCCGAGGGCAGTGACGAGGGATCAGCCCCCCGCCCGGGGCTCCGGAGCCAAACAAAGAAGTTTGCACTTTCCCCTAACAGCCGCCGCCGGCTCCTCCTCCCAGCAGCTGTCCAAACCATCAGCCTCCAGCCTCCGGAGGCCACAGCAGCGCCCGCTCCCAGAAACCCCACCGGCTTCCTTCCTCCGGTTCCGGGATCAAATACAGCCGGGGCCATTTGTCCTCTAGAGCCCCTTCTCACCTGGCTCCCGCCCTCTTTTGTGGCCTCCTCCACACTGCTCCCGGCTCCCTTTCACTTAGGCTTCTCCAAATACTGCCGAGCCCCAGCCTCCCGTGCTTCCCCCCCGGCAGGGAGCGGGCCCTTCCCCAGCTGCCGCCCCGAACCGGTTCTCTTTCCCTTTGGATATTTGTGTCCTCTCCTGTGTCTCCGGCTAGTCTGCTCAATAATCCAGAACAGGGAGAGGGATACCTCTGAGAGCCATCTGGACAACCCCCCTCTGCCCCCCTTTTCCAGATGAGAACACTGAGGTCACAGGATTGTGGATCTAGAACAAGAAGGGACCTGGAAGGCCATGTAATCCAGCCCTTCTGCATGGAGGGTCATGGCCTGCCCGAGGTCACATAGGTAGGAAGCCTAAGAATTGATCCCAGAAGCAATGGGGAGCCACAGATTCTTCTTGAGTAGGAGAGTGGCCGTTCTTGCCAGGTTTAGGTTTAGGGATGAGTGTTAATGGCTCCCCGGCATTGCAGGGCCCTCCATAGTTAGGGAGACCAGGCAGAAGGGGGGGCAGTTTGTGGCCAGGCCGGGCCAAGGGTGGCCGGCCGCCCATTCACTGATCATAGCCCCCTCCCTCCCACAAAGCCCCCTCTCTCCCCCTCCCCTCCCCCCTACAAACTAAAACAGCCATTAGGCAGATTTCAAAAGATGTCAGTAGCTTATAATTATACAAGACATCCTTCTGAGATAAAAGTGATTACCCTGGAAGCAAATCACTTAGCAACCAATCAGGGGCCCAGAGAGCAGAGCGGTGACCAGCCATCCATTCTCGCCTCATCCCTTTTTCCCTTGCATCCAAATACAAACACAGATAAAGGGAAACACAATAGCTCTTGACACGCAAATAGGTTAACATAATAAAGCCAGCTTTAGCCGGCTCACTCGAGGGAGAAAAGCAATTCTCAGGCAGGCAGGAGGTAATAAAACAGGGCTTTTGTGTGGCTGCCTCCCCCCTCCCTCGCCCCAGCCAGCTCGGCTGCATTAGCTGATAGGAATCACAGTTTGATTGAATTACCTTTCATGAATATTAGCTTTTTTGAGGAATGCAAAGACAGGGAACAGGAAGCCGGCTTACCATTTCCATCCAGACTTTTCTCCCAGAGCTCCCGACACCTGGGGCTCCCGAGGAGCCCCACGCTCCGAGGCCTGGGGCTTTCTGGGAGATGGAGCCCGGTGGGGATTAGGAGAAGGGCCCAGCAAGCAGCAGCATGCAAATGGACGAGTGCTCACAGGCCCACAAGCACGCTGGGAAAACGGGCTTGGGGGGCGGAGGGGATGCTGGGTATGCACTTCTGGGGGGAGGGCTGGGGGGAGGACTAGGAAGACCCTTACTCTTGGGCCTTGGTTTGGAAATGGGCTTCGGTTTCCTTAGCTGGAAAAGGAAAGGGTTCATTTATTCGTCCTCATTCGTTCATTTATTAGGCTCCTATCATGGGCCAGGTACAGGGTTAAGTCCTGGGGGTACATGGACCCAAAAGTTGAAACAGTTTCTGCCATCAAGATGTGTGTGTGTGTGTGTGTGTGTGTGTGTAAAAGGGAGCGAACACATTGTTACATGTTAGATCAACAAAAGCTGATTTCCAAGGAGCCTCCCAGCTGGAACATTTTCTGTTCTCGGGCTCCTCCTGGTCCTGAGATTTCTCATTCTAAGGTCCCTTTGGGCTCTAAATTCCATTCAATTAAACTTTCATTTTAATGTCTATTGATTCTTTGTTCAGAGCTCTCCACTTTGCACCTGTGTCGAAGATGTGCATCTGAGCACAATACCCTGAAGAGCCAGTCACCCAAGGGACTAGAGCTGCACCCAACTGGCACAGAACGTACAAGTAAACAGCAAGCCGGAACGGTCGGGGCAAGTTGCGAGGGCTCCCCTCCCCCATCCCTCCCCTCTGCCCTCGCCAGACACCTGGTCCCCGGGAGCCCTGAAGTCTGGCCAAGAGTCCACATCAGCTCTCTCAGGATCTCCCTAACCCCTGCCTCGGGGCCGGCCACCCACACCCTGGGCAGGAGGAGGGGCTCCCGGGAGAGAAGCTCCGACGGCCCCCTTAGCAGGATAGCTCTGGGTGAAGCCCCAAGAAGGCAGGGATGGAGACCCTCCAAGGGCCCTTTGCCAGTTCCTGGGGCTAGTGGCCAATGGCAGTGCCCTGCTGCCCTTCCTGGTTGGAAGGAAGAGGGGAAGGAGGCTATCCACTTATTCCCTGAATTCCCAGGGTCCTCCGAACAGCTGGGCTCATATGGGAGCCACCCCTCCCCCAAATCCACAACCACCTCTAGGAATGACATAATAACAGCATCTTGTGTTCTATCCCAAGGGAAACAAGAGAGTTAGGAGCTGGAACGGACCCTGGATCCAATGGGCCCGATCCCCTCCCTTTTATAGAAGGCCCAAGGCCACAAAGGCAGTACCAGTGGAACATTCGAACCCATGTCTCAGTCTAATGGATTTTTTCAGTACAGCAACTAATAAAAGGTAAAGCCCCCCCCCCCCCCTTCTCTTGTAAAGGCAAAGTCAGTCATGAATCTCTCATACTGAATGGCTCTGTGGGTCTGTGTTGTATATGTACATACACATATATGGGGGAGAGAAACAGAGAGACAAAGGGAGACAGAGACAGAGACAAAGGGAGACAGAGAGAATCAACCGGTGGAAATCTCTTTGGGGGATCAAGAGAAGCCAGGATGCTCCTATCCTCCCCTCTCATTGCGCAGAGAATCTCCATGAAGGACTTCACAAGTGTCCTGGCCATGAACTATGCTTCCTGGCAGTGACTGCATTGTACAGCTGGAAAAGTACTGGTTCTGGAGGCAGGGAAGTGGGGTTCTAATCCTGCCTGTTCATTTCATGTGCCTATGACTGTAGATACTTCATGGGTCTACAACCTCCCTGACCTCAGTTTCCCTATTTGTAAAATGATCATTTAACAAAATAGCTTCTGGGATCCCTTTCGACTCACAACCTAGGATCCTATGGCCTTGGCCAAGGATGGCGAGGTTGGATGATATGAAAACGCAGATTTTAGATCCTGATGAATCATCAGGAAACTGAGGCTCACGACTACTAAGTTTCTGGGCAGGACTTCGAACCCAGGCCCTCAGACTCCCAGGGAGGTGATTTCTCCATTACTTCAGGGATGTCTTTGTGGGCCTGCGTTCCACACAGAAAGTATGAGCGGTAACCCTTTGTGCCCCCCCCCCCCCACACACACACGGTTGGTGAGAGGATCCAATGGGCAATGCATGTAAAGTGCTCTCTGATTACATGAGGGGCTCTGGGGGGTGCCAGTGGGCAGAGTATTCTTTCCATACCCCCCTTCCTGGCACAATTCTCCAAGTAACAAGAGAGCTGCAGAAACAGAAGGGAATGCCTGAAACTGCCAGCTTTTTCCCCCCTCCGACTTGGCTGGTGAAAATGTAAATATGCAACAGAGAGACTCCAACTGCTTTGCTCCTGTTTTTACATTTCTCTGAACAGCTCTGGGGGCTGCCTGCCTGCCTTGCCCGCCTGCCTGGCGAACGACGGCAAGTTTGTTTCAAAACTCAGCAAAGCTGCCAGGAAGAAGGGGAATCCAAACAGTGGCCTGGGTGGGGCCTGAGGGAGCTGGCTGGCCTGGCTCTCCTGGGGCCTGGGAGCTTCCAGCCTTAGCTCCCACTGCCTTCCGTGGGAAGATGCAATAGCTAGCCCCAGCCACGCTTTGGACTCCTTAAATTAGGAGGATTTTCTGGGGGGAAATGCAAGTTCTTCTAGACCGGAGCTGTTTTCTTTTTAATCTTGATTCCCTCTTTTCCTAACGCTGCTGCTGTTCCACAGATTTCTAATCTTTTCCTAGAAATGTGCAAGCTAGTTTCACGGAGCTTGGGTGGTTTGGGATCACTAGGAAAGGGGAACTAGCTTGGGGCTCTCTGCTCTGAAAGCTACTTGGGGAGCTGGGGGCAGGAAAAGTCCCCTTTTCAAGATCTCAGCCCCTTTCTAGCAGTCACACCTTCTGCAGAGACCCAATTCTTAAGAGATCACGGAGCCCCCTTTCTTCGTGGGCACTACACTGTGCTTTAAGGAAAATCCTTTTTTAAACAGCAAATGTGGCTCCGGAGCTGTCAGCAAAATGAGGGAAAGAGGAGACACGTGGGTCTGGCCACTGCTTTCTGACACGAAACCTTGGGATTCTTGAAGGAACTGGCTGACAAAGAGGCAACTTCAGGTCCCCTCTCTCTCTCCCTCCATCTGGATCCATGGTCACCTATAGAATAAAACCCCCTGGGATCCATAGTCAACTATATAATAAAAACCCCTGGGATCCATAATAAAAACCCCTGGGATCCATGGTCAACTATAGAATAGAAACCCCCTGTCCTTAAATGCCCCTTGGTGAGAAAGGAAGGCTGACCCTGTCTTCACTAAAAATTCAAGGAACATCAAGGTCCCCAGTTTTCCCAGCCTTGATTGAGAAATCTCCAAGGACAGAGGCTCCCCAAGTTATCATGGCTGCCAATCCTAAAGCACTCCGACTGCTCCATGTAATTATGAGGGCTGGAGAGAGTCCGACACTTAGCACCGAGCCCAGAACTCAGTAAGTGCTTAATAAATGCTTGTCGGTTGACAACAGTAGAAGAGCTTGGTTCACTCTCCCATTTGATGCTTGTTTATCTTGGTATAAGTACCAAGCTGTGGGCTACTCCAACTTTGCTGTGGATTCTGCCCATTTTCTCCCCCACTAATATTTTCAATCACAGAACCAGAAAGAGCCCCCAAATCACGGCTTCTGACGTCCCCTCCGGGTCTCCTCAATGAACCTGCTGGAGCCTGACGTGACAAGTTTCTGAGGCAGGATTCAAACTCAAACCTCTCCAGAATCCAAACCTGCCACTGGGTCTGCTCCACAGAGCAGCAGCAGATCGGGCACCTGGGATTCTTGCTGTGACCTTGGGTTAGAATCCCTTCCGGGGTTCCATTCTCATCAGAAAGGGGGCAGGTAGGAGCGGATGGCCGCCAGGGCCCCCACCACAGCTCGGAATCCAGATGCCAGCAAGGAACCCCGGCCTAGAGCTGCAAGCCTTCCCGCTGCCTCGGGTTCTAAAGCGAGTGCTGGGGTGGGAAAAGCTCACTCCTGGTTCTGCCTCGGACTGAGTTGTGTGACGGTGGGCAAGTCATTTCCCCAGAACTGGGCTGGGGGCTGCCTGGCAGGAGATGACCTCTCAGAAGCCTCGCAGAGCTACCATTCTGAGAGGAAGGACTCCCCGGCCCCCGCCCGGGAAGAACAGATCCGGAACAAGGCAGAGCCCTCGGCCCGCCGCTAGTGAGAGGTTCTCTCTGGGGCGAAGTCCAGCCTGGCAGAAGGCCACAGCACTCACTGCCCGCGGAGGCAATCCGGGCTGATCCCCTCTGCCCGCCCCCCGAGCAAAGCCCCGAGCTTAACGTGCCGCGGTGGGGGCTGAGAGATCAGCTAAGAGACTGGGGCGCCTGCCCCTCTCCCTGCCAAAGCTCTCGGCAGATTTAGGTCAGCTCAGCCTACTGAGCCCCGTGCGGTCCCCCTCGCAGGCGCGGAAGGTCTTTCTCTCCCACCCCCGGTGTCCAGCCGGAGCCCGGCTCTCAAGCCTGCCTCCCTGCCCCCTCCAGGTCGGATCTGTCAAGCTGCGTCGCCCAGGCAACATTCCGTGACGTCACAACCGCTGCCTGTGACGTCACACCGCAGCGGAAACCTCAGGATCCTGGATCCAATTAGATAAAAGTCTAGCCGGGTCAAGAGGACGAACTTTAATTAAAAGGAAAAAAAAAAAAAAAAAAAAAGGAAAAAAGAACCCCCCCCCCCAATTGGCGCGAGGGGGGAGGGGGAGACTGGTAGAATCGGCATGGTAGAAGCAGCGCTGGAGCCTGAGACACTGGGGGTGGTGCATAAAGCCACCTCTCGCCCCCTCCCGCCCTGGGGCTCCTCCCCCCTCCTTCCCCCACCAGATGTCAACCACCTACCCCAGCGCTGCACCTGTGCTGCCTCCCACCTGCATTCCCTCTCTCCCCACGCCCCATTCTGCTTTCACAAGAGCCGGAGCCCCTGCTTAACATCAGCTTGGATGCTGGGGGGGGGAGGGGGCTGAATCACCCCGAGCTCCCCGGCTCGCATCTCCACCCCGCCACACAGACTTTGGAGGAGGTGATGTTCTAGCCTGCAAGGTTCCAGGATTCCCTCGGACCGGGGACCTTTGTTTGATGGCTGGGGTTGGGGGGCGGTGTGCGCTGAGAAATGCAGCCTCAGCACCTCTCTCTCTCGCTTCCAGAATCCCCTAATTCTATCGGCTCTTAACGCCCCTTGCCTTTCATTTCCCCAAAAGGCGCGTCGGGGCCCCAGTTCGGGGCTGAACGGAACGATCTCTCCTCCCCCTCGGGCGGAACAGGGAGAACGGAGGGGTCGCCCGGCCCTGCTGGAGGCCGACAGGGTCACAACGCAACCCTTCCATTCAGCCGCAGCTGGCGTCCCCCTCCATTACACGAAAGATCAGGCTCGGGGAGAGGTGTCTGCCCCGTCCCGGCAAGTTCCCCGGACTCTGAAGGCAAAAGGAGGGCAGCAAGTCCTCCTGTCCTCCGGCTGGGGCAGCGCCCGGAGCTCACCCCCAGGCTGGTGCCCCCCATACGCTCATGCCCAAGGCTGGCAGCACCCCGAGAGGAGGCTCATTCTTTTGCCCTGCCCGTCCCCCCTTCAAGGGGGCTCAGAAAGAGGGGGCGCCCCACCTGGCTGGTTCCCGTTAGTCCCCTCGCCGGCCCCTCCCTCCATCTCCCCGGATTTACCGTGTCTGCCCGAGGCGTCGTCGCCGGATGGAGCCGGGCTCAGCGGGGACTGGCTGCTGTCCGGGGCCGAGCCATGAGCCGCGAACGGCCGCACGAGGCAATCCGGGCGGAGGCTTCGGAGCAGCGGCCGCCACGTCGGAAGCGGCCGACCGCGGGGCTCGGAGCGCACGCACGCCCGGGGCCGGCCGGCCGGGGGCTCCGGCTCAGCGGGGGGTGCGGGGGCCCGGGGAGCCCCTCCTGCTGCTGCTGCTGCTGCTGCGGTGGGCCGGCTGCTTGCGGACTCGCGGCTGCATCCCGGCCCGGCCGGCCGGGCAGAGGGGCCGCCGCTCTGCCCGCTTCTTCCTCGGGCGCTGCCGGGCCCCGGGCCCAGTCCAGCCGGCGGGGCGGACTTAGTTAGCTCCGCGCCTCCGGGCGGCCGCCGGGGGCTCCCGTCTCCGCAGCGGCGCAGCCGGGCCGGCTCATCGGCGCGGCCCCGGCGCCCGGCTCTTTGTTGCTTCCTCCAGGGCCCCGCGGGGGCCGCTGCGGCGGGGCCCGCTCGGGTCTGGGGCGGCTCCGGCAGGCACCGAGGGGCGCGCGGGCGATGGCCGCGGCGGCGGAGGCTCCGGTTCGGCCGGCGCCCCTCCTCTCTCTCTCTCTCCCTCTGGGCCCCGGAGGATGCGGGTGGGGGAGGGGAGGGACGGAGGGAGGAGCAGCGAGCGGCGGCTCCGAGGCTGCCTCGGGGCTGAGGGTCCCCGCGAGCTGCTCCCTGGCTTCCCCGGCTGCTGCGGCTCCTTTGCTCTTCGCTCCGCGCAGCGGCAGACGCGGCGGCGTGCGCCGGGATCTCAGGAGCCCATGGCCCCGGGTGGCGCGCGGGGCTCCCGGCGGGCTCCGCAGCCTCTCACCGCCGGCTCCACGGTCCTCGCGGGCGGTCGAGGATCAGGTCTTCCCGGTCCGGCCCGGTCCGGCTCCGCCTGAGAAGCTGCGAGAGCGCGAGCCAGCCGGCCGGCCGGCCCGCCCACCCTTCCCCCAGTCTCCGACCGAGCCGCCGCGGCGCTTGCAGCCGGCCGGCCTCCGCTCCGCAGCTCCGCTCCCGCCCGACTGACAAGCGCCAGCCCCAGCCGCGGTCGCCGAGGCTCGCCCCCCACCCTCCTCCTCGGGGACGGCCAATCGGCTGCGGCCGAGAGGCGGTTACCAGGGTGACGCGCCGCCGCGTCCCGGGAGGGGCGGGGCCAGGGGCCGCCACGCGTTCTTTTCGCGGCAAAATTCAAAGACCGGTAGGGCGGCTCTCCAGCTCGGACCTCCACACCTCAAGCAAGCCGACGCCACGAGGACTACCACTCCCAAGGTGCACTGCGGCCACGCCGGGTCGAGAATGACCAGCACGACGGAGCGAGGCGTCCTGGTACTTGTATTCCCTCTCTTTGGGCCAGTCTTACCAACCCTCAGAGGATGCTCAGGATCCCACCGCTGGGGCCTGGCGGGTTCTCCGGTGCAGCCCGCTCCGCCGCAGCCACCGGGCTGCCTCTATTTCCCGGCTTCTCGTCTCGCTCCTACGACCTGCCTCAGTTTTTCCCGGCTGCAAATTCTCTTTCATTTTGTAAAACGGACTGAACAGGGGCTGCTGGTGACTCTCGAGGCGGTGCAAACCTTAAAGCGTCTTATAAATAAACGTGAGTAGATCTATTGCAGCTGTTAACTGAAACGAAGCGCTCGGAGAAAAGGCCGCGAGCGCAAAGCCTTGCTCTTGGCTCTGGGGGCTTGGAGAGACTCTTCCCTTTCCTGATGGACAAGGAGCAGCTGGGAAACTGACTCAGTCCTCTTCGGGGCCCAGATGTCACCTTGGAGTTCTGCCGCCGAGAGCTCTTCCTACGCATGAGCTCATTCCTTTCACCTCTCTGATGTAATCCTGTCCTAGTCTCCTTATCCAAGGAGGAACCTCTTCCCAGCCCCAGCCGTTAAAGTTACTTATCCTGGCATCGTCCCCTCCGACCTCCCAAACAAGGTAGTAATGATAACAATGTACAATCAACATAAACATAAAAGCAACATATTTTTTAAAATTAAAAATAAAATGAAATAAAATAGGTTGTGTTTAATAAACAGTCCTTAGGTGGCAAGAGCACATATATACACACATAGATACCCATATATGTGGGCTTATATATTTACATACTCATGACACCTACAAGCTCTGTGTGCATACACACATTTGTATGTATGAATGTATACACACATATATTTGATCTACCATCTGAACCCCCTTTATAGATAGTAGGGCGGCAGTCCATGCTAGCACTGCAGATAGATTGGCTGGAGGAGGGGCTGGCAGGATCCAGGACTGAAGTAGGCCATTTTTTTTCCTATTTCCAAGAAGGGTATTGACCTAGAATGATTTCTTTTTACCACTTTCAGATGGCTCTAGGAAACTAGGAGTCTAGTTCAGAACGAAAACTGCTTCCTTGATTGTCCTAAAGGGAGATGGGAACCCTTAGCTTTTGGGCCAGTTTAGCACATTGTCATCAAGCACTAGTCATACTAGTAGCTGGTAAACTACTTTATTCATGAAAGCAGCAAACAGAAATCAGAGATTATATCATTATAATGTATTAGAGAATACACAATAGTATATGAGCTTTTCAGAAGGGAGCAAGAGGAGCTCTCACCTCAAATGAGGAGAATGATTTCATCAAGGGACAATCTATTCAGCATTTTCAAGAATTGCAGGTGTTGGAAGTCAAAGGCTCATAAGTGGGGCTGTTTTTCTCCTAAACATATTCAACCTCAATCTACTTTTCAAAGGTCTCTGCTCTCTCTCTCTCTCTCTCTCTCTCTCTCTCTCTCTCTCTCTCTCTTTCTCTCTCTCTCTCTCTTGACCCATCTCATTCAAGGTCTTAAAGTATTTGTCTCACAAACTGAAGTGAAGTTACCGTCCTACTCCCTACCTTGTGCTATGTAGCAGCTCAGCATTCTCTCATCCAAATGGGAGTCATGTCACAAATGCACATCATGGGTCAAGGCAATGCACCTCAGGCTTTGTCACAAGCATGGATATTATAAAAAAAAAAGATAGTAGGCACTGTAATTTCACCAGCTTGGAGAATTCTAAGTGGAAAGTCTTCTAAGTAAACAAGAACTGGTCTACTACTTAGACCTAGGATTTGTAGGAAGGGACCCAGCTAGCCTATTGGCTCCCTTGTTTGACAGATGTAGACACACCTGAGACCCAGATCCATGAGAGGCATTGCCCAAGTTCACATCCGTAATAACTAAATACTAGCAAATTCTTTGGTCAGGCCATTCAGCTAGTAAGTTTCTTTGTGACTGATAAAAAGAAATCAGGAAGATCACGGTCCAAATCCTGTCTCTGATACTTAATTCTATTCTATACTTCAAAGCCTACTCTGATATTTGTCCACTGATCCTATGATCAACTCTTAGACTTATCAGTTTCCTCATCTGTAAAATGGGGTTAATAATCCCAGTACTCCCTCACAGGATTGGTTTGAAACTCATATCAGCTAATGTATGTAAAACATGCCAAATTGTCAAGTACCTTGGGATTACTTACTCCACTGAGCTGCAACAATGGGTGATGTTTCTATAGGGTTTTAGGGTCATGAAGCACTTTATAGACATTATCTCATCAGTTTATCCCTGCAACACCCCAGTGAAAAAGGGAGGTATAACTCGTATGAGAGATGAGCAAACAGCTTTAAAAAGACAAGTGGCTGGCCTAAGATCTTCTGACTTCTCTGGTTGGCCTGTAGTTATCTGTATTTCTCTCCTGGCTCCCCTCCCCTTCTCACCCCATAGCTCTGTGAAATTGGTGAACAGCTCAGGTGCTGTCCATGGTCTCAAAACCGAGCTAAGCTATTTTGCCATTTTAGGAGTCCAAAGAGTCTCTCTGGTCTCTTTACTTCTTGTGCTTTAACTAACTGGGCTCAGGGATCCATAAACTCCAGCCCAGGAAGTAGATCAGGAGCAAAGATGATTCTTTCCACTTTAAAGAGAGGATACAGAGACACAGAGAGATTAGCTGATACTATGGGTCACCCAGCAAATCAATAGTGAAGCTGGGATAAAAACTATTTTCTCAATGCTGGTAGAAGTCCTAGTCTTTGATATCGAAGGCTATGGTTTTATCTTCATTTTCAAGTTTTTCCTTGAAATAGCTACCTCACAGGGTTGTTATGAAGATCAAATGAGCTGACATGTGTAAAGTGCTTTGCAAACTTCAAAGTGCTTTTGAATGATAGCTATTATTTATTGAAAGCTGAAACTTACACTCACTGTCTATCAATAGGGCTAAGACTGGGGATGTAATGGTAAATGTTTAATAATTAGCTATCAAAAATCTGGAACCGCACGTTTTTATCTGCATTAACATTTTCTCCATTTTCTTAAGACTAGACAATCAACAAAACAATATTACAGATTTTCAAGGGGGTAAATGGTCTCACCCAAAAATGTACTAATTGGTTCCTGTTAGAGCTGATTCCAGCACCTCCCTGGGTAGCGGAGAGATATAGGGACAAACAAGAAAGAAAAGACTGTGGGTGTGTTGAGAGAAGCAAAAGGAGAAAGTAGCAAGACGAGGGAGGAGGTAAAGATTGAAAGAAAATGGACAGAATTGGGACTTGGGCTAGGTAGGGCAAGCAGTGACTTAGAGACAGTTGAAGTGTTTGTGTTTAATGCAACTTCTTAGAAATGCACATTTTAAGTACCAGAAAATTCTACTCTCCATGACCTGAAGGTATTTATTTTGGGATGTCAACCTACATATGACTTAAAGACTCAAAGTCTTTGATGGATGGTATACAAGGTGCAGTGGAAATTTCCAATCCTGACTCCCTGAGGGTACATAGATGACTTGTCCTGACCCTGAAACTGAGATTTGGGCAGGGCTCTGGTTTTTAGGTCTGAAGCTGACAGGATCATAGATCATAGAATGTCAGAATTGAAGGAAAGGGATCTTACAGATCAGAGGATTTAGAGCTGAAAGAGACTTTTGAGACCATCTAGTCCAAACCTTTTATTTATAGAGGGAAACAGATTCAGTGAAAAGCAGAACTTGTCAATTGAAAAACAAAGTGGAGAGTCCAGGTTTCCAGAATCCCACGACAGTGCCCTTTTTCTTGCACCAAATCTGAATAATAATGCTACTTGCTTATTATAGAACTGCTTTCAGAATGTTTGCATGTCTATTTCATTTAATTGGCCTATCGGGGTGGGTAGAGCGGGGGTTAGTGTGCAGTGATGAGAGAGCCTTGAAGCCAGGAGTCCGGAAGTGTCCCGGCTCTGATGTTTACCAATTGATGGCCTTGAGCAAATCATGGAATCCTCTCTGTGTCACACATTCTCACTGAGCATTTATTAGGCACCAACTATATGCTTAAACACTGGGGCAACAAAGACAAAAAAAGATTGCTGTCCTCAAGGAGCTCATATTATAATAGAGACTACATGCAAAAAAAAAAATATGTTCCGAATGTATACAGTGTAAATGTTAGATAATACCAGAGAGAAGGCACTGGGAAGGGATTGAGGAGATCAGGGAAAGATGGTCCTTAAGGAGGAGGAGGAATTTAGGTCTTGAAGGAAGGCAGGGAAGGGGGGGCAAAGTGAGGTGGGAAGAGCATCCCAGGTCTACGGGACAGCCAGTAAAAATATGAAAAGAACAGTAAACGAGTTAGTGTAACTGGATTGTAGAGTATATAAAGAGAAGTAAAGTCTAAGTAAGAAAACTAGGAAGGTAGGAAGATGCTAGGTTGTGAAGGGCTTTAATTTCATCCTGGAGGTCATAGGGAGGTAATAATAAACACTGAAGTTTAATGGATAGAGTAATGATAAAGTTAAATCTTTAGAGAACTTACCCAGGAAGATAAATAGAGGATGAATTGGGATGGGAAAAGAATGGAACGCCATTTAGAAAATTATTGCAATAGTCCAGAAGAAGAAGAAGTAGGATTATAACTTTGTGAGTGGGCAGAAGAGGTGTATTCAAGGGCCAGGGTAAAAGAGGAGGCAGAAATAGGACCTGACAACAAATTAGAAATATGGGGTGAGTGCAAGAGTTGAATTGAGGATGACACGGAGACTGGGAGCCTCTGGGTGACTACAAGGATGGTGGTGGCCTTAACAGTAATAAGGAAATCTGGAACAAATGGGGATTAGGAGGAAGGATGAAATAAGTTCAGTTTTGAATATGTGGAAAGCTTGAGATGCCTATGGGACATCACCAGTCAGATACTGGACATCATTAGTCCAATAGGCAGTTGAAGCTCCAAGATTGGAGGTCAGAAGAGAGGTTAGAGCTAGATAAGTAGATTGGAGAATCAGGAGCATAGAGATAATAATTAAACCCATGGGAACTGGCTTCCCTGGATTTCTTCAAGTCTCAGCTAAAATCCCACCTTCTGCAGAAAGCCTTTCCCAATTCCCTTTAACTCTGGTGCTTTCCCCTCTATTAATTATCCCTAATTTATTCTGGCTACATCTTGTTTGTCTGCCCTGTTAGATTATAGCTCCTTGAAGACAGGGACCTTATTTTTGCCTTTGAAAAAAAAATCTCCAGCACTTAGTACAGTGCCTCAAAAATAATAGCTATTAATAAATGCTTGCTGACTCGAATTCCCCCACAGAGAAAATTTAGAAGAAAACAAGAAAAAGGAGGGGCTACTCAGGAGTGAGTCGGAGTGAGTGCTTCTGAGAGCCGCTTGTTCCATTTTCAGGGTGAGCGCTTGTACCTTGGAAATCAGCAAATTCTCTAAATCAGGGCTAGGTTTATTGTTTTGTTGTTTATCTAGATTTAAGAAAGTGATGGAGAAACATTTTTAAAGTGTGATGTTTATGTATTTTTTTCTGGAGAATTAGTACTTAAATATTTAACAGCATGCTCCTAAGACCCTACAATTAATGACTTTGAGCTGGATAAAGATCCATCAAATGAGACTGAGGAAGGGAGAGCAGAGAGGATTCAGGAGAAGGAAATAATCTATAATGTGGGAGTCTTCAGGGATCTCATGGATAAGAACCGAGATAAAGTCATTAGATGGGACACCATCATGTTGGAATATTTTTTGTTTCAGACATGGGCTTTCATCCTTGTAAGGAGCTCCTCATAAGAAAGTCCCTTCCCGTTCCCAATCGAGGCAGAAATGCTGTCTGTGCCTTAGAGAGGAGCCTGGAACTTTAAGAAGTTGTGACCCACCCAAGGAGGATCTTACTCCCAATAGATGTCAAAAGTGGGATTTGAACTCAGATCTTGGTGGCTCAGTCTGGCTCTCTTTTTTACCAGGATGTACTATGTATACCAGGCACTGTGTTGGGTATGGGGAGGGGGAAGGAAGATGCTTTCTTCACTCCACTCAAGGAGTTTACATTCTCTCTCCTCTTAAAGGAAGGGGTTCATTTGATTGGGATGGTTAAAAATGAGGTCCAGTGTAAAGAACGTTGGTCCTGGATCACAGGGGTCTCTTCTTGAATATATAGGCCATATAGTCCAACTCCTCCCCTTATTTTACAGAGGGGTAAACTGAGGCCCCGGGAAATGAAACGCCTTGCTCCATCACCCAGAGAGAGCAGCCTTGCCATCACACAACAGTGACTCCCAGGCTTCCTTGCTTGCAGCTCCTATTCTTTGGATGGGGATCTGTTTGGAGATGGTGTGGGTTATTTCCCCCATGATCCTCCAGTAGCTTTAGGAGCCGGTCTTGCGGGGGAGGGGTCCTGCGGCTGAAAAATCCATCTACCTGGTGTTAAGCCTCCCATGTAAGACACATCTGCCTTTATTTAGGGCAGAAACTGCCCTTGTTTCAGGTCAGTGCTGAGATGGTTGAGCCTTCCCTCCCGGGGAAAGTGCTGAGCTGAGATTCCCTAGGACCTCGTCGTTTCTCTTCCTTCCTTTCCTTGCTCTATTTCCCCCTCTCCAGCCCCTTGGGGGATATTTACCTGGAAACAGGATCTGTCTCTGCCTCGGGAGCTCAGCTCCTCCAGCTGCCTGCTCTGCCCCCTCCCCTGCAGCCTCTGCATGTGACATCACAAGTGGTTGCTGTGGAGATGAGTGTGATGTGGAACGTGGGGGATTCTGACAGGTGGGGAGTAAGCAGCAGCAGGTGAGCATGTGACCTGAGCTCAGGCAAGGGCGGGGAGGGAGGGCAGGCGCTCGGGCTGCCCAGATGGCCCTGGCAGAAGGGAAAGGAGAGGGATGGTGTCTAGAGAGGTCACGGGCAGCTTTCCCAAAGGAACCTGGGAAACCTACAGCTGGGCAGCTCTGGGATTTCTGGGCAGGTCAGCGCTTCGGGTCCTGCTGAAAGCAGAGACAGAATGTCTGATCTGCAAGGGACCTTAGAGGGCAGGATGTCGCAGCCGGGGGGGCCTTGGAACAGAGGATGTCAGAGCTAAAGAAGATCACGGAGCCCAGGATGTCAGAACTAGGAGGCCCTGAGAGCGTGATTGTGGAACCGGAATGAACTCGGCTCGGAGAAGGGTCAGAGCTGGCAGGATCTCCAAGTAGGGGATGCCAGAAGTGGACGGGTCCTCGGGCAAGAGCTAGAGAGACCTTGGGGCGAAGGAGGTCAGAGCTGGGAAGGACCCAGCGGAGAAGTCTCCGACTCATCAGGGACAGTTTATCTGACCTGGAGGAGGAATCCTTCTTTCTGGAATCCTAATGGATATGGAGGGGAAAATCACAATTATATCGCACTTTAACCTTCCCAAGTCGAATATCAAAAATTATCCATGGAGGGCCATTTAATCAGGTCCTGCACTGGGGACCGCTGGCTCAGAGAGGGACCCCCAGGGCTGGGGACACACAGCATCCTGGCATTTGGGCTTTGCTCCTCCGGGCCCAGGACGGGGCTGCTTCTGATCTCAGCATCTCCATGGCAGAGAGCAGGAATCTGCACCCAGTGGGGGCGGAGAGCAGGCCTCGGTGGAACTAGGTTAAATCCATCCAGAGACACACCCATGTGCAAATCTGCCCACAGACATGCACACACACACACAGAGTCACACAGACAGACACACTCACATTCACACACTCACACTCACATACACACACACACTCACTCTTACGCACACACTCACACAGACTCACAATAACTCACACTCACATTCACACACACCTCCATAACATTCTCACACTCACACACACTCACTCATACAGTTACACACTCATACACACTCACACACTCACTCTTACGCACACACTCACACAGATTCACAATAACTCACACTCACTCACATTCACACACACCCCCATAACATTCTCACACTCACACACATTCACTCACACAGTTACACACTCACTCACTCACACACACATGCTCACACACTCACAGACTCAAAATAACTCACACTCACTCACATTCACACACAGACACACACACCCATAACATTCTCACACACACACTCACACACACTCTCACATACATTCTCTCACATAATCACACACACACACACTCACTCATACAGTCACGCACTCATACACACACTCAGTCACACATACACTCATGCACAAACATACTCACACACAGACTCAAAATCACACTTACACAGAAACACACTCACAGATATTCATACAGTCACAGACACATACACAGACTCACAATGACACTCACACAGACACACACACATTCTCACACACACACATACACATACTCATACATTCACACACTCATACACACACTTACACATACACTCATTCACAGTCACACCATCACACTCAGACTCACACACGCTCAGTCACACACACACGCTCAGTCACACACACACACACACTCTCTTACACAAGTCACACATTTACACCCTCTTAAACACTCACACACTCACTCTTACACACACAATCACATACTTTCCTACACAATCACACACTCACTCTTACACACACTCAGAACAGATCCTTGAGGTCACTGCTAGAGACAGGAAGCAGGTCACCGGCCGATCCCAAGGCCGAAGGCTCCTCTGGTTTCCTGCCAATGTCTTCCTCCCTTTCTCTCCCCAGTCCCCCCCTTTTCCCCCCCTCCCTCCTGTGCCTGCCCCAGGCTCTAAGCTAGCGGGCTGCTCCATCTCCCCAGCCTATAACTCAGCATTAGGAGGGAGATGTGTCAAGATGGATTTGCTACGGTTGATCAGGGGGAACTTCCAGCCTGGGAGGGAAGGAGCTGTCCTGTGTGCTGGGGGTGGGGGCCAGGGGATCCAAGTGGGGCTGGGGGTGGGGTGGTCCCCAAGAGGAGCTTTGGGGGGAGAGCGGAGGGCAGGGGACCTCTTCTATAAAATGAGCCTTGGACTCAATAGCCCTGAGACGCTTCCAGCTTTAAAGCTTCTCCCTGGGAATCATTAAAGATCAGGACCCAAAGACCCCCAGTGAGAGGTTCCAGCACTGTGTGAAATGAGAACGGAACCCAGTGACCCTTGAGTCCTTCCAGCTTGAAGGCCATTTTGAGAATCATTAAAGATTAGGACCCAAAGACTCCTGACAAAAGGTTGCAGCAGCGTGTGATCCAGAAGCCCTGGATGTCCTCGATGGTTATTGCACTCTCTGGGATCTCAGTTTCTCCATTTGCAAAAATGAAGGGTTTAGACTGGCCGGCCTCGTGGGTCCCTCGCGGTCCTAGATTTATGATTTTAATATCCCTGATGGAGTGAGAGGAGAGAGAACATTTCCTGGAAAGCTGAGGGTTGGGGAGGGAGACAGGGGCTGGGTCTCTATTCTTGGGGGATGTTCCTTCTAGAGTCCACGGGGCAATCGGACATTTGGCCAGGATCTGGAGGGGTGGGGCCGGGGGCCCGAGGGTAGGTGGGACAAGAACTAGGATCTGCCCTTTTCCTGCTGCCCACTTCATTAGGAATGCTGAGGCACCCTCCGGGCCCTTCCCCTAGTGGCCCCAGGAGAACTTCGGCAAGTTCTGGGCCACTCAGTCCCCATGTCCTCTTGCTCATCTCCCTGCCCACGTTGGAAGGCCGAGAGACTGCTTCCCCTGCCCTCCTTGCCACAATCTAGGCCAGAGATGAGAAGACATTTCCCATTGGTGAGCAGCACTTAGATTTTTCAGAGATAATTTAATCAGGGCTATTAATAAGCAGGAAAGAAAGAGCTCTTTATATTCCTCGGGAAACACACACACACACACACACACACACACACACACACACACACACACATAACATCATTATTCACCAAGGGAAGCCCCCACCTGTGCTACCTTGAAATGCTCCTGGGGCCTTTGATGGGGGAAGGAAGAGAGCTGAGGAGGAGGAGGAGGAGGAGCTCGGAGTGGGGGAAGGGAGTGACCGAAGTGCAGCTGGTGAGCTATGGGTAGAGGGATGGCATTAAGGGAAATGGGAAGGACTCAGAAAGGGAAAATTGATCCAACCTCACCACAGAAACAAATGAGAGAGAGAGAGAGAGAGAGAGAGAGAGAGAGAGAGAGAGAGAGAGAGAGAAGGAAGAGAGACAGAGACGACAGAGAGAGACAAAGAGGAGAGAGAGGACAGAGACAGAGACACAGAGAGAGACAGAGAGAGAGAAAGACAGAAAAGGAGAAAGAGACAGAGACAGAGACAGAGACACAGAGAGAGAAAGAGAGACAGAAAAGGAGAAAGAGACAGAGACAGAGACACAGAGAGAAAGAGAGAAAGAGAAAAGGAGAGACAGAGACAGAGAGACAGAGACAGAGAAAGAAACAGAAACAGAGAGACAGAGACAGAGACAGAGACACAGAGACAGAGAAAGAGACAGACAGAGACAGAGACAGACAGAGATAGACAGATAGAAAGAGACAGACAGGGAGAGAGAGAGAGACATAGAGAGAATCAAAGAGAAGTGCTAGAATCATAAATCCTCTAAGACAGAAGAGATCCTGGAGATCAACATCTTCAATTTGTCACCAGGGAAAACTGAGTCCTCTAAAGGGAAGAATAGTTTTGAAGAATATGGAAGACCTCCCCACCTCCTTGACCCATTTCCCAAGCTCAGCACTCACGGTTGAATGCATTATAGTGAAATAAGTGCCCACAAAGGAGCTCAGGATCTGGATTTGAATTCTGCCCCTGCTCAGGAAGAAGGAACAAGTCACTTTTCCTTGGATTTTCTACAAACCCAGGATCCAAGTCCATTCCTAATACTTGCACTGCACTGGGCAGCTCCCTTCACTTCGCTTTTCTCAGTTTCCTCAGCTATCACGTGAGATCTCTAAGAGGTTCTGACTTTGGGTCTCTGACACTACTTCAGTCTTTCCAGCTCCAGAGCATGAGTCTAGGCTGTATTTATAGCCCTGCCTGAAGGCAGGGGGATAGCTCCCATGACCTCTGGCTGGTTTCTTTCCTGAGATTCTCTTTGGGGTTATTTTGATAAGGGGCCCAGCCTGCTGCAATAGGGAGGAATAAGCTTTGCAGGGATTCAGGTGGTTGGAAAGACAGACAGCCCCCCCCTCCAATCCTAGCTCCCCCTTCCCTGGACTGGCCGCCCCAGGTCTCCCTTTATAGGAAAAGTTATTGACTTATCAAGGTTAGAATATATTCAGCCAGGGATAGAGCCACACTCCAGCTTGTCATTTGTAGGGTTGTTTTCATGGCAACAGGGCCCCCTCCTGCACATTAAATGGTTCAGTTGTGCAAAGTTCAGGCATTACATAAACAGAGTTAACAAACAACAGAAGAAATCAATGGCTGCCCAAGCGTGGCCCAGAGAGATAGCATTGATTGGCCCCTGCTATCGATAGGCTGGATCACAGCTTCCTGCCTCCCTTCCCATCCTGCCCTGAGCCCAGCTGCCACTCAGACCCCGAGCCCTTCCACATGGAGGATGTCTGCCGGAAGGATGGGGCTGCCCGCCGGGCTTGGCCACCGCCCCAGAAAGCACCTTTCCAAGTGCCGTGGGCAGGGGCAGCCCAGGCTGGGGCTTAGCCACTGTCCAGAACATACCTCCCCTCGGAGTGCACTGGGCAGGGACACCCAGTCCTATATATTCCAACAGGGACCATAGAAATTGAGTCACATTTAGGTAGGGGTCCTTTTTATAAATACCCAGAGGCCCTAAGAGGTTTTTCCTTAGGGAAGGGGTGAGCTAATAAGTCAAGATTACTTTCTAAAAGGATTAGGCAGACCTCTTATGCAGAATGAATGAGGTGGACCAGAGCCAGGGGGATGGATGAGATGGGTTGGAAGCAGGGGGATGGATGAGATGGATTGGAAGCAGGGGGATGGATGAGATGGGTTGGAAGCAGGGGGATGGAGAAAATGGATTGGTGACAAAGGAACACAGAAATGAGATGACTACAGGGAGGCGAGCCAGCCCAGCTGAATCAGCAAGGCACCCCGAGGGAGAGATAGGAAGCAGCATGTGACAAGCTAGGCGAGCCAGGCACAGCACCTCCATCATGGCCCCCACTCAGCTCAGCTCAGAAGCCCCAGTCTGAGAACAGCAGAGCCCTTTCCTCCTGGGAGCCCCGGCAGGCTGGGCCCCACTGACAAAATAACCACAGAGAGAACCTCAGGGAAGAAAGCAGGCAGGGGTCACGGGAGACATTCCCCTGTAAATTCCCCGAGCTGTAAATGAGGTGATTAGACATCCTGGAACCACAGATTTGGAGCTAGAAGGATTGAAGCAGCAGAAACCTCGAGTTAGAAGGGATCTTCGATGTTATCTCGTTTTACAGTTGGGGAAACTGAGACCCAGGGAGTTGAAGTGATTTTCTAAATCACCAGCCCCATCCCACAGAGCGCTCTTTATGGTTTTTTCTTCAGGTATTTCAGCAGACCAGGAAAGAGCATCCTCATCACCCACTAAAGTCAAGGACTCTCAAATGGTTCAACATCAGAAACGGATAGGGTTCTATCAGTGAAAATGATACTTAGGGAGTACATTGCCATCTGCTCTGGAGCTGCGCCCTCCCAGCCACGGGATACCCTTCTATCTGATGGGCATCTCCTAGGGTGGGGTCCCTCTGCCCCCATTAGCATATCATTAGCATGTGGGCTTCTTGAGACTAGGGACTGCCCACCTTTGCCATCTGGATGCCCAAACTTTAGCACACGGTGTTTAATAAATGCTTTTAAAATGAATGAACAAATTCATAAATGAATACAGTAATGAAATTCATTCATTCATACTGAGCATTGAGGTCTCTGAGCCCCACCCAGGACCTTCTCTAGAACAGACTCATAGCATCATGGGCATTTTTTTCCAGATGAAGAAACTGGAAAAGGAAATCTGGCTTGCTCAAGGTCAAACAGGAAGTAGCAGGAAAACCAGGTTGGGTTTTTTTCCCCCCTAATTACCACATACTACTTCTACCCTACACCCTCCCCCCACCAGCCTGCCCTCTCCTTTCCTACCAGCATGGTCTCAAATCCTTGAACACCTATCCTGCAGGATAGGTCCTGGAGAAGAGAGCTCCTGTTTCCCCAGGAAACTTTCCCTCTGCCCCAGAAGTGCCCTCTCTCCCCAAGCAGAAGTGAGATAGTCTTGGTTGGTAGGCAGGAGATGGGTTGGGATTGCCAAGTTGGGGTTGATGGGTTCAGCTATCATACTCTTAAGTTTTCCCTTTCCCAGAGGACACATCCTCAGTTCTTTCAATCAATCTTTGTAAGAGGTGATATTAAGGTCCTTCTTCTCCTTCTTGGAAACACTTGAGCTTATTAATGTCCTCCCTGAATTATGCTACTGAGACCTAAAGATAATACTCTGAATGAAATATAGAGAAAGGTACAGTTTTGCCTTGGTTACACCAAATTCCCTCTTCTTGGAAGCCATATCTCTCTTAACCAACCAAGATCACCTGATATTTTTTTGATTGCCTCAAAACACTGCCTCATGTTGAAGCTTGGAATTTACTAAGATCCCCAGATCATTTTCAGAACTGATGTCTGATTATGCGACCCTCATCTTGTACTTGGGAAGTTGGCTTTTTGGATACAAGTCTCCAAAACATTAAATCTAAATTTAACTCAAGAACCTAAATCTGTTCTTGGGAAGTTGACTTTTTTACTCAAGTCTTTACACTTATCTCTATTGAATTTAATCAATGTACTTGTGTTTAACAGGTTGACTTTTTGTACCTACAAGTGAAAATCTTTACATTTATTTCCACTAAATTTAATTAGTGTATTTGTTTAAGAAGTTGACTTCATGTACCTAAATTAAAGCCTTTACATTTATCTCTACTGAATTTAATCAATGTACTTGTATTTAAGAAGTTGATTTTTTGTAGCTAAATGAGTCTTTACATTTATGTCGACTGAATTTAATCAGTGTACTTGCATTAAGGAAGTTGACTTTTTGCATCAAAATGAAAGTCTTTACATTTATCTCCACATAATATAAATATAATTTATACATTATTATAACATAACATATAATGAAATAATTTAATTTTATTTGTTTCAACTCCGAGCTTAGCACAATGCCCGGCACATAGTAGGTGCTCAATCAATGTTTCTTGACCGATCAATGCCCTAGCCTGCCAGAGTCCTTTTGCATGCTGACTCTGTCTTAGCTATCCCTCTCAGTTTTATGTGCTCTTCAAATTTTATGAGTATGCTAATTTATGCCTTTAAGTTAATAAAAAGATTATACCAAGGAGAGAACTCTGGCAGAGCTGTTGGAGACCTCCTGTTATCTTGACGTGGCGTTATTTAGGACCCTCTTTGATCCAGTCCTCCCACCATTTCTGAGTTCATCTAGTTGTATTATTGTCTACATCACTCCATCTTCTCCCAGAGAGGAGGATGAGATACTGACTCAGAAGCTTTGCTAAAATCTAGGAAAATGATAACCACAACATTCACCTCATCAATTAGTTTAGTAATCCTGTCAAACAAGGAAATGACCTGTTCTGGAGGAAGACAACTTTGCTTCCTTTGTATTCGCCAACGATCCCTTTAAGGATCTGTCTTACTATATTTTCCCCCAAGAATTGAAATCAAATTTACTATATTTTTCAGGCTCTGTTGGCTTTCTTTTTTGGAAAACTGGGACATCTTCCTATCGTCATCTGTCATGGGTTAGTGATGGAACCGGGACTTGAACCTGAAGCTTCAGGACACCTCTCTTTGTTCTAACCGGCTTTCTAGGAAAAACAGGATTCTGGGGATCCAGAGAGGAGGAAAAAAAAAAGAAATGTCAGCCACGGGCTTCTGGGACAGGAGCAGCAGCTAACCTCAGCACACCTCTCTACGATTTATTTTCCGAGTTTAAATATTTATTTACGCACCCCATTTAATCAGGAGATGGGTTCGTAATTAGCGGCAGATTTGTGTCTCCTGCCTTCTTTATTATTTATTTTAGCAAGCGGGGGACAGCTTCCTTGTTCAGAGCCCGTGCCGGCCCTGGATTTCAATCAGCTAGGTCCACGGAAGAACAGTCCCCGGGGACCCCCGGGCAAAGACACCCCCTTGCTTATGATAAATGATCCCCCCAGAAAACAAAATGGTGCTGACCAGCTGCTGTGTCTGGAGCTTACTGAGCCTCATTGAGTGTGGGTTTAGGGGTGGGGGGGGGTGAGGAGAATAAAGGCTGAGCTGTGGGGGATGGGGTCCACATTCTTAGGATTCTCAGACTAGAGAATTCTAAAATTCCATAATGCAGAATTCCAGGATTATAGAATTCTGTGAGGCGCATTGTTCTAGAACTCTGGGATGGATGGGAACTCCGAGGACACTTTTTTAAAAAAAAAAAAACCATGTGACCATAAACAAGTAATTTAGTGTCTCTGACCCTTGGTTTGTTTATCTGTAAAATGGGGACATTCACACTATCTTGCAGAGGAGTTATGAGGAAAGCTGCTTTTGTGTAGAGTTAAAGGGCAGATGGGTGACAGAGTGTGGAGTAGAATGCTAGATTTGCAGTCAAGAAGACTTGAGTTCAAATACTTCCTCAGACCCTTGGAAAGTCATTATTTTTGTCTCAGCTTCTGTGGCTCCATCTGTAGAATGGGGATAAAACCAGTGCTGACTTTGCAAAGTTATCGTGAGGATGTCAAGTGCTTTGCAAACCTTAAAACTTTCACCATTGACATTGTCTTCACCGACCCATGGAAAGATGATTTAATTATGAAAAAATTCCACATGAATAGATTCTATTCCTTTCTCTATTATCTCCTAGCCCTCAAGGGCTCTTGCTCCACTGGGACACTCTTAGAATGTCCTACTCCCTGGCCGCTCCTTATTTCCTGTGGCCCGGTAGCCTCCTGCCCACCCACTCCCATCTTATACTTGAAATCAAATGTTCAAACCCAGCTAATATGTCATCTCACCTTTTGTGCCTCAATTTCTCAATCTGAAAAATGGGGGTAATAATTCCTGCCGTATTTACCTTATATGGGATGTACATCCATAGTTTGGAAACCTATTCCTTCTGGCTCCTATTAAGCCAGGGTCAGATCAGCTGGAGGTTGAGGATCCGGGATTATTTAGAGAGGAAGCCAGACTCCCCATCTCTCTGATCAGCCTAGCCCCAACTCCTGGGCTTTGCACAGGCTTTTTCTTATGGCAAGAAGGGTCTCTCTCCTCATCCTTGCCTCTTGGAACCCCTGCCTTCCCTCCAAGCTCAGGCCACGTTACTCCACCTGTCACACTTACTGTGAATAGGTCTTGTCTTAACCCACCCTACAACTAACTTCCTTCTTGATGGGTCTCCCTTTCCTCCCATAAGACACCTGGTCTCCCACCTCAGCCATGTCTGGGATGCTCTAACTCCTTCCCTCTGTCTCCCAGCTGTTTATTAACAAATGGCCATTGCTGTGGACCCAGCTTGGGCCTTCCCCTCCACCCGCATCCCCTTCTCTGTCTGGTTCGCACATAATGGTGGGTATCTTGTTTCCTCAGTTGCCCGGGGATTCCTTCAAGACAGGGGCTGTTTTTCCCTTTCCTGTCACCTGTCCCAGCCTCACAGAGGCTATTTAATAATACTTTTTAAATGGCTTCTGTCTGCGCCGGTACAGCCAAGTAGTCAGGAAGAGAAGCTGGGGCAGAGAAGGGCAGGAGGAGGGGGGAGGCGTCGGGGGCCCACGTGGCCGGGCCGGGCCCCTCGGTGCCTTTCCAGGACGGTCAGATGGTCTCTGAGAAAGTAGCACGCTTCCCCCGGGCTGGCTGCCAATTAGGTCTGGGCCTTAACGAAGCCGCTGAACCCCATTATCATGTTCTTTTTTGGGATGGAGCCTTCAGCCCCCAGGGACCCTTCCTTCCAGGTCACAGTCTTTAATGAGGTCAGGGGAGAAGGAGGCTCTGGGGGATGGGTTGAGGTAAGACCCAGATTCAGGGCAGGGCACCTGTCAGGATCTCTGAGGATCAGGTCTGCCCCCAAAGGAGGGGAAGGAGGGGAATTATGGGACATCGCAGACGGAAGGGAGGGGGAGATTATCTGGTCCAATAAACATTTGTTCAATTGAACTGAATTCTTTCGTTCCATAAGGCGGGACCTCAGGGGACCTTATAATGTGGGATGGGAGCACTGCAAGAGACCCTAGATACTGGGGCATCTGACCTCCTTGTTCCACAGATGGGGAGACTGAGGCTCCAGGGAAGGAGGGCATTTATCAAATCACAAAGTGAGATAGTTAGGGGCAAATCCAGGAGGCAGCCCTCCCAGCCCTGACATCCCCTGTTCTAAGCCCCCTCCCAGCCCTGACATCCCCTGTTCTAAGCCCCCTCCCAGCCCTGACATCCCCTGTTCTAAGCCTCCTCCCAGCCCTGACATCCCCTGTTCTAAGCCCCCTCCCAGCCCTGACATCCCCTGTTCTAAGCCCCTCCCAGCCCTGACATCCCCTGTTCTAAGCCCCGTCCCAGCCCTGACCCTGGACATTTGGGGACAGGTCTCAGGCCTCCCTCGGGCTCCATTCTGGCCTCCGCAGCTGGGACACCGGAAGAGCGAGTCCTCTGTTAAACCTCCTCCCGGTGGGGCCTGAGAGAGGCCAGACCAGCCCTCCCTCGGAACCCCAGGGGCCAGCTGAGCCCCTGCTTCCTTCCCTTCCCTAAAGACATCACACTTCGGGTGACTTATTGTTTAACTTTACAAGCCCCTCTGCTTTTATGAGGGTTATTTATAAAACTCGCGGCTTTGATCTGGGTCATAAAAAAACAAACATTGTCTGTCTTTAAATGTCACCGGGGATTAGGGCAGCTTTGAAGTCACCTCCAGGCCGGAGAGCTGATGGCATGCGCTGCTGCTTTGCCTCATGGAAAGTGGCCCAGACGCTCTGGTCCGGAATTAGGCGGGTAGGAAAGGGGGGGAGGGGGGAGAATCCCCGGCCAAACTTGAGCGTTCTGGGGGGGGGCAGAAATCTGGGGGGGGTCTGACTGTTGGTTCCACCGGGAAGGAATCCAGCCCCTCAGCTCCCCATCCTCCCTCCCCACCCAATCTCTACCAAGTTACTGTTTCTCCAGAGAACTAATCTAGTGATCTCACTGGTATCCAGATGTTCGGAACATCTGTCTCATTTTGTTAATATAGCGTCGTGGGGGGATGAGGTGATTCCCTACCTCACCCTCAGGCGGGAGGGAAGGGGGAGGGGAATTTGTTTTGTGCGGAAGGGGGGAGTTTTTCTTTTTGGGGGCAGGAGGGGCAGATCTATGTTGCCCCAGAAAAGACATCTGTATGGGAAGGTTTTTTCTCCTTCCCTGAGCCGGCCCTCCCCCACTCCTTGGGCTCCCTACTCCCCTGGGAAAGGCCCCTCAGTCTGCCCCTTCCCTATTAGGCCCTCCAACCGGGAGGGAGAGCAGGGTCAGCTAGGGAGCTCCCTTCCTCTGAGGGCTCGGGCTTCCCATGAGTCTGGGTTTGACTCTAACTTGTGACCAAAGGGTTGTTTGTTTTTTGTTTTTTTTTTTCTCATTACTTATTTTTTTTTTAAATTTTCCTTAAATTCCTTTTATTTTCTCTTGTCTTTTTGTCTCTTTGTTTCTCTCTTTTCTCCCTCTCTTTTTCCTTTTCTGTCTCTCTTCTCCCCTCTCTCTCTGTTCTCTGTCTTGTCTCTTCTCTTTCTCTTCTCTCTGTCTCTGTCTGTCTTGTCTCTTGTCTCTCTCAACAACCACCAAACAACATATTATATAATTTATAACATAATTTTTAATAACTCTTTCAAAACACACAACACCCCAAAACTGTCCCCAACTCTGTTTTCCACAGTTTTTTGTCAGAACAACACAAATGTTCAAACACCCAAAACACCCATTTATCTTTATGTCCTTCAACACTTAAACACCCACATCACCCTTAACACCCCATTTTCATTACTTCCCCACCTCCTCATCAGGGACATTTTCCTTTCTCCTTGCCCAAGGGCACACCACCCAACCATTCTAACATCCAGTAATTATTAACTAAAACAATTCCTTTCTAAACATGGCAAAACATTCTCCCTCTGCCAACTCTTTCCTCTTCTCTAAATGAAATTGGATAATAACCCCAAGTCCCTTACCTCAATTTTGGCTAAACAAGGATGGAAGGAAACCCTTTCCCCTTTTTCAACTCTCAACACCCCTCCATTACTTCAGGCCCCATCATCAGAAAGGGAAGGGAAAATACACCACCTTTTCACCTACATCAATGCCTGCAAAAATTTCTTTTCCAGCATTTATTGCCTTACATTTTGCTTCTTCTGAGGACTGAGGAACAAAAACCCCAATCCCTACCCTCAAAACAACATCTAATGGGAAACAACCAAAACCACTGCAAAAGCACCAAATCAAAACAGAAAGGGAAAAAACTTTAAACCCCCCAACAAAAAAAAACAAACAAAAAAAAACCTCTTACCCCCAACTTTTAATTAAAAAAAAAAAAAAAAAAAAAAAAAAAAACAATTAAAAATTTAAAATAAAAATTTAAAATTTTATTTAATTTAAGCCAAAGAAAAAAAAGGAAAAAAATAAAAAGAAATTAATATGAAATAGGAAATGATTGGGGAAAAAATTTGAAAAAAAAATATGATGGGAAAGGCTTTGGCAAATGGGCCAGCCCCAAAAATTTTGTAGTTTAGTAAAAGATGAGGGCCCTAAAAAACCATAGCCAAACGGCAAATTTTAAAAAGCCTGAGCCTGCCCAAAAAGAACCCCATGCCATTGCCAAATATAAGAATGGAATGTGAAAGAAATAATGATGGATGAGAAATAAAAATCCCATAGAGGAATTAAAAGTTAAGGCCAAAAAAAAATACTTAGTAGAAAGGATTAAAATATAAATGCCAGAAAAAGGCCTAAATAAATAAATAATTTTAAATTGTTAAATAAAAATGTGAAATGTTAATGAAAAAAAATGAATTAGTAGGGCCCAGAAATAAAAAATGCAAGAGGTGATAAATAAACCACATGGAAAATATGTGTAAGCCAAAAAATATAGCCCTTTGCCCAGCTATAGCCCAGCCCATTGAGGAAAAGTAGTAGAGGGTAGGTAAAATAAGCCGTATTAGATAGGAAACTAGGCAAAAACCAATTTGGCCATGGTACCCAGCCCAGGCCTGCCAGCAAAAAATTTTGCCCAAATGAAGGCAAAAAAAATACCATAAAATGAAACATAATATATATTGCCTGTTTGTGAAAAACATTTTTTAAAACCACACCCCAACACCTCTCATTCTCCCCCACACCAGGTGAAAACCCTTTCCCATTTAAAAAACCCCAAATGTAAAAAAATACCAAACCCCTTTCCCAACAAAACATTCCCTATCCAAAAACCCAAAAGAAAAAAACTCCAAAGAAAAAACATAAAATTAAATTTCCAAAAAAAAATACAAAAAAATAAAACCAAGTGTGAAAAAACAAAATTAAAAACAAAACTCCAAATTTTAAAACCCCCCTCCCCTCCCACCCCTCCTACTCCCCAAAAAACCAAAAAACAAAAACACAAACTGGGCAAAATTCAATCCTTTCTCCCCCCACCCCAGTCTCCCTTTCCCTCCCTCCCAAAACCTTGGCTCTTTAAAATCCATTTCCTTTAACCATTTTAAAAACAAATAAAAAAAATTGAAAAGAAAATTTCTCCCTTTAAAACAAAACATCCCAAAAAAAACAAATAAAATTCCCATTCCCTCCCCCCATCCCCCTTTTTTTCCTTTCCCCTTTTCTCTCATTCCCCCTCCCTCCTTCCCTCTTTCTCCCCCCACCCCCTCTCACTTCTCCCTTCCCCACCCTTTCCCCAGCAAAGCATTCAACCCTCTGCCCCTTTCACCCATCTTACCTCTACCTTTAAAATAAACTCATTTCCACCCCCTACTCAAAAATTTTAAGTATGTATTATATATAATTAAATAAATTGTAAAATGATTATAATTTCATTTTTATCCCTCTTAAAAAAAAGTAAACCCCCTTTTTCATTCATTTTCCTATCTTAATTTATCCAAAATTTTGTTTTAATTATTAATTATTTTCTCCTCTTTTAAATGCCCACTCCCCTTAAATGTCTTTAGACAGAATTTCACCCTTTCTCTTGATTTAAATTTAACCTTGTCATTTACCTTTTAAACTCTTGTTGTATATTTTTAAAGGGTTTTTTAACAATTGTTTTTTATTTTGTAATTATATTTTTATTTTTTCCTTCTCTTTTCTTAAAATATAACACTCACCTTAAAACTATCTTTAAATTTTTAAGAAACTTTCATACCCCTTTTATTGGGGCATTTGGTAATTTTCATTATTTTTTTAAACTGTTTTTTTTTTAAATATTTTTTTAATATTTTTAAATTTTCCTTCTCTCTTTTTAAAATTATATACCCTAAAATTTCTTTATTTTTTACAAAACTTGTCATCCCTTGTCTCTTAAAATTTTAAAAACCTTCCATTTAACCTTTTAAACTCTTTTTTTATTTTTAAAGTTTTTTTATTTTTAAAATTATATTTTAAAATTTATTTTTTAAATGTAAATTTATATTATATTTATTAATTTTTTCCCTTCCTTTTGCTTAAATTATACCTCACCTACTATCTTTCAATTTTTAAAACTTTTCCCCTTTTATCTTAAAACATTTTTTACTTTTCATTTATTATTTTTCCAAACTTTGTTTTTTTTTTATGTTTTTTTTTTTTTTTTTTCTTTTCCTTTATGTAAAGTCTCCTTTCACAAATTTTATAAACTCTTCTACCCTCCCAAATCCCTTCATCTGTTTTTTTCGCCCATTTCTCAAAAACCCAACAAACCTCCTGATTAAACTCTTCCTAAACCTCCCTTTAGCAAACATCCCTAAACACCCCCCATCTCTTACATTAAAAAAATCACCTCACCTTGAAAGAAAAAAAATAGAAAAAAAAAAACCCAAAACCCTCTAAAACCCCTGATAAATAAATGAGAAAGAAGGGAAGGAAGAAAAGTCTTAATACAATTCTTCCTCCATGTCCAAAAATTCAATTCTCAAACCATTTGTCAGGGAACACTCACTCCCAAAACCAAAAAAACTCATGGCTTTACCCACCAGGTCCCTACCAAAGGAAAATCCAGGGCCTCCCCCCTTCTTCCCCAATGAAATAAACCACCCTATGGACACAAAATCCCTGTGCAAACCCCTCTCTTCCCTCTCCACACATTCATTCACTAAGGACTTGAACATTTTAAAAAAAATTATTTTTCAAATTTTTTCTCCCCACATTGAAAAGAAAAAACCCAACTCTCAAAACAATACATCAACAAAAAAATTCCACATTTCCACAATCCAAATTTATTTAACATGAACACACCAATCTTTGGTCTTTTTCATTTCCAAATCCCACGCAAATTAAAACCCAAAAACACAATCTCAGTAAGGGAAAAACAAAAAAAAAAACCAAGCCCCTCATTAATTATGGGGAAAATCGAACCGCCAATCAATTTACATTAAAAGTATTATTTATTACACTTCTAATAGAGCTGATACTAAAAAAATTTCAGAATTGTTTCATTTTTACTTCAAACAATCCCTGAGAGAAGAGGGTATCTGTTATTTCTAATAGAGGAAATTTGGGAACCGGAAAAGAAATTGGGAATTTGGACTTTCTTACCAGGGTCAAATAAAATCATTTTTCCTCGAGCCTTAGATTTGTTTTGCTGTTTCTCCCTTCTCGGATGTTAGGAGGATTCAAAAAGGAGGAAAATGATTTTGATTGTTGAGATTTCATTTGAATACCCCTTTTGGGATTTACAAATTTTAAAATTCATTTTCGTCAAGGGCCTGGGCTCAGATCGACTTTTCCCCTTTTCTCATGGGTTTCTGCCCCATCTTCCCAAGGTTGCCATTTGGATGGACGGGGAGGAAGAAAGTTTCCTCAAAACCCCAGTCTGTTTTGCTTTAAGCTGGGAAAATACTCCCTGAGGGTTATTTTACCAGTGAGCAGATTCACCCGGTTTTCCCCCATGGTGCCCAGAGGGGGCTCTCTGTCTCGGAATCAGAGCTAGTTCATTCTCATGGGGTCACAGGTGTCTCAGTGGCTGGAGCCAGGGGATTGACCATATTGTAGTGGAAACGTTTGTGTGTACGGGTTGCATTAGATGACCAGTGAAATTCCTTCTAACTCCCAAGGTCTGTGGTTCTGAGAAGGTTCTGGGCAAGATCCAGATCTCACTTATCTCTTTTGACTCAACTATTGAGAGTGGGCACCAATTATCCTATTGACTTCTCTGGCTAAAATGAGTCAAATCTCAGTCTCCATGTCTCATCCATGAGTTATCTTAGAGTTCCCTCTGAGGTTGCTTTGGAACTTAGGATCTTCTTCTAGGTGGGATTAAGAGAAAAAAGACTTTGGCTTTTTGAGAAGAGGTCCCAGCATAGAGTATGGCCATATTGGTTCCCTTCTCTGTCAAGCTAGTTGGTGCTGTGGGTTGGGTACTGGACTTAGAATCACAGAGACCTGAGTTTGAATTCTCTCTCAGACACTAACTGTGTGACCCTGGACAAGACATTTAAGCTTAGCCAGTCTCAGTTTCATCATCTGTAAAATGGGGATAATAACAGCATCTACTTCACAAGGTGTTGTGAAGATTAAATGAGATAATATTTATATAAAAGCTTTACGAACTTTAAAAATGCTATATTGTTATATTATATATATATATATAATATTATATTATTGATAATGATAAAGAATCTTTCATCTAATGTTCTATTTTCTAAAGCCCCTCCCAGCTCTGATATCCCCTGTTCTTTCCACTCTTGCATTCCTTGTTCTAAGACCTCTACTAGCCTTGACATTCCCTGTTCTAAGATCCCTCCTACTTCTGACACTCCCTATTCTAAGGTCCCTCCCAGCCCTGACATCCCCTGTTCTAAGGTCCCTTCCAGCTCTGACATTTCATGTTCTATGATCTGAGATTTCTTCTAGTTCCAACCACCTGAGTTCTAGATTCCCACTTCCTTTCCGCTATGTAATCCTATTGTTCATATCTCTGAGTACTTCCTACCTTTCCACGAAATTAAGAACACTGGGAGGACAAGTTCCCCCCACTTCCTTGGGTCCCCAGTTCCTCTCTCGGTGCCTTAAATGCAATGCACATGACAAAGTTAGTGCCCAGTCATGAGAACTGTCTTCTTCCCATCCCAGCCAGTCCCAGTGACCCTCTGGCCCCAGCCCAGCCCTAATGGCCGAGTGCTGGACAGATCCCATGGGTAGAACGGGGGAGAGTAGACTGGTTCCATAGAGACCCTTCTCTCCTCCCCTCCCCCCTCTCTGAGCTCCCTTCTTCTCCTCAACCCCCTTAATTCCCCCTGATGGCCAATGTACAGGTTCAGCAGGGCGTGAGATGTTAACACAGCCCTGCCTCGGAACTGCACGGGCAGCCCCATTTGTCAGAGGGCTGCCGTGCACCAATTAGTGAGAGCCAGTCTGATTAGTCATCTTCTCATTGCAGATTTGGGGGAATTAATCAGGCCCGGCTGGGCAGGGAGGAGGAGAAGGGGGAGCTGCTCTGAGCTGCTCACCTTTCGGTGCTCCCCCTCCACCAGATCCTCAGCTCTCCTCCAAGGCAGGAGGATCCCGTTAAGGGAAGGGAGGATGGCTTCTCTCCACTCTCAGGGAAAGCCTGGGAAGGATGCTCCCAGAAGGACCGGAGAAGAGGGGGCAGGAGACAAGTCAATGACTTCCTGTTATCCATAAAAGACGGGCATTAAAGACCATCTGTGATCTCATTCTCAACTAGTTTTATTCATTTCTCCTTTTCAGGAACTCTACGGCTTGCTGGGCAGGACCCAGTGTCTCCCTAATTTGGTGCTCTCAGCTTTCACCGAGGGTGTCCATCAGAAAGAAGGAATAACAGGTTTACCAGCTCAGTCTGTTTACCCGGGATCCAGAGGTCCTACATAATCTTGGCTCAGTCACGGGGACATTTCTTTCCTGTTCTCTGTAACTGATGATGTGGATTTGTTCAGAGAGCTCCACAGCATCTGCGGGCTAAGGGAGAATCTTGGAACAGTTTCCACAACTCCTAGTTCCTGGCATAGAATAAGTGCCTCATAAACCTTAGTTTCCTCCTCAGTAAAATGGGGATAGGATTATAATCCACTTGACAGGGCTATTGTGAGGAGAAAATGGAATATCTATCAAATGGAATATCTATATGATATTTTACAAACATTAAAGTACTATATAAATATTACCTATTAAAATACCAATAATAATAACAAATGTTTGCTGTTTGAGTTTGACCAATAATTTTCCCATTTACCAAGATATTCTGTTTGCCTTGAGCTATCACTTCCTAGGGCTTCCTTGGGATTCAACTTTCCCATCTGCAAAATGCAAATAAAAGGAATGGAAGAGTTGTAGATCTATGTAGATCAATTGTAGATCTATGATCCAATAAATTCCCCTTCCTCCCAACACTCATAGTCTCCTCTCTTTTTTTCCTAAAGACTCTTGACCTAAGCAGTATTCTTGGGCCAACTCTATTAAGACATGACCAAGGTTCATGTATACTTATTGTGTATCTAATTTATATTTTAATATATTTAACATCTACTGGTCATCCTGCCATCTAGGGGAGGGGGTGGGGGGGTAAGAGGTAAAAAATTGGAACAAGAGGTTTGGCAATTGTTAATGCTGTAAAGTTACCCATGCATATATCCTGTAAATAAAAGGCTATTAAATAAAAAAAAAAAGAGATTACAAAGAAAAAAAAAAAAAAAAAAAAAAAAAAAAAAAAAAAAAAAAAAAAAAAAAAAAAAAAAGACATGACCAAGGAGTCGTATGGAGGTTTGCAAATCTCAAGATCATTAATTTTCTTCCTCCTGCTACTAGTAGGCAACATCTGAATAGAGCCTTTTTTGACTGTGATTGTAGGTGAATGAAGAACTGGGTATGGAGTCTGGCTGGAGTCCAGGAGAAGGAAGGTTAAAGGTTAAATATTATGGAGATAGGTTCTGGCAACTTGGGGATCTGCTCTGTTCCGTGAGGTTGTTCTACTTGCTGTTGGGAAAAATGCTCCTTTCATCACTCTTAACCTCATGGATACCTTGGAGAGCTAAATATTAAGGCACAGAATGTTGGAACTGGAAAGGACCTTAGAGATCCAAGAGCCCCTCACCTTCATCCTATAGATGGCGAAACCAGAGTCCCAGAGGAGCAGAAGGGGTTGGACCCCAGCATTCATAAATAAATAACCAGGAGGGTGATCAGACACCTTCCAGTAGAGTTGGGACAATCACTTCTTGGGAATGTCTTCTTCAACCCAAGATTCTGGAATTCTGACCATGATCTGGAGTGTTCGGGGAGACTTATGGAGGAGATGGGACTACTTGGGTTGGATCTTTAAGGACAGGGAAGATTTGCTTAGGGGATTAGGGAGATTCTTGGAGACTGAGGTCTTACATTGACTGTGAGATAAGAAAATTTAGCTTTAGGAAAGATTCTTTACTATGGGAATAAGAGTTTTTTAAATGAAATAATTATTTTCTTTTGCCACCCAAGATTTCTCTTTCCCAGGCGCATAATTCCAGGCAACCCTGATTACGGAAATGAAAGCTTTGAATGTAATAATGAGAGATGACCTTTCTACACTGCTCTATAGAGGGCTTTACGTCCATTGTTGGACTCATTTGAGACTCACAACAATGCTGGATGCCGGTGGTGTTCTTAACTTTACAGATGAGGAAACTGAGTCTCAGAAAGTGAAATTACTTGTACAAGAACAACAATGAGAAAGTTTAAGAAGCTGAATTTCAACCCAGGTCTTACTCCCAAGCTTGATGTCTTACCTATTATATTCTTCCTCCCGGTGATAGAGATTTAGTATTGGATGACATGGTCAGAAAGTGGTGTTGGAGACAGGATTTGAATTCAGGCCTTTCCTGATTCCAGACCATGCTTCTTTGTACTATACCAATGTCTTGTGGATCGCCCTCTTTGTTTGAAACACTGTCCCCCTCCCCTTTCTTGGCCGTATTGGGGAAATTGATCCCATTCTTCATGGTCTAACCCAAGATCTAACTCTGGGTCCCTCAGCTTCTACTTCTCCAGGCTCTCTGAACTTGCTGTTGTGTAACAGGCAGGATTTGAACTCAGTTTTCTACTCCAAGACCATGACTTTTCCTCTAACCCTACCCATTTGTACCTGTCAAAGATCTCTTTTAGTAATAAACCTCATGGCCCTTTAGCTACTTTTTTCCATTGATTCTCTGTCTTGTATTAAGTGGGTTTGTTTTGATGTTAAACATCTTTTCCTTCTCTTATTCTGCTTGTTCTGAAAAAACAGAAACTGTCATTTTTCATCTTTGCTTTCTCAGACCTTGCAAACAGTGGGTGCTTAATAAATGCTCATCAAATTGACTTTCATGATGGGATCCTAGATTTAGAGGTAGATGAGGTCGTAGAGGCTGTAAAGTGCACTGATGAGCTCTCCCTTCCCACTTTTCAGATGGGAAAACTGAGACCCAGAGAGGTTCAATGACTTGATGGAGTTTGGAATCAGGTCTTGGGGGCTGGCTTCTGGCTCTGCTGTCTGCTTCCCATGTGACCTCTGGGATCCATGATAGGGTGTGAGTAATAACATCTGGTATTTTGTCTCTTATTTTGAGAAAGGTTTTACCTTATGCCAGTTTTCTTCCTTCACATTTTTTTGGAGGGGGGCAGGGCAGGTAATGGGGGTTAAGTCACACAGCTAGTGAATATTAAGTGTTTTAGGCTGAATTTGAACTCAGGTCCTCCTGACTCCAAGATTAGTGCTCTAGCCATTGCACCACCTAACTGTCCCCTGTCTTCTTTCCCATCTTATCGATACAACTTTATGCTAAAGTTGGCCCATTTTCCTTGTCTCAAGGTTGTTTGGGGGTAAACAGCTACTTGGCCATCTTACCAATCTTACCCTCTTACCTTGTGTGATCTTTGGCAAGTCAATAGCATTTATTAAGGGTTGACCATGTGCCAAGTGCTGGAAATACAAATCCGAGCAGGAAGAAAGGCTGTCCTTGCCCTCAGAGAGCTCACATTCTGGAGGGAGAAGGCAACAACAATAGAAGAGTGGAGGATGGGGTTGACCCAGGGGCGTGGCAGAGAAAATCCTCTTTTTCCCATGTGTTAGCTGTGATAGAATCCTAGAAAATGATAGAAATGGGCTGAGAGTGCAGCAGACAGAGGAATAAAGGCACAATTGGCTTAGATATTCTCTCTAAAATGGGGAAACTAGGCAGCCAGAGGGACGGGTCCCAGGGCGGACAGTGGGTACTCCCCACGTGAGAAGCTCAGGGATGGAGCGGGCTCACTATGGCATGGGAGAGTTGGCAGTGTAGCTTGGAGAGGAAAGAATAGAAGGAGAAGGAAAAGCAACGGTGCTTTGGTGGACAGTGATCTATGCTCGAGACCTCTCAGCCCCATGACCTGCCTTTCTGGGGCAGAGCCTGAGGCTGGATCAAGAAACCCCCAACTCGAATCTCCAGCGGGAAGACCATTGGGTGTATATTGGGAATCAAGGAGCAGATCCTAGCTCAGTCACTTGCTACCTCTGTGATCTCGAGCCTCAGTTTCCCCTCTGGGGAATAAAGGATCGGTAGCTTTTAAGTCTAAGACCCTCTGATCTCACCGCACAGTCATGTGTCCCCAAAGACACTCTGAGCTTCGGGTAATCAATCTCCTCCTCTCCTCCGCCGCCCGACAGGCTGTCCTGGCCCAGGATGAGATCATGGGGCCATCTTCTCCAGCTCGAAGGGCCCTGGGGAAATGCCATTGGCCATCCCCAACGTCAAGCTCGGAGGAGGGGTCCCCATTTGGAAATTAGCAAGCCGCGGCAGCCGTGGAGTCTCCCGTTATGAAGATAGAGTTATTCCTTAATATCATGTGGCTGCTGTGACAGTTTGTTAATACCATTTACAGCGTGCTGTAATTACATCAAACGCACGCTTTGGCGGCCAAGCCTTCCTGGCCTCCGGTGACGCTCTGGAATGATCCCCAGGCCCAGCTCAAAGGAGCCCGGAGCGGCGTGATCGGCCCCTTCCCCTCGGGGACACAGTGGGGGGGGGGCTTTCTATGACACAGGCAGGGTGGGCGGGGAACCTTTGGAAGTGAAAAAGAACGATAATCCCTTCCTCTGCTTCCACCATCTAACCCCCCACCCCATCCAAGCCCAAGGTCAACTCAAGAGCCTCTAAGGTGTCAGGTCTCAAGCTATACCCCTAGGAGTCCCAAGCTGATCGCTGGACCGTAGGTTTAGATCCAGAAGTAACCTTCGACCACTACCGAGTCCAATCCTTTCACCTTAAACAGAGGAAACTTGGCTAAGGCTCAAGAGCTTGACTTTCCCAAAGTCAGCAGCGTTAATAATAACCCTTGCCATGTATAGAGTGATTTAAGATGTATCATCTCCCTTGATATTCACATTAGCTGTGAGGGAGATGCTCTTATTATTATTCCCATTTTAAAGATGAGGAAACTAAGGCACAGAAAAGTGAGAGGGACAAATCTCTATATCTCTGTGCTGTTATCAGTCCTTAGGAACATCCTTTACTTTTCTATTCTGTTCCAAGGGGATGGAGAGAAAAAAGGGAACTAATGTAGGGCAGCTGGGGCTTTGTTCTGGCTTTGATGTTTTGAAGGGCATTTTTTCCCTTCTGGCAGAATGCTCGGCCACCCTATTTTTTTCCCCCAACTTCCTGGAGCTGTCCCCCCTCCCCCCACCTGTCTCCATTACACTCCTCTCTCGTGGCTTATCTTATTCAACAGGACATACTGTGCACCCTGGCACAATTCCCTCCCCTACATGTTGCCAGATCTGAAGAGCTGTGTCCTATGGATGGGCAGTGGGAAGGAGAACCAGGTCGCTTCCCAGATACCAGGTTTCATCGCTTCTCTCCATCCCCCCCAGAATTCTAGCCCTCCCCTTTTGCTGTGTTTTCTGAAGCCTTCCTCTGTCATTAATGGACATCCCCTTCATCTTGCATCTCAGAATCTTATTTTCTTCCCATCTTTTCCTACTCACGGAAACCTACTTCTCTCTTGAAGATGTCATGTGTTTGGTCCCTCCCTCCAAAACTGGCTGCTTCTTCTCTTACCCAAGGATACCCTTCCTGACACCCAGAGTCACCGGGAGTTCCTGGGGGGATTCCCCGACCTCTTCTTTGCCACCCTTATTCTGCAGCGGCTTTTAGAGCCTCCTCCTCCTGGCCAGATTCTTGTTCCATCATCCACCTCACTCCTCTTCTCCAAGAGCTCTAGCTCCTGGGCTCACAGCCCCCACCAGCTTGCCCTTTTCACCACCCTCGGCCTTCCGATTTCTGAACCTTCTCGACTCCCATGACCTCTTATTCTGGTCCACTTTGGTCAGGCGCTAAAGTGGGCAGACTTTGCCATGACACTCTCATCCTCTCAGTCAAAACCACACGGTAGATTAACCCTTTAAGGGCAGGGGCTGGATTCACTCTGTCTTTGTAGCAGGGGTCCTGGCGTCTAGTAAATGGCAAATAAAGACGTGCTGAATTGAATTGAATGGAACTGAGATGCCCAGCCCTCCCTCAGGCTTGGGGGGGGGAAGCCCTATTTAAAGCCCTGCCCCAATGTGCCTTTTTTCTTTCTGAGTGCCAGCCAGGGGAATGCTCCGGAGCTGAGCAATAACCTTGGCAGGCATGGCTACCAAAGGGTGAAGGGAAGACTTAGCTCAATCCTAATAAGTGTTGATTAAACACTTACTCTGGGCTCCGGATCACGAGGCTAAAAAGACAAGAACAAAATCGCCTTCCAAGAGCTTGTGCTTTATTGTGAACTTAGGACACACACACACACACACACACACACACACACCACAAACACACACACATACACACACACACACACACACACACACACACACACACACTTAAATACAAGGTAATTTGAATAGAGATTCCAGATAGAGAAAGAGAAAGAGACAGAAGCAGGAAGAGAGAAGGGGAAAGAGATGAAGTAAAAAAACAAGAGGTGGAGAGGGGAGAGAGGCAGGGACAGAGAGATCCACACAGAAAGAGAGATGGAGAGAGAGAGAGATACACACACAGAGAGACAGAGATAGAGAGGAGAGAGAGAGAGGAAAAGAGGAAGGGAGGGAGGGAGGGAGGGAGGGAGGGAGAGAGAGAGAGAGAAAGAGAGAGAGAGAGAGAGAGAGAGAGAGAGAACCAATGTAGTACAGTAGAGAAAGGATGTTGCATCTGGAGCCAGAGGTCTTGGGTTCTAATCCAACACTTTCATTTACTAGCTTGGCAAGCTCCTTCCCCTCTCTGAGGCTCAGTTTTCTCATCTGTAAAATCAGATTAGTCACGATGATCTCTCAGCTTTAAGTCTAGGATTCGGGGCTGAATATCATGCCCAACAAAAATGCTAATGGGCGGTTTCAGGAGCTAGTGAGTCCCTCATGGGTGGAGGTATTCAAGGTGAAGCTGGATAGTCACCGGTCAGATATGCTGGGGAGGGGATTCTTGCCTCGATATGGGTTGGACTAGGAAGCCACTGAAGACCCCACCCGAGAGTTGGTGGTTCTCTAAAGTAGCTTGGCCTTGGGGGGATTGCTTCATTAGCTCCTGATTGCTTCCCTAGCTTGCTGTAGCTCCATCCTAGCTCTCTTTAGCACTTTGTGTCCCCCTGTCGAGATGTCAGCCCACGGAGGTCAGGGACTGATCTGATTTGATTTTAACATTTCGGTGTCTAGCGCCATGTCCGACACACAGTGGGCACTTGACAAATTCTTGTTGATCACAGGTGTGGCCACGGGCAAAACTGGTGTCCTGGCTGCTAATTAACAGGATCGGGATTGGGGCTTCCAGTAGGAGGCTTTCATTTATTTATTTATTTATTTTGCTGAGGCAATTGGAGTTAAGTGACTTGCCCAGGGTCACACAATTTTAATTGTGTTAAATGTTAATTGTCTGAGATCAGATTTGAACTCAGGTCCTCCTGATTTCAGAGCTGATGCTCTATCCACTGCGCTACCTAGCCACCCCCTCCCCTTCCCCCCCCCTCCCCATAGAAGACTTTTTCAGAAACCTTTGTCAAACGAACAGGGCGGAACCTCACTCTGTGAAAGTTGTTCCATCTCGCCATTCGTGCCCCTCATTTTTCGCGCTCCCCGGGCCCCCTCCAGCTGTTTCAAGCTCTCCCCGCGCACAGCCTCATTTCCTGGGCTCTAAAGTCCACCCGAGAACCCAACTCGGGGAGCTTCCCCCCGGGGGTCCGTTCGGGAGCCATTAGCCCCCAGGCAGCGCGGGCCGCCGGCTGGCTGCTTCCCGGCATCCCATCTCCCCGCTCTCCTCCGATCAAGAGTCGGGTGACATTTGGCAAAAGTTGCTGATGAGGGATTGAATGATTAATCGTCATGACAACCAGCCCGGGTAATGACAGAGATGAGATCGCGGGGAGCCGCGCACAAAGCGGGGCCCTGAGTGCCGGGGTGGTAAATTACTAGGCATGTCACTGTTTGGGCTTTTGGTGAAAGCGGCCATGCGTTCCTAATGAGAGGTTAACTGTGTCCCCGAAGTAATTACAACCGATTGAAGAGGTAGTCGGTAATTAGAGGATTAGCGGTAATGAGCCTCACCTGCACCGGTTGCCATGACAACGGATGGGGAGGCAGCGGGACCCGAGCCCTCCCCAGGAAAGGAGGGAGGCCTCCTCTGGTCAGGGATGATCCGCCCTGACCATCGAGGCCGACCCACTTCAGGAAGGGCCAGAGACCGCCGCCTCGCTCGGGGGTCTGGGAGGCCCTCGACCTTTGCCGGTCTGGACACCTGAGTTCTGATCCTGACTCTACCTTAGCCCAGTCCCTTCTTTTCTTTGGGCCTCAGTTTCCTCTTCTGTCAAATGAGGCTTTGGGCTAAATAATGAACCCTCACGGGCCTCAGGAAACTTGGTCTAAGGAGGGGATTGAACCAGAGACATAAAATGTTTGTTAAACTGGGGGCAGATGCCCCCATCTTTGCAAGCAAACTGGTCCCTCTCCATGGAGCCACATTCTGGTGGGAAAAGCTGGCTCGTGAATGGGGAACTGGAGGGGAGGAGGGAGAAGGATAATGGGAGGATATGAAACCAACTAGATGATGATTCCCTTTGGGCCGCAGTGTCCTGAAAAACGGATTTCTACTCCACGGTCCCCTCTTAGCTTGTTTCCTCATGTGAAAAAATGAATTAGATGTTGGATTAAAGCTCCCCAAATTCCCTTCCAACTCTGTGTGATCACCTGATGGTGAGCAGCTCAGACCTCAGTTTCCTCATCCAGAAAATGAAGGGGTTAAACCACATGTCTTTGGGATCCCTTCTGGCTCATTGCCGCTTAAAGTTTGACCAAGCTCTTTCTCTTCTTCAGCTTCCTCATCCCGGATGTGGTCCAGTTGGACCCGAGGTCTTCCAGGGAATCTTTCATCTCCAAACATGTGATGTCGTAAAGCATCCAAGGCTTCCGGTGATTGATTAGGTCCCTTGGGACATCGCTGGGGGGAATTAGGGCAGGGGGGAAGCTTGATTCCTTTGCCCCAAGGAAAATGACCAATGAGCCTTTCCCAAGAGACTCTTGGTGAAGGTCCCTTGAAGGTCATTGGGCTAGGGGCATTCTTGATGCTCCTGGAAGAGGGGGCAGACTGAGAAGCTGCTAGTAAAATGGTATAAAACTTCCCAGTGCACTGTCTTTGATTATTCCATCCATAAATGATAAGCACCATTCATTTCCAAACCCTCATTACGAATTTATGGCCCTGTTTAATGTGCTCGCTAACCGACATCCCCCGTTAGCATGGAAATATCGAGCCAGTTTTTTTCTGGAATAGCTGAGGAGGGCTGACCCAGCTTCCTGCAGCTGCTGAGCTGACCTGGCCTGGCCCGGGAGCTTCAGAGGATCTGAGAGCTGGATGGTGGCAAGGGCCCTCCGAGGTCATTGAGTCAGGCTTCCTGATTTTAAGGCTGAGGAAACTGAGGGAATTGGCCCACAGGACTATCAACTGGAACTAGGAGGGATGGTAAGGATTACCAGTGCAGCTTCATTTGCTGGAGAGGGTAAACTGAGGCCCAGAAGTCAAATGGCTTGTATGGAGTCACGCAGCTGGTCTGAGAAGGTATTCCAACTCAAGAATTCAATGTTCTATTCTCTACCTCACCCTGCCTCTAAATCTAGGAGTCTTCCTTCAATAGTTTTCAGAGGAGGAAAGATTTCTAAAGAAGTGAAAGAGACTTAGTAGTATTTCAGACCCCATTTGGAGAGACTGGCATGGTTTGCCTTTTCCTTCTCCGGCTCATTTCACCAATGAGGAGACTGTGGCAAAATGGGTGAAGTGACTTGCCCAGGACCACCCAGCTGGTAAGTGGCCGAGGCAGATTTCAACTCAGTTCTTTCTGTATTACCCACAAAAGAAACTTAAGCTATTACACTAATACCTGACCTTTAGACAGAGCTTCAGACCCGTGATGAGTTACATCTTCATTTTCTTATTTGATCTTTATAACAGTCCTATAGATAACTGCTATTATTATCTCCATTTTATAAATGGAAAAAATAGAGGAATTAACTTTCTTAGGGTAATAGCCAATAAGCCCAGAATCAAACCCGCTTTGAAACCCAGTGTGATTTTTCTGTTGACTCATGTGTGCCCGATGGCAACTAGCCCAGTGAATAGAACCCTGCATTGGGAGTCAGAAAGACTCACTTTATTGCCTCAGTTTCCTCAATTGTAAAATGAATAACAGCATAACAGCTGCTATTTGAATATGAAGCAAAATGAAAATGAATATGAAAATGAAAACAACAGAAACAAAATAACAGCAACAGTACCTAATTCTCTAGCATTGCTGTGAGGACCAAATGAAATAATATTTGTAAAGCTCTTAACACAGTCACTAACACTCAAATTAACATTATTAAGCCCTTACTATGTGCTAAGTAAGGCACAGAGTGAGTAGTTAGTATGTACTTGTTTCTTTCCTTCTTCCTTCCTTCCTTCCTTCATCCCTCCATTCCTCCCTCCTTCCTTCCTCCTTCCCTGAAAATATATGCTGAAAGTGGAAAATTACAGATTTGGAGTTTGTAAAGGACCTTGAGCACTTTCCGGGCCAGTTCCTTTCCCTTCATTGAGGGACATTCAGATTCTGAGAGGGAAGGTGACCTTTCTCAAGGTCACAGGAAATAGCGTCAAAGCAGCCCTCAAAAAGCAGCCATTCTCATGGCCAAGTCAGAATTTTTCTGCCGCTTGGGGAGGGCTGACTTTCAGCTCAGGGATCCCCTGACTTCCAGGAGGATTCTGTAAGGGGGGGACAGGAACCTCCATTTTGAAAATTCACTTCTGTTCCTAGCCCCCCCTTCTTCTACATCTGCAGCTTTCAATAGAATCTCAGCTCTCTGTGGTGCTGTGTCTCATCTCGGGTAGAGGGTGGCTTACTTTGGAGACCCCCCAAATCCATCTAGCTCAGCTTGGCAGTCAGTTGATCAAGAAACATTTATTATAAACCCAAGCACTATGCTAGGCACCAGGGACACAAAGAAAGACAAAAGATGGTTCCTGCCCTCAAGCAGTTTCCAATCCAATAAGGGACATTGCATAGAAACAATTATGTACAAATAAGAAATATACAAGACTAAAATGGAGAAAATTAATAGAGATAAGGCACTAGTGTTAAAGGGATCAGGGAGGTGGGATTTTCCAGGGATCTGAAGGAAGCTAGGAAATGAAGATGAGGAGGGAGAACACTCAGACGTGAGAGACAATCGGGGAAATATGCCCAGAGTTTGGGAGCGTCTTGTTTGTGGTCAGGAGGCCAGGATCACTGGCTTGAAGAATACAAACTGGAGAGCATGGTGTAAGTATTTGGAAAGGTAGGAGGGAGGTGGGTCATGAAGGGCTTTGAATTCCAAACAGAGTATTTGGTGTTGAATCTTGGGGACCATAAGGAGCCACTGGAGTTTATTGAGTGTGAGTGTGTGTGTGTGTGTGTGTGTGTGTGAGAGTGTTGTGTGTGTGTATGTGTATGTGTTGTGTGTGTATTTTGTGTGTATGTGTTGTGTGTGTGTTGTGTGTGTATGTTGTGTGTGTTGTGTGTGTATGTGTTGTGTGTGTGTCTTGTGTGGGGGGGGGGAGATGGTGACATGATCAGAAATTTGGTGGCTGAAATGGTGGATAGATTGGCGTGAGGAGAGACCTGAAGCAAGCAGACCCCCCGGAAACTTTTGCAATAGTGCAGGTGTGAGGTAATGAAAGTCTGTACTGGAGTGGAAGTGATGCTGCAGGAGACAAGGGGGTGTAGCGGAGAGATGCTGCCGGGGAGAAATCGACGAGAGATGCAGGGAGAAATCGACACACTTGGTACCCTGTTGGATCTGGGGGCTGAAAGTGGGTGGGGAGTCCAGGCTGGTCCTGTGGTCATGACTCTGGGGGAATGGCAGGTGCCCTTGAATTTGTAGCTGAACGAGAATTTCTTTTATAACATCCCAAAGAAGTAATCATGCAGCTTCTTCAGGAAGATCTCAACAGAACGAAAATTTATGACTTCCCAAGGAAGCCATTGCTACTTTTGGGCCGCTCAAATGATTCTCTTTTAAATTCTACTTTAAAAGTTCTGCAAAGCGTTTTATAAATATAATCTCGTTTTATCCCCCACAACCCCCTCACAGCACACCACTGAACATCTGCAAATCCAGCTCCGCGTCAGTCCCACCCTCCTTATCTCTTTATGGACTTCCTGCCTCTCTCTTCCACTGATCCCGTGGGCTGATGTCATGGTTCTGATTTGGACAAGGAGTCATTCGCCGGGGCGAAGGGCCAAGCTGAATCTGAGGTCCCAGCCATCTCATTAGTTCTTCTATTTTTCCCCAACAATCACTAGGCATCGGGCCCAGTAGTAATTAACATCCTCCTCCTGCCCACTGGCCTTTCTATCATATCCAGTGACCTGGTGGAAGGAGCTTGTGGAAAGCAGAGCAGTTAAACTGAAAAGGAGAAGACCAGAGGGACACTGACAGGTCATGGAATGATCGAGCATGGAGGGACTGAGAAATCAGCGACTTATAGAACACTGGAGGTGTCTTTGGAAAGGGAATATGGTAGGGTGGGAGGGAGCTTAGAACAGGGGATGTCAGAGCTGGGAGGGGGCTTAGAACAGGGGATGTCAGGGTGGGAGGGGGCTTAAAACAGGGGATGTCAGAGCTGGGAGGGAGCTTAAAACAGGGGATGTCAGGGTGGGAGGGAGCTTAGAATAAGGGATGGCAGAGCTGGGAGAGGTCTTAGAACAATAAATGTCAGCCCTGGGAGGGACCTTAAATATTATCTAGTCTAATTTTCGCATTACAGAGAATGAAATAGAAAGCATAAATAATTCCTCTGAAGTTGTAGGTGCACTGAACAGATCCACAGCAGAATCAGGCTCCTGGGTCTCCTGGCTTCCTGTCTTTGACAATACCCTTTCTATAACCTGCTTGAAGGTGAATGTTGAAGTAAATGAAGAGATAGTTTGCTGGTTAATAGGGAGGTAGCCTTGGAATTGAGAGACCTGGATTCCCAGCTCATTGAGTCGCTTTGTGAATGTGAATAAACCACTTGAATTCTCTCAGCCTCAGTTTCCCTCTTGGAATGTAACCAGATTATCGTTGCTTCAATTTTGTTGGGACTCCACAAGCCCCGGAAGCTCCTCTCTCAGAGGAAAAAAAATGGGCCCTCACTGGCAATAAGACTGCTCTGAACGACTCAAAAACAGAGAGGTTGGGGGAATCCTCAGTGAGCTACCACAATGCACAAGAAGGACCAGGAAGCGGGATGTCTGCATTCAGGTGGAACAGAAGTAGGAGCCTTTCTCCCTCCATTTGCTTTTGAAATTTGGGACTTTCTGGTCACTGCAGGTGGAGGAAGAGGCGAGGAAGAGGGAGGCCATGAGAAGTAGCCTTTTGTTGCTAGGATCAGGCTGAGGTTTGGGGATGGAGTCTGGCTGGGCTGCAGCAGTTATAAGCTGCTGTGACCCTCGAATCTATCTGCTGGTCAACCGGACAAGAGGAGGATGAGCTAAAATCAGGATTAATGCTTCCTTGACCCTAAGGCCCCCAGAGGGACTCAGATCCTGAAGCAGAAGTGAAACTGGGATGGCCAGGCCCATCCACTTTTGAAAGATTCATCAGTTGGCAGCTAGTGGTGCAGTGGTTAGAGCTCTGAGCTGAGTTCAAATCTGGATTCAAATACTTACTAGTATTCTGAGCTTGAGCAAGTCACTTAGCCTCATTTTACTTCAGTTTCCTCAACTGCAAAATGGGGATGATAATAGAGCCTACCTCCTAGGGTTATGACAATCAAATGAGCACTTAGTGTAGTACCTGGCACATAGTAGGTGCTATGTAAATGCTAGCTTTTGATAATATATATATTAAATATATATATACTTAATATATATTATATATTTATTTATATACTTATATAGAAATAATATATATTTCATATATACATATATACATATTATATATAATACATATTATTTACAATAATATATAAAAATGCTGATGAGGTAAGATGGAACAACAGACAGCTCTTCCCCATGCCCTAGGGTAGAGTCCCATATATGTGACCTCTGCCCTTAATCCTTTCTGGGTACCATGGATGCTGTGAATACTGTAGAATTTCCCAAAGATCTGGGAGGGTTAGCAGGAGGAGTTTTAGGAGATGTTTGGAGGCAGAGGGCTCTGGGAGGTTGTGTTATACCTTCAGTAAATTATATATGTGGCCACATTAGGTTGCCTACCTGTGGTCCATGAATGTGTGTGTGGGTCTGGGGGTGTGGACAGGCTTTAGAGTTACAGATTCCATGCTTTTAATTTTTAAGCAATACCCTTATCATTCCATGGTTAGATTGTGGGCCTGGGCAGCATGGGCTATCCATTTTGCTGTAAGATGCTGCTGTGTACAAAATTTTTTGTGCTGTTCAACCAATACCGGAGTGTCCTGAGTACCGTCAGGGGTCTTTACAAGGTTATATGTGGTCCACAGGAATCACAGGCAAAAAGGAAATAGGGACCCTCGTACAACTCACACTTTATAGGATTCTTGCTCATCAGTCTTTAAAGCATCCTGTCTGATAGATGCCCCGTTTCACAGATGGGAAACTGAGGTCGGTGGGATTGGTCCCAGGTGACAAAGCTGGAGATGGGCTGAGTTTGATTCTGCCCTAACTCCATGCCCTGTTCCTGGCATTAAGCACTGTCTCCCTGGCTGGTAGGAGGAGAGCCAGGGGTTGGTACCATCTCCTGTGTGACGGAAGCGGGGAGGAGCAGGGATGACCTTGGGAAAGCCAGCGGGCTCCCTTTGGATCCCGAGGAAGCTGTTCTGACTCTTAGAGGAGGTGGGCGTCTCTGCCCCGTCCAGAGGACCCTGGACGCTGGGCAGGAGCCTCCTGAGTCCCACAAGCAGCCGGAGCTCTTCTGGCCCCTCCCTCCATCCCCACTGCCCCACTGCTCCAAGAACTTCAGGGCCCCTAGACATTAATAAAAGATCAGCAAATTCCAAATGTAAATAGGGCAATCAGACCCTGAAAGCGCAGACATTCATCACCGGGATACAAATTATGCCGCTAAGTCCTGCTGTAATTAACATAGTTTAGCACAATGAGCCAAACCCCCTGCCCTTGTCCCGCACCGAGCCCGGTCTGTCCCTTTGTCCTCTGCGGGGCCCGGAGCCTGCCCCCACCCACTCTCCCGAACTCTCCTGGAGCCTTCCTCAGCTTGGGGAACCCACTGAGCTCTGCAGGGAAATCCTGCCGGGGTCACTGGTCGTAGGGCCCCAGAACTAAAAGGGCCACAGGCATGTGGTCCCTACAGAGACTGAGGCCGGGGGAGAGGAAGGGGTCGGCTCGGAGAGACACAGACAGAAGAGGAGTGACAGAGGGGGGGCGAGCCCTGAGTGCCATGGCTGGGCTTAGAGTCAGGGAGCCCGGTCTGTGAAGGGCCCAGGTATGGCTCCAGAGTCCATAGATTGTTCCTCTGTCAGGTGGCAAGAGACGGTCAGGGGACCTTGAAGGTCCCTTCGATATTCAAGCTACAGGCCTGGACACGGCTCCCTTGGAGCAGGAGCTTAGAAAAAGTCAGTCTAAAGAACATCAGAGCCAGAGAGGGTTGGAGAAATCACATTATTTTATGGATGAGGAGCCGACCCAGCAAAGTCTCGCCCGGGGTCGGCGCACAGCTGGGCCTGGGTCTGCTCGCCTGGCTTCCAGTCCAGTACGTTTCCCCTGCACTGAGCCTAGTGGCAGATACGGCAGGAGAGTTAGAGGCTTTGTCCCTGGGACATGAAAATATCTGAAATAAATGAGCGAACAAAGGGAGTCTCTAGCTCACGGGCAGTCTGCCCCCAGGAGAACCATGTGCTTCTCAGGGAGGCCCGAGAAACCAGAGGCCTCCTGGCCTTTACAATAGAAAAGAGCTACCATGGACTTAGGGAAGGCCTGGAAGGCCAAGCAAAGCCCATGATGCTAGAGGACGCAGGGTGAGAAGTTTCAAGTGATGGAGACTCCATATGATTCCATATGGCAGCCAGCCAGTGCAATGTGTAGACAAAGGGAAACTCCCAGCTAGGTTGCCATCCAACCTTCAAGCAAAGGGAAACCCCGGGAGCCTCCGAGATGTTCCATTCCGCTCCTGGACACGTCTGATTGTTTGGAAGTTGATGAGGCCGTCTGGGATCGCATCGCTTCTGGGAATGAGGAAATAGAGGCTCTGTCCTGTGAGCTGATCAGACTCCAGGCCCAGTACTGGGTCCTGTGCTGTTGAGAAAGTGTGGAACTAAGGGAGAGTATCCAGAGAAGGACACAGGGTGTCTGTGAGAATCAGTCAGAGAGATGAAGGCATAAAGGCTGGGCTCCCCTGCCAAAGGACGGTGAGATTTGTTCTGCTTGGGACTGGAAGGCCGAAGTGGGAGGGAAGGGTAGATGTTTTAAGGAAGCCGATTTAGAATCGATGCCGGACAAAGTTCTAAACAATTAGGGCCATCTAAAAATGGAATGGGCTGGGTGTGGGGACTGGCTGCCCCCTCAGGAGAGGTTTTCAAGCAGATGATGGATGAGCACTTGTGTGCGCTGTGGGGAGTCCCGCTCTGATGTGGGTTGGACTCAGTGGCCACTGATACCCTTTCCAACCCTGACCTTCTATAGTTCTGTGAAAGGTTAGGAAGAAAGCGGGTTTGAGAGGGCAGAGCTCCCCAGAAAGTCTCTGGATTAGATCAACCCCTTCGTTCACGCCGTTTTTTCTTGAACAACTCTAATTTCCCCATTCCCATTCCTGGAAATTCATCTGTGGAAGACATTTCCCCATGGGTTTCTTAGAGGAAATACAAATACAGACACTCAGAAAAAAGTAACCAGCTTTTATAGACTAGCCTGATTTACCACCAAGAGATCGCCTTTGACTTTCTCATTCTTCCTCCTTCCAGGATACATCACCTGGGTATAACAGCCCGGTCTAGCACAAGCCCAGAGATTCAAGCTCTATTTACTTCTATGAGTTTCCTGTGTTCAGCCTCAGAATGAAAGAAAGAAAAAAGGTTAATGTCCTTGTTAGGGCTACTGGTGATGGATACTGCCTTCCTGCCTTAGACTGGCCATCCCCAGTCTTCTTGGTCTATATCTGGTGATTGGACCCAGGTGGCTCTGGAGGGGAAAGTGAGGCAGGTGACCTTGCCCAGCCCCCCCCCCCCCTTGCTTAAATCCAATTCCCTTTCAAGTAACAGCATCACCTCCCCGATGTCACAATCCTCTTCAAGAATGAACGACATTCTACCAAAAAAAAAATCATGAATAAAACACTTACTCGGTTCCTTCCACGCTCATTTCTCTCACCCTTGCTCATGTTGTCCCTTTCTCTTCTCTACCCATCCTTTAGAACTCAGCTCATCTCTATCTCTTTCATGACACCTTCCTTGACAACTCTAACTGCCTCAATCCCCCTGAGATCAGAAACATTTATGGCTCCAACTATTCTTCTTAGTAGCTAATCATATATGTCTTGTTTTGTTTGCTAAAGCTTTCTGGGAATTTCCAGCAGAATATAAGCTCCTTGATGGAAAGAATTATTTACCTTTTTTTTTTCTTTGCATTCTAAGAAGCTCCCCCAGTACCTGGTATTATTAAGTACTTAACAAATTCTCGTTGAACTAAACGTATTGAATTATTTTATGAATGCGTATGTAGCACAAGCTCTGGGGCAACTGTCCAAAATCTCCCTGTTACTTGATTTCCCTTTGGGGCTCTAAGGATAGTCCTGTAGGGTTAAAGGTTGGTGATTGTGCTAATGCTTTAGCTCATGAGCCCCAACCAGTGTGTTTCTCATGATGACGATTGTGAGACACCCACATTTTGAGACATCTCCATTCCAAATGTTCACACGGACTATTTGTACCTGACCTATGGTCTGATCAACCACAGGGAGACACGCCGTATCTTGATCCCAACATAGAGATATCATTTTGGTTCCCTTTGAAAATAGACAACAACCAATCAGCTGAGAATCATTTAGTCTACCGGACTTAAATAATTTTTAGAAAGGGGTGTTTGCAAAGGTAGTATAAAAAGTTGGCACAAAACATCCCTCTAAGTTTTGTGACCCTTCTCAATATATACAGAGTACAGGGGAGTGTGGGCTCAGATTTAGAGAGTATATGTCGTAAACAGAGACCTCATAGCTTCTGGTTTCTGGAAGCCTTCTTTTCCCCTTCCTGGGGTGCTCAAGAGAGTCCTTTAAGCCTGGGTTACCTTCTTTTCTGGGACCCTTGTAGATCTCCCCTATTGCATCCATTTTATTTTTGGCTCACCCCCGCCAACACTGCCTTCAGCCATTCCAGGGACACAGCCAGGAGTCTGATGGGACAGTGAGAAATCCTCTAGACCGCTGTTATTTGCAAGGTCCTCCTCCAGCCAAAGCAGAATGTGGGTGGGTAAAGACCTGAAACCAAAGTACATTCATTCTCTTTCCTCTCTCCATTTTCAATGATTCCTTCTCAGAAATAATTCTCTTTTCTGCTGCTCAAATCCTAACCTCTCACAGGCTGAATTGACTTTTTTTTTTTTTTAAAGATGACCCCCGGGGATGACCAAGTTTCCTCAACCAATCCAAACACTCTACCTGTACAAATGGTCACTTCCACTTCATGCAGAAGCTCATCAGATCCATCTAAATTGATTAAGACCTTTTCACGCTTAGTTAAATGCCTTTGATTGATTTGATTCGATCAAGACTCACTCCCAACTGGTTAAAGTACCAGGAGCATAGCAGTTTTATCACTTGTTTAAGGTGTGGTGGGGGATTTGATAGAAACCCTCCTTACAAATGCAAATCTCTCCCCCCCCCCTCCAATAATATTGTAAACTCCCTTTGAACAGACACTAATGTTGAGTTTTTTCCCTCCATTCTTCCATAGTGCCTTGGTTGAACACAAAATCTGTTGGTTGACTGCGCAGCTTAACACATTACTAGGCACCAAGTAGGTAATGTAATTCAACTGTAGCCATGCTGCTTCAACTACTGTGTTCTTGCTTAGGGCTAGGAGTTTCTGTGGGTTCCTGGAAGTGTTTGCAGAATTTTGTAGCTGGAAGGGATGTCACAGACCATTCTTCTCATTTTCAGGAAACTAAAGCCAGAAAGATTAAATTCCCAAAGGAGTAAGGGTAGAACTTGAACTAGGGTCCTCTGACACCAAATCCTGGGTTCTTCCACTGGAAAATCCGTGGCTAAAGAGATGGTTTGCTAGGATTTGGCCCATTTTCCCCTGGTTAATGTCCCTCCCTGGGGGCCAGTAGGCAAGTGACTGTTTGCAAACATAAGCTTTCCATCCTTCCAGCTGCCCAGTGTCAGGCCCCTACTAACCGCAGAAGAAGGACAGCTATACTGAGATATCAGAGAAAGGAGAGCCCCAGCTCTCTGGAGGCAGAGAAGGAAGGCATGCTACCAAAGGCAATTTTCTGTCCCATCTCTCCCTAACTTTACATTGATCAGTAATTAAACGCAGCCTACAATTACTATAATGTTTGGCGAGCCACCAAGCTCCCGTGAAACCTTGCAATAAACATCTGCTTTATAAATTGCCTCTCACTACAGTCTGTCAGCAGGGTTCTTGGGGTGGGGAGGGGGAGAGAAACCAGAAGGAGGAGGACAGAGAGAGGAGAGAGGCAAAAGCAGCAGAAGAAACAGGAGAGAGAAGAAAAGAGATGCAGGTGAGAAAGGAAAGAGAAGTAGGAGCAGAGAGAGAGAAGAAAGGAGAGGGGAAGACAAGCAAAGGGAGATGAGAATGATGGAAGAGAGGAGAAATAGACCCACAGAATTTGGATATTGAAAAGGACCTCAGCAGCCAATTGAGAAAAAAAAAGGGAAAAGAAGAGGACAGAGAGGTGAGAGAAGAGAAGAGGGAAAAAATGAAGAAAGGAGATCGATGTGAGAGAAGAAATCGATAGAAGAGAGTGAGAGAAGAGAATGAAATTGGAGAGAAATAAGAGGAGACAGATAAATAGTAGAAAGATGAAAACAGGAGAGGAGAGAAATCAGAGATGAGGAAGGAAGAAAAATAGGAGAGGACAGGTAAAAGAGAAGAGGAAAAAGAAGAGTAGAGAAATAGGAGAGGAGGCAAATAGGGGATGAGGAAAAGGAGGAGAGAAATGGGAAGTGAGAGAAATAGGGAATGAGGAAGAGAAGAGGCAATTTTAAAAGGAGAGGAAGGAGAAAGGAGAGGAGAAAGAGTGTAATAGGACAGCAAGTGTTTTGTTTTTTTTTTAAAGGAGAAAGGAAAGTGGTAAGATAGGGAAGAGCAATAAGAGAGGAGGGGAAGATTTTTCCAGAGAGGATGCATTGAATTAAAGATGTTTATTAGTTTATATTTGATGATACCCCACCTGCCTGCTCTAACAGCAGTTGGCACTGCCATTCTCTCAAATACAATCTTAGCCGACCTCCAGGGTTGAGACTGCAAGTTAATCTCCTCTTCACAAAGAGCAGCAGCCAATTCATTTTCCCAACAACTACAGCCCTCTGTGGATCCAGGGAGGGGACAAGTTCTTTAAATCCACCTGCCGGGGGCCTTCCCATTTCAGCCTTCGGTGCCTTTAAGCCCACATGGCTCTGAGGATGGAGCTGTCCAGAGTGCTTCAATCCATGTTTCAATGTGTCCAAAGACAGGGGTAAATTGAGCCCTGATTGGGGGCAAGTCGAGGATTCAGCACAGGTTTAGGGAAGTTCCTTCCCCACCAAGCATCACTGATCTATGGGAGAAAAAAAATAAACCAAGAGCCACATACAAATACAAAGCAACTTAATTCAGTTTATTTTTTTCCTATCAAGAAATACAAAGCGTTCCACTCCCCTGCTTTGAAAATTAAGTACAAGGAATATAAAAATGTATTCAATACAACAGGAGCACCCCGGGGGAATAAATTATTCTCGGGAATACTGTAGGCTAATGGGACCAGACCAATATTTACTCCCTAGGGCCTGACGAAGGGGGCATTCTTTTGCTGCTTGGTCAAGGTCGGAGTGATGGGAAAAGGCAAAAATCAATGAATCAATCAACAAGGAGACAGGGAAAGATAACTAACCCATACCAGGCAACTCTCAAATGAGCAGCATGTTCTACTCAATGTTCTGCTCGAAACCAAGGAGAGAAGGATTGATCTCTGTGGACCGAAGAGGTTCTCAACTTTCCCTCCCCCCTCCCTCCCTCCTTCTCTGTCTCTGTCTCTCTCCCCTCCTCTCTCTTCTGGCTGTGTGTGTGTGTGTGTGTGTGTATCTCGGTCTCTCTTTCTGTCTCTATCTCTCTGTGTCTCTGTCTGTCTCTCTCCTCCTTTTCTTCCTCCTCCTTTTCTTCTTTTGTCTGTCTCTGTCTCTCTGTCTGTCTCTCTCCTCCCCATGACCAGCTATCTTTCTCTCTCTCTTTCTCATGATTTCCCATTTCATCTTTCATCTCCATGGTCTCTGTGAGTTTGAGGCCCCAAAAGGTCTCAAGACTCAGTATCCTCATCAAGAAAATGGAGGTACAGGACATGCTGGAATCTTTCCCCCTTCTTTTCCTCTCTTCCCTCTTTTAATGATTAGGGGAAATGAATCATGTTCACATAAAGGCATGCAATTGAGAACTAAGGCTAGAAACTGATGAAGATTGGAAGTGAGAGTGAGAAGGAAAAGATCTCAGATGTCCCTATCCAAAGACTTATAGTATGGCTGGCTAAGATTAACTAGAAGTTCTAATGTAGGGAGGCAAATATGACCTTCTAAATATTCTCAAGGCCTCATGGGATGGGACCTATGGCCTCAATATGACTCTGAAATGTTATATCTTATTCACAAGGAACAAGACATGTGAAAAGAGAAGCAGAACAACATGTATATGAAAAACATACTCATGTGAGGAAATCCGGGAATGTTACAGAGGGAAACATTTGAATGAAGATAATGGAGGTAGAAGCTGCAGAACACTTAGCCAGAAGGAAGAAATAGATGAAAAGTTCAGGAAATGGATTACAAGGCTGCCACAAAGGAAAATTATAGAAAATTAGTTCAATGATCCAAACAGCCATGGGAATTCTCTCTCTCTCTCTCTCTCTCTCTCTCTCTCTCTCTCCTCTTTCTCTCTCTCTTTCTCTCTCTCGCTCTGTCATAGCTTTTTTTCAAAATACATGCAAAGATAATTTTCAACATTCACCTCTCATTCTCTCTGTCTCTTCCTGTCTGCCTTTCTCACTCCTTACCTCCTTTTTCTCAGCTTTCTTTCCCATTTCTTTTTTTGTCATTCCCTCTTTCATTTCTCTGTTAAAAAATATTTTGAGACAGAGAAGAAGAAGAAATTCAGTAGGTTGAGGTGAGCTCTAGAAATTGGAAGGACATATTTCAATCGGTTCAGAAAAAGGATCCCATGAACATGATTTCATCAACTATGCAGATGAAATCAACCTGGGAGACATGGGAGACATTCAAGAATAAAATTCTAAAGTCACAAAGATAAACAATTGTAAAGAGGAGGAATAGAGGAGTTGTCTAAAGAGATGGATGAGGATTCACAGGAAGCTTGTCAACCAGCTTAGATTTGAGAGCCATGCATGAGTATCTGGGCAAGGGAAGCAAGGGTCAGTAATAGAACAAGAATACAAAAGCAAGGCACTGCAAGTAGGCGCTCAGGCTAGGAATATAGAGGATGATAAAAAGTAAGGTGCGTTTTTCAGTTATATTGGGAAAGGAAAAAGAAGGATCACAAAAGGGATATGCTTTAGGTCAAGGTGAATGGGGCCCATGAGCCTCAAAGAGAAAGAAACACCCTCCAATGGGAATGTTTCTTCTTTTTTTCCATGGCAAGGAGAATAGTTTTTAGACTGGAAAGGAGAGGGGGAAAAGTAGCTAATAGAGAATTAATCGCCAAGGATTAGTAGGAGAGCACTTAGCTGTCCTTGAATTCAAGTAACTGCCATACCAACAACAATAATAACAAGAATTTTTAAAGCACTTGAAGGCTTGTCCAATGTTTACAGCTATTATCTCATTTTATCCTTACAATAACTCTAGGAAGTAAGTGCTATGATTATCCCTATTTTGTTCTTGTTTCAGTCATTTTTAGTCATCCCCAAGTCTTCATGACCTTGTTTGGAGCTTGGATGCTGGAGTGGTTTGCCATTTCCTTCTCCAGCTCTTTTTTACAATTGAGGAAAATGAGGCTGACAGAAATTAAGTGAATTGTCCAGGATCACACAACTAATAAGAGACTGAGTTCAGCACTAGACCCAGATGGACTATATCCTAGAAAGAATCAGCACACATGATTCTGAGCAATGGTTAGTGAAAGATCATGGAGAATGGAGAACTGCTATAGTTCTGGAAAAGGATAAAGCCAATGAATACTATATGAATTATTGATCAGCAAACTTCACTTTGATTTTGTGATAAAATTTTAGAGCATATCATTAAAGGGATGACCAGTGAACATTGAGAAACAGAAGCAGTAATCACAATAAGTCGGGCCACAAAAAGTTATCAAACTGTGCATACCCTTTGATCCAGCAGTGTCTCTACTGGGCTTATACCCCACAGAGATACTAAAAAAGGGAAAGGGACCTGTATGTGCCAAAATGTTTGTGGCAGCCCTTTTTGTAGTGGCCAGAAGCTGGAAAATGAATGGATGCCCATCAGTTGGAGAATGGTTGGGTAAATTGTGGTATATGAATGTTATGGAATATTATTGTTCTGTAAGAAACGACCAGCAGGACGAATACAGAGAGGATTGGCGAGACCTACATGAACTGATGCTGAGCGAAATGAGCAGAACCAGGAAATCATTATATACCTCAACAACGATACTGAATGAGGATGTATTCTGATGGAAGTGGATTTCTTTGACAAAGACAAGATCTAACTTAGTTTCAATTGCTCAAGGATGGGCAGAAGCAGCTACACCCAAAGAAAGAACACTAGGAAATGAATGTAAACTGCTTGCATTTTTGTTCTTCTTCCCAGGTTATTTATACCTTCTAAATCCAATTCTCCCTGAGCAACAAGAAAACTGTTCAGTTCTGCACACATATATTATATCCAAGATCTACTGTAATCTATTTAACATGTATAGGACTGCTTGCCATCTCGGGGAGAGGGTGGAGGGAGGGAGGGGAAAAATCGGAACAGAAGTGAGTGCAAGGGATAATGTTGTAAAAAATTACCCTGGCGTGGGTTCTGTCAATAAAAAATAATTTTAAAAATAAATAAATAAATAAATAATAAAAAACAAAACAAAACAAAACAAAAAACAATAAGTTGGGCCATATCACACCAACTTTATGATCTTTTTGGACTTGATGATTAGACGACAACTCAGCAGAATAATGAAGATGGAGACAGAGTTTACCTGAGTGTTAGCAAGCATTTGATAAAGTCTTGAATGCTATTCTTGTAGACAAGAGAGTGAGATGTAATTCAACATGTAGTACAGTTAGGGATGTGAAATTGTTTAAATGACCAGATCTAAAAAGAAGTGACTTGTTCAATGATGGCTTTAAAGGAGAACTCTGGGATATGCCTCAGGGATCTATGCTTAGCTTTGTACTTTTTTACATTTTTATCAGTGGCTCAGTTTAAAAAGAAAGAAGGAGGGAAGGAAGGAAGGAAGGAAAGAAGGAAGGAAGGAAGGAAAGAAGGAAGGAAGGAAGGAAGGAAGGAAGGAAGGAAGGAAGGAAGGAAGGAAGGAAGGGAAAAAAGAGGAAGGAACTGAGGAAGAAAGAAAGGAAGGAAGGAAGAAAAAAGGAAAAAAGGAAAGGAAGAAGGAATGAAAGAAGAAAGGAAATATATATTAAGTACCTACTGTATATTGTATATAAGAGCTTTACAGATATTATCTCATTTGATCCTCACAACAACCCTCGGAGATAGGTGCTATTATTATTTTCATTTTTCAATTGAGGAAACAGAAGCAGATAAAAAGGTTACATGATTTCTAAGATCATACAGCTAGTACGTGTCTAAGGCTAAATCTGAATTCAGGTCTTCCTTTACACCAGGCCTAGTGCTTTGTCCTCCTTCCCAATCACCAATAGATGGAATGCTGATGAAATTTGCAGATGATGATGAGCCAAGAGACAAGCTTGGGATCCAAAAAGATCTTGATGGAATAAAATATTTGGCCAGATCCAAGAAGATGAAATATAATAGGGGACCAAGGCACCCCTCACCCCCTACTTCCAAAGTACAACAGGGGGAAAGCAGAGCTAAGCAGAAATTTGTCTAAAAAAGATCTGGGCCTTTGGGCAGAGGTCATTAAGATTCAGGAGGAAAGCTGACATAATCCAAGACTGTACTTGGAGCATCATAGTGTCCAGGATGAGGGACAGGATGGCTCTCCTTATAGTCTCTCTTCATCCATATCTGAAGTATTGACGTTGTTAAGTCAGACAGGATCAATCGGGAAAATGAGGGGTCTCGAGTTCACATCACATGAGCATCAGTTGGAGGAACTGGAAACGGTTAGCCTGGAGAAGAGGAGGCTGAGGTTGGGTCATCTTCAAGTATGTGAAGGACAGTTTGGTAAAAGAAAGAATTCCCAAGGACAAAAGTGGGAGCAGTCGTTGCAAGTACCAAAAACACCCTTTTAATTAAGCTGGATGCCAATAGAGGGCATTCATTTTTGCCTTGTATTTATTTTGCATATATTCACCTACATAATGCAGTGTCCACTGGGGATAGGGTCCAGACAATGGGATCCTTGCATCCAGGGTCATCTCCAGTTGTCCTGATCTGGATCTGGCCACTGGGCCCAGATCACCTCCCTGATGTCATGGTCCTCCTCAAGAATGAAGGGCAAATAACAACCTCTGTGTGCCAGGCACACAGTAGGCACTTAATAAATGTCGGTTGATTAAGGCATCATTCCATCTCCAATGTTAAGCGGCACTGTGCAGTCCCAGGAGAAATCTCAAACTTCCCAAGTCTGAGCAGGGGCCCCCATTGTGTCCTTTTCCTCCTTTGGAGCCCATGTTTGAGCTGCGCTGGAACTCTACTGCTGTTGGAGAGTAAGTCCTTCACCTGGAGATACCCCTGGGAGCATGGGCTTGAGTTACCTGCCCATCACCCATGCCCTGCATGTTCTTGCATTCTGCTCACCTAAGTGCCTCTGTTTATTTTCTCAATGGATCACATCAAGGGAACACAAATTCAGTGGTGTGTGTGTGTGTGTGTGTGTATGTGTGTGTGTGTGTGTGTGTGTGTGTGCTCTGGGAAAAGAACTCAACCATGGCCAGTTGAGGGAGTCTCTGGGGAACTGGTCCCTTTGGTCCTTCCTTTTCATTCTCCTGAATCATATATTCTAGGCAAGTAAAGTAAATTGGGGAGAGAGATGCTAAAAGAACTCCAGAGTTCTTTTCAAATTTAAGATGTGATCTTCTAAGTGTGAAAAGACCCCAGAGTTCAGCAGACTTACCCTTCTCTTCTAGAAGTCTAGAAGTCCCCTTTAGGGTGATCCCGATAAATGGCCATTCAGTATCTACTTGAACATGTTCAGTGACTGGGAGCTCACTTTTTCCCAAGACAGCCGATTCTGTTGTTGGGCATTTCTAACTGTTTGGATCCTTCTTAAAGCCAGCATTTGTTTCTCCATAACTTGCGCCGACTGCTTCTATGAGGTGAACCAGAAGTCGGCTGTTTCTTCCACACAACAGCCTTTTAAGAGTTTGGTGGGTTAGAGGTCTACTCCAAACCTACTCTGGCTAAAGAGCCCATTTTCCCCAGGTTTTCCATAGAGGAGCTGCCCGTCCACAAAGCTGTAGAGGGAATTCTGGTCTGGATTTCAAGTCTGGATTCTACTTTTACGGGATCTCTCCCTTTTTCTCCATTCAGAGGACCACAATTCAAGTTCAATGCTTTGTTATCTCTAGCTACGATTATTTTAATAGGACAGAAGGTAAAGGAGGAGAGAAAAAATGGAGAGAAGAAAGAAGAGAAAGAGAGAGAGAGAGGAGACAGAGGAAGACAAGAGAGAAACAGATAGAGCAAAGGAGTGGGATATGAGAGGAATCCAATTCCCTCTCTGATCCATCCCCCACACATTTGCCCAAGAAATCTTCATAAACTGTAAATCTGACTATGATTTCTTTGTCAGAAATCTTCAATGACTCACTCTTGCCTCTACCTGACATTCAAAGTCATGGCCATTTGGTTTCAGGCTCCCCTTTGCACATTGCTCCTTCCTCACATCTTCTATGTACACTCCCCCATGCTCTCTCAGAGAGCAGCGAACCAGCCCACTTGTTTCCCATGTGAGAGAGTTCACTCTCCTGCCTCTGTCTCAGAAATCCCTCACTCCCTCACTCTCCCCAAAACTCAGCTAAATGCCAGGTCCTCCAGGCCTTTCCCAGCCCCCACAAGGGCTGGGAAGTGCACAAGTGCAAAAGCCTTCTAGCCCCCAATTCTTTACACACATTTGTTATTTCTTCCAGTGAAAGTAAGCTCCTTCCCTCTGCATCTATTCCCAATTTATCCTGTCTGTATCTTGTTTGGACATACTTGTTTAACAACTTGTCTTCCTGATTGGACTGTGAGCCCCTTGAGAGCAGGGACTGGCTTTTTGTATCCTCAGTGCTTAGCCCCTTGTCTAACACATAGTAGGTGTTTAATAAATGCTAGCTGACTGACTGCTTGAGTGAAATGGCTGTTGTATTACCAGTGCCTTCTACAATGCCTGGCACATAGTAGGTGCTTAATAAATGCTAGCTGACTGACTCCTTGAGTGAAATGACCTTTGTATTGCCAGAGCCTACTACAATGCCTGGCACATAGTAGGTGTTTAAGAAATGCTATCTGATTGACTCCTTGAGTGAAATGGCTGTTGTATTACCAGTACCTTCTATAATGCTTGGCACATAGTAGGTGCTTAATAAATGCTAGCTGACTGACTCCTTGAATGAAATGGCTGTTGTTTTTGCCTTAGTTTCCCCATTCCCTACCACAGTGCCTGACACATAAAGGGAGAGATTTCACTAATATAGGGCACTCCCACGTGAGGAAACTCCCCTTTTCAATGTAGGTTAGAACCTTCTCTGCAGCCTAAAGTATTAGATAGCTCTCTGGGCACTAGGAGGTTAAATGACTTGCCCAGAGTGACACAGCTAGTGTGTCTCAGTCAGGACATGAACACAGATCTTTTTGGCTTTGGGGCCAGTTTGTTCTCTACTATTTATTTTTGTGCCTCTCTGCCAACCACATTTATTGGTCTTTAACAAAAGTTTGTTGAATGAATACATGCGCGCTATAATAAGACTTGCCTGCTTTGACTTTCATTTCTTGAATATCCACTCAAGGCTATCCATCTTGCCTGGATCCCATTCCCTCACCATCCACATCTCTTAGAATCCCTGGATTCCTGCCTTGATGGCTCCCCTCAGGGGTTACCTCCTTCCCTCCCACAAATTGACTTCCCAAATTCTCAAACTTAAAAATTCACAGGAACCACAGAGGATGAATTTCAGAGTTAGCGAGGACCTTGGGGTGGTCTACTCCCTCGAGAGGGGTATAGTATGTGGTTATACCCCAAAGAGAATTTCTAGGAAAAATTACATTTCAGCTTTAACATGAAGACTCCCAGTGAGAGGAAACCCACTATTTCCTGAACCAACCCATTTTCCTTTTGGATAGCTCTATTCGTTAGGAGATTTTAACTTACATTGAGCAGAAATTGGATTCTTTTTGACTTTTACCCCCAATTCTGGTTCCACGATTTGGGGCCAAGTAGCGATTCTTCCATGTGACATCTCTTCAAACTTTGAAGATGAACATCATGTCTGCTTCCTCCAGAAATCTCCATTCCTTCAGCTCATCCTTCACTATGATCTGTTTTCCTTCTTTTGAGTCCTTTCTAGCTAGCTTTTTAATGGGGATGCCCAGAAGTGACCACAATCGAAGAACAAGATGAGATCCAGCCAGGGCAGAGGATGGCGGAACTGTCACTTCCTTATTCCTGGAAGTGATAATGTAGTGTTCTTGGCTATCACATCACACCATGGACTCATACTGAGACTGTGGCTCACTAAAATCTCCCAATTAAAAAAAAATCTAATCATGTTTTCCCCATCTAGTCCACTTCTCTCATGTCATATACGGAATCCAGAAAGTGGAAATGATTTTCTCCTTGTCACAGAGCTAGTAAATACAAAGCCAGGACCCAAACCCAGGGATTTTAGTGCACTAATAGGAATCTACTATGGACCATTTTATCTTCAGCAAACGTAGAGATGGGAGTGTTAATTCTGACTGATTACAGAGGTCCATTCCCAGACCATAGGGTTTGAGAACTGGGAGAAAATGGTGTGATGGAAAGAAAAATGGACTTGGATTCAATAGACATGGCTTTGGGATCCTGGCTCTGTGACTTAACTATGTGTGAGAACTGAAACAAATCTTTTGCTTTCATTGGGCCTCAGTTTTCCCATCTGTACAATGACAGGGTTGAGTAGATTTCTAAGGTCCTTCCCCATATATCTCAAACATCTGGAACAGGTCAGTCCCCATTTCTGGGCAATAAATAGAGATATTTACAGAGAAGGAAAGTGAGATATCATGAGGTTAAACGAATAGTTAATACGCACCGGAGGCCATATGGAATCCAAGTCTTCCTGATTCTAAATTCAATATCCTATCTGGAGGCAGAAAGGGCTGGCATGGTGTGCAAAGCACTGGGCCTGGAATCACAAAGAATCGAATTCCAATCTGGTCTCAGACACTTACTAGTTGTGTGACCCTGGGAATCACGGCTTATTTTTTTCCTTTTCATCTGAATCATGATAGCATTGGATTATACCTAAGGTCCTTTCCACCTGAGAGGTCATACATTACAATACTATCATTTTATCAGGAAGGAAAAATACCCAAGATCACTCATATGGGCAGTAGAGAGAGGGAGGGACACTTGAACCCAAGGAATGATTCCAACTCAAGTGTATCTTGCACGGAACATCACTGCCAGCTCTAGGTATCACTAAATACAAACACATACATGCCAAATATCATACAAAACAAATATACAACTTATTTTGTATTTAATTTATACTTTAACATATTTAACATGTATTGGTCAACCTGCCATCTGGGGGAGGGGGTGGAGGGAAGGAGGGGAAAAATTGGACAAAAGGTTTGGCAATTGTCAATGCTGTAAAATTACCCAGGCATATATCTTGTAAATAAAAAGCTATAATAAGAAAACAACAACAACAACAACAAAAACCAAATATACATTGCCCCTGGGTCTTTTCATCAAGAAAAGAGAAAGAATGCTGATTATTCTAGGTAGTCCAATGGTTAGAGCACTTGACAATGAATCTATTCGATAAACATTTATTAAGCGATACTGTGTGCCAGATACTGTGTTAAGTGCTGGGTATACCATTAATAAAAAGATAGTCCCTGCTTGCAATTTAATGCACTCTGACATGAGGAAGGAGGCAGGAAAGGGGGGACCCCAGGGGATTCTTGGGCAGGGGAATCTTGTTCCATGGATTTGAAGCCAGTCATATACAAAGTGGAGGGATCTGGGAGTCCACAAAAGAAGGCATTGGGAGAATTTCAGTGGCCCCCATCCAGCCCTTCAGTCTGAGGCCAAGAGATGGTAGCAATCAAGACACAGTGAAGAGATTGGAGATGAGGAGTTTTTCCAGGAAACCTGGTTTGGAAACCAAGGTGGAGCAACAGGGTGGAGAATCAGGAAAAATCTGGGAAATAGGAGATGCAAAGGTGACTCTGGCTGGTCAGCACGAGCATTTCCTCCAACAAAGGTTCTTGGGAGCTGAAAATGTGGATTCCCTGGTTTCTAAAGCCGTGTTCTCTGAGGTTGTGTGATCTTGGACCAGTAATCTTTCCCCTCTGGGTCTCGGCAAAGTCAGAGAGTCGGGGGTGATCCCAGGAGGAGTCTGCCAGCTCTAGATTTCAGACTCCTAGAGAGCCATCTTCCCAGACGGATGAGGGGCTGTCCCAGATGACGGGAAGCCATCACTTGCTCTTTCGAACCCGGTTCTGGGCGTCCTGTCGAGAGGCCCCGCTAAGGTCTCCATTTCACCTGCTCTTCCCTGGTAGGATTCCTGCACCCATTTACATTGCAGCCGATTTGTCTTTTTCAGCAAAAAAGGGGACATTTAAAGTGAAATATCTCTCCCCTGGCTGTTAAGGAAGATTCATAAAACTGAACTGTTCACCTTTCCTGACAGCGCTCCCGCCGTCATGGAGAATCTGTATCTGGCGAGATGCTCTTCCTGATGAGAAGTGATGATTACAGAGATGGCCGTGATTGCGGCAGGGAAGGAGCTCGCCAACGGGGGCCCACGTGGGGGAGGGATCCAGCCCAGCCCATGAGGGGCTCCAGACTCCAATACCGAAACCTGCCAAGTGCTGGAGAATATGTCCCTTGGCTCAGGTGACCCCCAACCCTGGCCCCAGCCTCCCACCTTCCTCTGCACCACCAGCCTCCCTCACCAAAACAGAGCTCCAGCAACTCCTCTTCCACCATGATACCCTCCCAGATCAACCCTCACCTGTCCCAAGCCTCTCCAACTAGTTCAATCCAACAAGCTCAACAGAAGGAACATGGAAGGCAAAGCAATGGGTTCAATTTCTGCCTTTGAAAACCTACCCCCTAACCCTTGGGTAATAATACTGATAGTTAATATTTATGTGGCACCTACTGTGTGCACTGTCCTAAGCACTTTACCATTATTACCATGTTTGATCCTCACAATCACTTTGGGAAGCTGGAACACTCTGAGAACCCAAGACAGGGAATGTCAGAGCTGGGAGGGGGCTTAGAACAGGGGATGTCAGAGCTGGGAGGGGGCTTAGAACAGGGGATGTCAGAACTGGGAGGGGTCTTAGAACAGGGGATGTCAGGGCTGGGAGGGGGCTTAGAACAGGGGATGTCAGAACTGGGAGAGCGATAGAACTGAACTAGATCAGCCTTAAGGCCGGGAAAGATGATAGCATGTGGGTCAGAAGCGTCTGGTCCCTTAGCAGTCCTGCACATGTGAGCCATGTGAATGCAGTCCCAGGGGTACTTATTTGGGTGACACATAAATGCCCCTGGGTCTCCACGTTCGCGTCCGCATGTGCTTCCGTGATCTCCGGGCCAGGTGAGCGAGGTGTGCTTGCTGTGCTCCCAGACCCTGGGTCTGCGCGCGTGTTTACCCGCGCGTGTGCACACGTCCGTGGGCCCGCATTCTAAAGCCGAGTACCGGGTCAAAGTGCCCCGGAGAACCAGCCGGAGGACTAGAAGAGCTCTGCGAAAGCTCGAAGCCGCTTCCCGCCGCGCGGGGAATTGGCCTGGACCCCGGCATGAAAAATGCAGCTGAAATCATTTATTGTCCTCGTTATTTTCCAATTGCTCCTCCTCAGGTGCTCTGGGAAGAATGAATGGATCTCGTTCCCTCCAGGGCTGGAGGGTGGGGGAGGGAAGCCTTGGGCTGCATCCAAAGCTCGGAAAAACCTTCTGGCTGAATCACAAAGCAGAAGATCCGTTCATTTCCACCCCCATTATTCCGATGGGTTTTTTTTCGCCACGGGCAATCTCCCCCTCCCTCCTCCCCCAAGTAAATATCACCTCAGGACTGAAATGGGACAACACAATGTTGAGGCGAGAGGAGAGAGTTTTTCCTCCTCATCTCTATGGCCATCATTCCCACTATCTTCTCTTCATTCTCTTTAGCATAATCTCTTTATCACTTTGATTATCTTCATTTTGGTTGCCTCCTCTGTTACCTTCCTCCTACATATCCTTCCCTATCTCAATCATCTTCAATATCCCCATCCCCTGGACCATTTTATTCATCTCAACCCTGATTTCCAGCATTATCTTATTCTCCCTATGTCACCTCCATCCTCTTCATCACATCTTCATCATCCCTCATTAACGTTTCCATAATCTCCATCATCATCCTCATTTCCATATCCATCAACTCCAACATTCCGCTGTAATTCCCATCTTCATCCCCACCACTGTCTCTATCATTCCTGTCATCACCCTAATTTCCATATCCATTATCCCCCTGATCCCCTCTATCCCTCTTCACTACATCTCTGTCATCTCATTCTCATATCCATCATCACACCATCATTCCTGCCTATTATCATTCTCATGTTCTCTCTCTCCCTCCCTCCCCTCCTTCCCTCTCTCTCCCTCTCTCTCCCCCCCCCCTTCTCTCCCTCTTTTCTCTTCATTATCATCTCTAATATCCCCATTTCCATAATCCCATCTTCATCATTCTTGTTATTACCCCCATGCCCCTTTTGGAAATTCCCATTATCTCCATCCCCGGTTCCATTCTTCCCATTTCCATTATGCTCATTATCCTTCCCATTACTAACACCATAATCTTCATCCTCAAGACATTATTCTTTAAGCACCACCATGTTGGGTTCTATGCCAAATGCATTATAAAAAAAAATCTGGCAGCGATGGTCCCTGGTGCTGGCAACTACAGAAAGAGACAATGAGGCATCAGCGCAGGGAGTGTGGCAGACTGGGGAAGAGTGCAGTACTTAAAGTTCAGAGAGATCTGAATCTGAATCCCCCTTAGGATGAATAACAAAACCTCAGTTTTTTCTGAACCTCAGTTTACTTATCTATAATATGGGGGCACTAATCCCCTATTTCCTGCCACAAAGGGTTGTCATGAAGTTTAAATGAAATGTATGTAAAGTAGTTTGCAAATCTTAAAGCTCTATACCAATAAGTTGTTTTTGTTATTACTATTATTTGACATATTAGCAAGCAGCCCTGTAAAGAGATGAACAACAGTGGCTGGCCTATGAAGTGGTACCTTAGATACAGGAGGTAATAAGCCAACACCTACCTACCCCTCAAGAATTCTAGTGTCCTGACTCAAACAGAATCTTGGGTGTTGAAAGTGCCAGTGGACGTGATTGACTGCTGAGCTCCTGTCCAGGATCTTTGAAAGATCATGGAGAATGAAAGAGGTAGGTCAAGAATGGGGCGATTGTTGCCCTAATTTTTAAGAAAGAGAAGAAATAGATCAAAGAGATCAACTTTAATTCCTGGCACAATTATAGACTGTGTTAATAAAGGGGTGATACTCCAATACCGGAAACCTGCCAAGTGCTGGAGAATATGTCCCTTGGCTCAGGTGACCCCCAACCCCGGCCCCAGCCTCCCACCTTCCTCTGCACCACCAATAGTGCAGCATCTAGAGATGGAAGCAGTGATCACAGAGAGGCAGCATGGCTTCAGCAAGAACAGATAAAGCCAACCTTATTAAATATATAAAAACATATATGAGATAATACAAGTAAATACAAGTTGGAGGTGGTGGACCCAGTTGTCTGCCACCTCCATCTTGTATTTATTTGTATTTTCTCTTATAATAATAATAATAATAATAATAATTATACACATATATGATATGATATAATAATATGTATTATTATATATTCTATAACACACAATGTATGTTATATTATATATAATATATCATATATGATATATATTACACATATATTATTATATGTGTGTATATGTGTACACATATACAAATATGTGTACTTGTTGTCTTTCCCAATAGAACATAAGCTCATTGACAGGAAAGATTTAGTCATTCTTGTCTTTGTATTCCCAGTGCTTAACATAGTACCTGGCATACAGTAGGTATCTAATAAATACTTGTTATGGGCAGCAATGATGAAATGTCCACTTCAGAATCAGGAAGACCTGAATTTGAATCCTACTACCTCAAATGCTGTGGCAAGTCTGTTTCAGACTCATTTTTTTCCTCTGAAAAATGGGAGCAATAATAGCACCTTCCTCCCAGAGACAATATTTGTGATGTAGTTGCCAATCTTTTGGCATTCTCCAAATGTCTGCTATCGCTGTTGATGGATTGAGCCATTGTAGTTCGTGGGAAGGAGCGAGGGCACCGGGAATGGCTCCAAGAAGCCAATTTTGGGTGGTTGTCCCATGCGTTGCCCTGATACGTGCACGTGTATTTATGAATGCATTCGTACACCCGGGGCTTGACTCACGGTTCCAACAGCTGTGCGCATCTTCCCCACACGTCAAGCCCTCCCCACCGCCCCTGCCGCCATCCACTACCTGATTAAAATCAAAGACCAGACTAAGGACACAATTAAATATGTGTTGATTATGCGAGTTTGATCTGGTGTTTATCCTTCATAAATAACCCAAGAGGCAAGCTCAGGTTCCTGATACATGCGTGCATGCAAGCATGTTTCCTATGGTGATATTTATTGTATGCAAATCAGAAGCCAAACTGGGAGGAGAAGTAATCAACTGTTTATCAGATGGCATATACGATCAGACTGAAAATAATAACCTTGGGTAATAGCTTTACATATATTTCGAGGGAGATTATATGGACATCAGCTCGGATTTACGGCTTTCCAGGAAACGGCAGGCCAGGGACACGTGCTCACGGCTCCATGTATGAGCTGCCTGCTAATGGAGAAGGGCCGTTATTCTTTGCTGTTGGGGAAGAATTAGGGGGCAGGTAGGAAGTGATGTCCCCTCCCGCCACCTCCTCCTGTGCTTGTCTAGGTTCTCCTGTGTCCCCATCATGGCCACACCCTCAGGTACGGTTTCTCAGGCTAGTGTGCACATACAAATACAGCCAGGGTGAATTATGACTTATGGAGGTGTTGGGAAACCAGCAGAGCCATCACTAGGAATTCTTTTACCTGGGGCAAAAACAAGGTACTGGTAGAACTTGGGGAGGGAGAGAAGGAAAAAGGGGATGATAGCCAGAAGAAGGACAGCATGGGGCTGAAGTAGATATCAGAGCGGCCTTTGAGAGCCTCAGAAGAAGTGCACCTCCAGATGTCAGCACCCAAGGGCAAAGCCCCATCAACCCAGCCTAGTTGCAGCTCAGGGAAACATTCAGTGTTTTGGAGAGCAAATATGACTTATTTATATTAGAAAGAGGCTGTTTGCCTCATTTCCACCAGGTGCTTTCAAAATTAGCCAGTAGTTTGGGTTGAGCAGTCTGCTTTCAATCTCACTGAATGTTTAGCTGTGTATAATGGAGTTTTTCATGACGCTTCAATGGAAATTCACGCATTTGTGATGTACATACTTTGTATAAAATAACACATTTACATGTTATTTCCCCTTTAAAAACTTATTTTTTAATATTAATTTTAAAAAATTATTCAAAAATAATAATGTGCTCGAGCCCAGACTAGTTGATTTTTGTCTATGAGAAGGGAAGTAATGCACAAAGTGAAGGTCTTTCAATGCCTTCTCTAGGGACCTTTCCTGGGGAGATGGAGCCCAAGTTCCTTGGTTGTTTCTGGGGACCACTGTGAGCAGGCCTGCTGGTCCCCTTACCAGTAGCATAAACTTTCTGGGTACATAATGGAGACAAATGGCTATTTTCAGTGAGTGGATATTTATTAAAAATGTCCTTTGTTTGAAATTGTTGTTATTTGGTTATTCTTCGGTCATGTCTGCCTCTTCATGACCCCATTTGGGGTTTTCTTGACAAAGATACTGGTTGGAGTGGGATTCCTTCTCCAGCTCATTTTACATATGAGGAAACTGAGGCACACGGGGTGAAGTGACTTGCCCACGATCATCCAGCTAGTAATTTGAATTCAGGTCCTCTTGACTCCATGCCCAGAACTCTATCCATTGTACCACCTAGCTGCCCCATTTTAATTATAATAGCTAAGGTATATAAAGTCAGACACTTTGTCACTTTTGATTCTCATAACAACTCTAGAGCTAGATTATTATCCCCATATTACAGATAAGGAAACTGAGGCAAACGGGGAGATGTGACTTGCTCAGGGTCACACAACTAGTAATTGTCTGAAGGCAGAGTAGAACTCAGGCGATCTAGCCAGAGAACCCTTTAACTGTTACTCCCCCTATTACGATGCTTTAAATACTTACGATCAACTAGTCTTTGAGGGTTAAGATGTTGAAGGTCTTAATGACACAAATAAGTTACCCATGAGGTGACCCATTAACTGAGTGGCCCTCACAGAGCACGTTTGGTATGGAATAATTCACAATAAGGAGGAGGCCTAAGGGAGGGGGACACAGGATGGAAAATTTTCTCGAGGAAGTGGGGGGAGGGAATTGGAAGGGTGTAAAGCATTAGGGAGGCGGGCCAGGGCAGGTTTATTCTGGGCATGAGACTGGTGCAGTAACAGGTTCTTGCAGAGGTGATTGCCTCTAACCTTAGCTTATAGAGAAGGCAACTGAGGAACACAGTGATCACTTAAGGTCATACAGCTAGTAAGTGGCAGAGCTAGGATTTAAACCAAGTCCCTGCTGATACAAAGCCTTCTGCTTGTGGCCCATTGAGCCACACTGTCTTTCCATGCATCCAAGGGCAGGGACCGGGGAAGGACCAGCCCAGAGGCTCTGGCGGGCTTGCTAGAGAGGCTTGGCAGGGGATGTCTTCAGGCTTCTTCCTGCCATAAGAAGGTCTCGGTGACAAACCATCCTCTGATAAAAGATGCATCACAAAAATAACATCTGTTGGTTAATTAATAAAGAGCATTGCAGGGGCTTGGCTGGGGGATGAAAAATGCTCACACCGGCATCTTCTCCGAGCTCCCCGAGAAGGGGCCTCCGGGAGCTGCTGACGCCTCTTGGAAAAAAGATGGGGGGGGTGCTAGGTTTGCTGTTGCTTTTGCTGACTCGGCCTCCCCTGCCCCATCCCACCTTCACTCCTGGTAGGTAAGGACAGAGCTGGGAAGGAGACTCTGGCCTGACCTTTTCTGCTTCTTGGTGCCTTTGTTGGGTGAGGAAAACAACTGTTGTCTGGAGAGAACCAGGCTAGGCTGGGCTAGTCCTGGGGGGAAGCCCCCCCCCCCCCATCTATTATTACCTCACTGTGTTCTGACCTTGGAGAAGTCCCTCTTTGAGGTGCAGGAAGCAAAAAATAACTTTAAGGCAGTCCGTTAAAAGGCAAAATTGAGAGCCTACATACATGAAGAGATGGGAAGCGTCCATGCTCTGGACCGCAGGATGAAAGCCCGGAGCCTGGAGATACTGATTGTGTGCCCCTGACCAAGATATTTACCTTTTATGGGCCTCAGGTTCAGTGAAATGGGGAGCTTTGAATTCCAAGGTAGCTCCCTTCCAGCTCTAGATGTAGGATCCAATGATCTGGAAAATTGAATTCAGTTCTAGGTGGCAGATTTTGGGCAGGATAAGGAATAGCTAGAGGACATCCAGGGGAAGGCAGCCAGGGAGGTGAAAGAGCTCGAGATCATATTTCTTACACTTGGAGCTGTCCACGTGGAGAGTGCTGCCTCGGAAGGTGGTGGGTTTCCCGTTACTGGAGATAACCAAGCAAAGGCTGGATGAACAGTGGTGAGGGATCGGAGAGGGCATTTGGGAACAGGTGGGGCTCGGAGCTTCCTTTCAATCTGTAATTTTATGATCCCCCTTTTATGGACTCAATGTTCTAGTCATTGATTCATTCATGCATCTCGAGAAGTTCTTGTTCAGTGCTTACTTTGCCAGCCATCGTGGTTCAGTTATTTTTCAGTCACGCCTGACTCTCCAAGACCGAATTTGGAGTTTTCTTGTTAAAGAAAGTGATTTGCTTGTTTTATAGATGAGAAAATGGAGGCAAGCAGCATGAAGTGACTTGTCCAGGGTCACTCAGCTAGTAAGTTATGTCTGAGTCCAGATTTGATCTGAGGAAGATCAAGTGGTTTCCATTTTGTTTCTGCATTAGAATATAAACTCCCTAAGGGCAATATTATGGTTTTTTGTTTTTATTTTTGGTATTTTTTTCCTGACTCCATATTGGGTACTCTATCCTCTGTGTCACATAGCCCTGCCAGACACTGCACTAGAGGATGGGGAGTAAGACATGGACACAAGTGACTCAGGATGAGCAGAATTGGATCGATCACAATCTGAATGACTAGAAGGAATATTCATCTCGACAAAATCATAAAGCCCCCAGAGCAGGGATGTACTGGTAAATATTTAATACCCTCTGTCCAGAAAAGAAAAGTACACACATAAGACTATTAAGAGGAATCTATCCCTTTCTTCCCATCACTTCCTTAAGTCTAAACAATCAACAGAACAAGTTGATCCCTGATTTGTTATATTTGCTGATTTCCAAGATATAAATGCTCACTTTGGAAATTTAACAATTGCTTTTCCGAAGCACAAGTTGCCTCCAGCTATCCTGAGGGTCCCCAGATCCTTCTACAGTATCTTGCACGGAGTAGGTGCTCAATAAATAGCCCTGAAGGGGGTGGGCTATAATCTGAAAGGCTCTTTCAGCAGCAGAATTAAATGTGAAGTCATTCCCTTGTGGGGGACTAAAGAAGAAGGGACTTGGGACAAGAGTCAAGGGGATTCCTGCTGTGACTCAAAGCAGCTAAGGGGCATAGTGCAGAGAGCACTTAGTCCGAAGTCAGGAAGATCTGACTTCAAATTCAGCCCCGCACTTACTAGCTGTGTGATCCTGGGAAAGTCATTTCACCCTGTTTGCCTCAGTTTCTTTATCTGTAAAAGCAACTGGAAAAGGAAATGGCAAACCACTTCAGTATCTTTGTCAAGACAACCCCAAATGAGGTCATGGAGAGACAGACATGGCTGAAACAACTCAACAACTGCCATTGATTCAACTATGAGATGTTAGGCAAGTGGTTTCCCTTCTCAGAGTGGCCTCTGTCTATTCTCTATACAAGGTGTATGTCTCTAGTGGTTTCCATTTTGTTTCTGCATTAGAACATAAACTCCCTGAGGGCAGTATCGTGGTTTTTTGTTTTTATTTTTGGTATTTTTTCCCCCTTTCTTTGTGACTCCAGTTCTTAGCAAAGCACCGGCCACATGGAAAGTGATTAAGATATACTTCTTGATTTGAGTGGACTTGACTTGCTCAATCTTTTTCTTTATGCCTCAATTTCTTTATCCTAAAATGGGCCAAGGAAGCATTAGAATAGATTCTCTCTAACAACCATTCTAACTTTAAGCTCTATGGATTTTTTTCCCTCTGTGGCCTGGAGCTAGGGAGTTCCTGATGCAGGCCAGCACTTGTGGGGCATTTTATACTTTTAGACAGATTTCACTGAAAGTTTCTGTGACTTGCCCAGGATCATACAGCCTGCATGTGTCAGAGGTGAGATTTGAACCCAGATCCTTCCTGACTCTGATGCTCTTTCACGAGTTCTACAATGGTAGCTAATAGTAATGGCTCCCACATACGTATATGTTCTACATACAATAGATAGATACAATGATATAGAAAATAGTTTTGTATTATACTATATTTTAATATATAATATAATAAAATATACTACTTTATATATTATAGCTAATAAGAGCTCATATATATTCTGATACAATAGATACAATGATATATAATATAGTTATGCTATGCAATAATACATAATATAATTATACATGCTATTTATATACGGTCACTAATAATAAGAGTTCCCACATATATATTCTATATAGACTAGATAGATACAATTATATAGAATATAGTTATAGTATTATATTATAATATATAAGATAATGAGATATCCTATTTTATATATGGTAGCTAATAAAAGCCCCCTATATATAGATATTTTGTATACAATAGATAGACACAATGATGTAGAATACAGTTATAGTATTACACTATAATATTATAATATATAAGATAATAATATATACTATTTTATATATGGTAGCTATTAAGAGCCCCCACATGCATATATTTTACATATAATAGATAGATAGACACAATGATGTAGAATATAGTTATATATTATGCTATAATATTAATATTAGCATAATCATTATAATATAATTTAATCACATATATGATTTTATATATGATCTCTAATAATAAGAGCTCCTACATATATATTCTACATACAATAGATAGTTATAATGATGTAGAATATAGTTGTGTATTATATTATAATATTATATACTTTTTATATATGGTAGCTAATAATAAGAACCTCCACATCTATATTTTACATACAATACATAGATACAATGATGTAAAATATGATTATGTATTATGCTATAAAATTATAATATATAATATAATCATATATAGCTAATAATAGCTTCCATACATTTATTCTGTATGCAATAGATACAATAATATATAATATAATCATATTATACTATGATATATATAATGTAATCATATATACTATTTTATATATGGTAATTTACAAGTGCTCCCACATATTTATTATATATAATACACATATATTATTCTATAACATAATATATTAATACAATGGTAATTATAATACATAACATAATATAATGTATTACATATGGTAGCTAAAAGAGCTCTCATATGTATATTCTACATATATGTGTATATATATATTTCTACTTGAAAAATTAATTTAAAAATTTTAAAAATTCCATTTTTAAAAGTGCTTCACAGACTACCTTATTTGAGTCTTACTCTATGAGGCAGGAATTATTATTATTCCCATTTTACAGATGAGGAAACAAGCTAAGAAATATAAAGTGACTTGTCCAGTCCATTGATTGTAATAATCTTATGACTAGCTGATTTTCTTTTTAAGACTAGGTCTCTCCATCTCCCCCAAACTGGATATCTGGGCATTATTTTTTACTGACTGGTAAATGGACTTTGACCTTATTTGATTCTTAATCTGATCTACTTTGTCCCTTCTTAGATAACCTAACGATTTAAGCAACCTGGGGGCTTATCATACTAATGCTGCGCTTAGTGAGGACACCTGATTGCTATGGCTCACTGCACCTCAGTACTCCAGTTCACTAGAGATCTGAGAAGTGTGCCCGACAGTGCTCCAGTGGGCTAATGGCTATTACTAAAACCTCTGATTTCTTTAAATCTCATGACCTTAGATGAGGTTGGATCAAATGAATTCTAGAGCATCCTTCCATTTCAAAAGTGTGTGATGGAGTCCACCAAGGAGGGGTTATAGGGGTTCGAATCATCATTGAAACAACAATCCACATAGACAATCTACCCAAGACACACCTTCAAGTCCCCTTCCATTCACTGGTTTAACCTCAAGACCTGAACTACTTGAGTCTCAGACAGCCACAAAAATTATTACTTTGCTCCACATGCCCTCCCTTCCTTCCAACTTCCCTGTCATTGTGGAAGGTACCACCATCCTCCCAATCAACTCAGCTCACAACCTTGCTGTCATCCTTATTTCTCTCTCATATTTACCACTCATATCCAATCTTTTCCCAAGTCTTCCTATAACTACCTCCACATCTCTTGTAATCCATTAGATTAGAAACTCCTCAAGGACAAGAATTGTATTTTTGCCTTTTTTTAATCCCCAGAATTTAGACATGTTTATTGGCTAATTACTGTTTGTATCCATGCTCTTTCTCTGCCCACTCAGACAATTCTCTAATCAGAACCTCATCCCTTCTCCCCTGCACTATTACAATAACCTCTCAATTTGTCTCCCTTCTTCTAATCTCTTTCTTTTCTCATCCATCCTCCACACAGCTGCCAAAGTGATAACTACCAACCCATCTGCTTACTTTCTCAATTATATAAAATTTTTATGAGAATAATCTATGCACACATCAAAGATATCCTTGATGAGGGTGTTAGTAAGGAATAGGCAGACTTTCACAGGAGACATTCCACATATCCATATTGTCATATGGTTGACTGGAAGTTGTGAAGAACATCAGATCCTCTCACGCCTTTGTTTTATTGACTATAAAAAAGTATTTGAGCCAGTAGAGCAAAGAAGACTCATTTCCAGTGAGTTGTCTTTTCTGCTTAGGTCAAAAATCCTATAGAATTTCTTAAAAGCTGTAATGACAGAAACCATGATAAATAGCATTTATATTTGCAATGCATTTTATAAAGATTACCTCATTTGATCTTTGTGATAACCTAGACAGATAGAGGCTATTATTAAACCCATTTTACAGGTAAGGATATTTATCTGAGCCCAGAAAAGTTGAGAGATTTATGTTGAGTAACACAGCTAATGAATACTTGAGGCAAGATTTGAAATCAGCTCAATCCTGACTCCAAGGACGGCACTATTTATTGTACCAGTGAGCTGCCTCAAATTGTCAACTCATCTGGTTTGCAATATTGGAATTTGCGGTCCTTGGAACAAGATAACCTTGTATGTTCACCAAAATCATCGGCCATGACTGTGGAAGAGTTGCAGAGTCCGGGTCAAAGAGGAATTCCCAAAGAGCTCCTCCAGCTGCTCATAATCATATCATAGTGGTTGCAATAGAAACTTGAATCCTGCAGAGGTTGTTTAAGTTTTAAATCAATGTTCATCTTTAGCTTTCATTTATATCACCTTTCTTTCTCATTGTATTCCTCTCTCCTTTCATCCCTCAAAATGGAAAAAGGTATTGGACTTATGATTTCATTAGCATAGGAAGCCCCCTCTCTTACTTCCTGCACTATAACACTGACAGATTGGGTCTTAACCCAAATTACAATCAATACGTGCTGGAAACTGGACTTGAACCCAGATCTTCTTGGCTTGTATGCATCATACTACATTGACTCTGAGTAGGGTTGAAGTAAAATAGAAAGTGTTCAAGGGCTAAGGTTCAAATGCCTTATTTAAAAAGGGTGGGATACGCCTGCACTTTTGATTTCCTTCACAGGCTAATTGTACAATATTTCAGAGTCCGATTCTTTTTGTACAGCAAAATACCGGTTTGGACATGTATACTTATTTTGTATTTAATTTCTACTTTAACATATTTAACATGTATTGGTCATCCTGCCATCTAGGGGAGAGGGTGGGGGGAAGGAGGGGAAAAATTGGAACGAAAGGTTTGGCAACTGTCAATGCTGTAAAATTACCTATGCATATAACTTGTAAATAAAAAGCTATTAAAATTTTAATAAAATAAAAAGGGTGGGATAGAACTAGTTCTGTAAAACTAACCAAAACATTTTAAAAGTCTGACATTACATGAAGCAGTCCACACCCATAATACTTCACCTCTGAAAAGAAGCAAGGGGAAGGGTCTTCTTATATCTCTTGATTACTTCCTATTTATCCTGTATATAGCTTGTTGGAACATATTTGTTTGCATGTTCTCTTCCCCATTAGATTGTAAGCAGGATCTGTCATTTGCCTCTTTTTGTATCTCTAGCACTTAAGAGGAAAACTGGCATGTAGTAGGTGCTTAATAAGTGGGTTTTTTGAGAGGGCAACTGACTTCTTTAGGGCTAACCTTAATCACTACAATTTCCTATCATTCAGTTTAGATTGTTTTATCGTAATCGTTCTTTCTGTTTCCATTGTTGTAGCTCTCGTTTGTTTTATTTCCTGATTCTTTGTATTTCATTTTACATTAGTTTGTATATACCTTTCTGTGCTTTTCTGTATTCATTATATTAATTATTTCTTATAGAAGGAAAGAAGGAAGCAAGAAAAAAAGAAGAAAGGAAGGAAGAAAAGAGAGAGAAAAGGATGGAGGAAAGGGAGGAAGAAAGGGAAGGAGGGAGGGAGGGAAAGAAGGAAGGAGAAAGAAAAGAAAGAGGAGAGGAAGGAAAGAGAGAAGGAAAGTAATTAAGAAGGAGGGAGGATGGAGGAAGGAGAAGAAGAAAGGGAAGTAGGGAGAAAGGGAAAGAGGGAAAGAAGGAAAACAAGGAAGAAAGGAAGGAAAGGAGGAAGCAAGGAAACAAGTATTTATTAAGCATTCATTATGTGTCAGACACTATGCTAAATTCCAGGAATACAAATATATAAGTAAAAGAAAGAAAACCACTGTCCTAGAGGAGCTGTAAATTTTCCCATTATTTTAAAGAATTTTTAAAAATTATTTAAAGTTTTAAGTTCCAAATTCTATCCCTCTTCCTCCCTCCCTGAGATGGTACACAATCAGATATAGGTTAAAGAGGTACAATTATGTAAAACATTTCCATATTAGTCAATTTATATTGGAAGACTAAAATAAAAGAAAAAATGAAAGTGAAAAATAGCATGCTTCAGTCTGTATTTTTCTCTGGAGGCAGATAGTCTGCTTCATCATGAGTCCTTTGGGATTGTCTTGGATCATCGTATTGCTGAGAATAGCTAAGTCATTCACAATTCTTCATCAAATAATACTGCTGTTACTGTGTATAACGTTCTCCTCATTCTGTTCATTTCACTATGCATCAGTTCATGTAAGTCTTTCCAGGTTTTTCTGAAATCGTCCCGCTTTGTCATTTCTAATAACACAATAATATTCCATCACAATCATATACCACAACTTGTTTAGCCATTCCCCAATTAATGGGACTCCCTTTGATTTTCAATTCTTAGCCACACAAACAATTGTTATTAAATATTTTTGTACAAATAGGTCCTTTTCCTTTTTTTGGATGTCTTTGGAATATAGACCTAGCAATGGTAAAGCCAGGTCAAAGGATATGCACAGTTTTGGCTGTAGCCCATTGATTTAGTTCCAAATTGTTCTCTAGAATGGTTTCAGAATCAGTTCACAACCCTACCAAAAGGACATTACATTCCCAGTTTTCTTACATCCCTTCCAACATCCAGCATTTTCCTTCTTTGCTAGCCACTCTGATAGATGTGAGATAGTACCTCAGAGTTTTAATTTGCATTTCTCTGATCAATAGTGATTTGGAGCATTTTTTCATATGACTATATACAACTTTGATTTCTTTGTCTGAAAACTACCTGTTTGTATCTTTTTATCCATTGGGGAAACACTTGTATTTTTAAAATTTACTTCAATTCTCTATATATTTGAGAAATACCAGAAATACATGTTGCAAAATCCCCCCCTCAGGTTTTCTGCTTTCCTTATACTATTGGTTGCATTGGTTTTGTTTGTGCAAAACCTTTTTAATTTTATATAATCAAAATGATCTGTTTTACATTTTGTGATGTTCTTTATATCTTCTTTGGTCTAAAAGTCTTCCCTTATTCATAAATCTGACATAAACTATTCCATGCTATTTTTATGTCTTTATGTCTAAATTAGGGTGGGGTTTTTTGCCCTTATCTTGATATACCGTGTGAGATGTTAGTCAATACCTAATTTCTTCCATACTATTTTCCAGTTTTCCTGGCAGTTTTTTGTCAAATAATGAGTTTCTATTCCAAAAATTTGGGTTTATTTTATACTAGTTTACTATGACCATTTATTATAATGTAATTTCTTCAGTTAAACTGAAGCTTAAAAAGGCCAAATTCTCCCACTGAATCCAGAGCCACCTCCAGTTGTTCTGATCTGTATCTTGGCACTGGACCCAGATAGCTCTGGAGAAGAAAGTGAGACTGGTGACATTGCCCAGCCCTCCCTCATTTAAATCCAATTCACCTATGTGTCATGGTATCACTTCCCTGATGTCATGGTTCTCTTCAAGGATAAAAGACAAACAACAATTCTTCTTCTTCTTCTCCTTTTCCTTCTCCTTCTTCTTCTTCTTTGTTCTTCTCTCTCCTCCTTCTCCTCCTTCCTTCTTTTTTCTTCCTTTTTCCTTTTTCCCTGAGGCGATTGAGGTTAAGTGACTTGCTGCATGGTCACACAGCTAGAAAGTGTTAAGTGCCTGAGGTCATATTTGAACTCAGGTTCTCCAGACTTCAGGACTGGTGCTCTATCCACTGTGCCACCTAACTGCCCCCCCACCCCCAGACCATCTTCTTTTGCATTTTTTCATTGACACCCTTGATATCCTTGAACTTTTGTTCTTCCAGATGCATTGTCTTCTTCTTATTTTTTTTTTGGAGGAACTAACATTTTAAAGGATAAAGACAAAATCCCAAAGGAAGCTGAATTGGCCCATGCCCTCTTCCAGATTTGGAATCTTGCTTTGAATGCTAACTTTGATTCTTGCTCCTGGCTCTGTGGTCCAGGCTTCCATTTTCCTTATCTGGAAAATGGGAGATTTGATCAGCATCCACCCCCACTCCCTCAACTTTTCAATATATGGCTCTTTATATGGATGGGTATTATATCACATTTATATATTATATATATGCAATATTATATGTGTAATATTATATTGATATTTAGCTACAGAAACAGTGTGGTACATTGGGAAAAGAATTGACAGTGGAGTCTCAGGATCTGAATTCAAGTCTTCTTGGCTCTGGGACTGGGCAATCATATTTCTTCCCTGGACCTCATTTTCTCCTTCTGCTAACATATCACTCTCTGAGGATCCCTTCAATCCAAACTCGAGCCCCTTGGTAGAGGCTGGAGACGAGAGCCCCTGACTCTTCGATTCCGGCCCCCAACCCCCTACTCTGCTCTTCAGGGAGGGGTTGCCTCTCTCCACTGAGCCGCTTCTAGAGAAATATGTGGAGTCATAACAATCGCAGGCCTTCAGAGCCCCCCATGACCTCCCCCTCCTCTGGGGCTCCACTCCAGTCTCCCTCGCAGCAGCTTTGTCATAATCTGTTGGAGTTGAAGCATCAGAAATATTGAATGATCGGACAGAAAATCAATGGGGAGAATCGGAGTGCAGGACTCGCGGGTCCCACTGTTCCCCGACCTTTTATTGGCTTGGAACTCGTCCTCATTGTTTCACAGCGCTCTCCTCGCAGCGGGGAATTGGATTTGAGTTGATTTCCACCCCCCTTCTTATTATTATTATTACATTGAAGTCAGCCAGAGGGAGAAAGAACACAGGGGAATTGGGGAGGCCTCTGCCTCTGCCCCAGAATGACCTCCCCCTCCCCCTGTTGTCCCTCCCTCCTTCCCAGTACATCCTTCGCCTGTATCCTCACCCCCTGGGCCATCTGGGGACCATCAGTGTGGCTCCCTTACTTTACAGAAGAAAAATAAGAACTAACATTAAGGTGCCTATTATGTGCCTACTAGTGTGCTAAGAGTTATTATCTTTAATCCTCACAATTTCCCTGGCATAGAAATGCTAGTATTATACTCATTTTACAGATGAGGAAAGTGAGGCAAACAACTCTTAAGTAGTTTACCTAAGGCTACACAACTAGTAAGTGTCCGAGGTTCGATTTGAACTTGGGTTGACTCCAGGCTAATCTCCAACTTCTTCTTCTTCTTTTTTTTTTTTTTTTTTTTTTGCTGAGGCAATTGGGGTTAAGTGACTTGCCCAGGGTCACACAGCTAAGAAGTGTCTGAGACCAGATTTGAACTCGAGGTCCTCCTGACTTCAGAGCTAGTGCTCTATCCACTGTACCACCTAGCTGCCCTTAACCCCTAACTTCTTAAATTGTGGTTCCTAACTCCATATTGGATCTCCTAACTAAACGTGGGAGTTGCAAAATTATGATTTATTATCAGGGAATGTCTGATTTGTATCTCTATTTTATATACTTATAAACCTGAGGTCACATAAAACCTTCTTGAGTGAAAAGGGGTTTCCAGTGGGAAAAGTATAAGGTGTTCTGCTCTAACCACTTAGCTGCTTAGCTGCCTTTTTACCAAAAAAGAAGCTGAAGCTCATAGAAGTTATGGGATTCATTCCAGGTCACATAGAAGTGTAGAACCTGCAAGGGACCTCAGAGGCAATCTAAGGCAACTTTTTTATTTTACAGAAAGGTAAACTGAGGCTGGGAAGGTTATGGGACTTACCCAAGATCCCAGAGGTGGTCAGTGACAGAGACCATGATTCTCTAGCTCTTCTCATTGTAGATTCAAAGAATCAAGCCTTATAAGGGTTCTTGGAGGTCATCAACCCCAGTGCCCCCACTGTGTAGATGGAGAAACTGAAGTCCAAAGAGGAAAAATAAGGCAGCCCATGTCACACAGGGAGCAAGTGGCCCAGCTGGGTGTCCAAGTTCAGCTTCAATGGCCTATCCATCAAGCCACTCTCTATGCTCAGCAATCTTTTGTGTACACTCTCTGTCTCTTATGTCTCTCTGTCTCTGTCTCTCTCTTACTCTTTCTTTGTTTCTCTGTCTCTGTCTCATTCTCTGTTTGTTTCTTTGTCTCTCTGTCTCTCTTTTTGTCTCTCTCTGTCTCAATCTCCATCTCTGTCTCTTTGTGCTTCTTTGTCTCTCTGTCTCTGTCTCACTCTCTGTTTCTGCTTCTCTGTCTCTCTTTTTGTCTCTCTGTCTCACTTGGTCTCCATCTCTGTCTCTTTGTACCTCTTTGTCTCTCTGTTTCTGTCTGTCTCTCTGTCTCTGTCTCTCTTTTCCCACACATGTGTGTACACACACACACACATACAGACAGTTCATAGTCTCTCTTTTTTGTGCTACAATTCTATCCTCTCAAATACATAAAACTACATTCTTATGCATGTTTCAGATTTGAACCTAAATTCAAATTCAAATCCTCCTTTAGATAAATCCCCCTGTGTGACCTAGCAAAGTCATTTAATCTCTGTGTACCTCAATTTCCTCATCTATAAAATGGGGATAAGAATAGCACTTACTTCCCAGAGTTCTTGTAAGGCTCAAATGAGATAAAGTGCTTTGCAAACCTTAAAGAGCAATATAATTAAATATAATTGTTATAACAACTATAGTTGTTGCTGTTATTGTGTGGCACTGGATTTGGAATCTGGATGACTCATCTTCCTGAGTTCAAATCTGGCCTCAGACACTTACTAAATGAATGACCCTAAAAAAGTCACTTCACTCTGTTTGCATCAGTTTCTTCATCTGTAAAATGATCTGGAGAAGGAAATGGCCAGCCACTTCAGTATCTTTGCCAAGGACACCACAAATGGGTTTATAAGAATATCAGTGTTATCCAACTTTTGTTTGAATTGGCAGATTGGGTACCCAGACCACTGCTACTGCCACTCTCAGATAACACGGTAAAAAACAATTAATTCAAAACCTCATCTTAAAACCTTCCTTCCCACAAAGCCACACTATCCACAGGAGGAGTAAACTTAATCTTAGACCGTGGTAGTGGTGAGGTACAGGTGTATGAAATGTATGTGACAAGTCTCACATCACCTGCTCTGCAAGTCCTTCCCTCTCTGGGTAGAATTATTGTTGTTTGTCTTTTGTTTTCAAAGAGGATTATTGATATCATGACCTTGATAATTTGCATGGGAATTAGATTTGAGCTTTGCAAAGATCTCATCAGAATCCCATGGTCCCTTGTAATGGTATTTCTAGGCCAAAGTTCCAAATTGCTCTCCAGAAGGCAAATCTGTATCCAACTTCACCAACGGTGCATTAGTGTTTCAATTTCCCCACATCCCTTCCAAATTTGTCATTTTCCTTTTTTTCATATTCGTCACTAGGATAGGTGTGAGGTGGTGAATTGTTTTAATTTGCATTTCTCTAATCAATATTTAGAGCATTTTTTCATATGGTTATAGTTAACTTTGATAATCTCACCTGAAAACTGATGGTTCATATACTTTGATATTTTTATCAATTTATCAATTGGGAAATGGCTCTTGTTTTTATCAGTTGATTGATAAAATCAATCAATTGATATATCAATATCAAAATATTAAAATTTATCAATTTTATCAATCAAATATACTTGAGAAATGAAGCCTTTATCAGAGACACTTGCTATATATTATTCCAGTTATAATTACTAACTGTATTTCTCTCCATCCTTTTTTCTTCCTGTCTAGTCAATTCTCTCTCTCTCCTTTACTCTGTCCACTCTCAAAAATTTTTGCTTCTGACTACTTCTCTCCAATACCCCTTCCCTTCTATCAACCTCCTTTCCTTCGTTCCCCTCCCCTCCTACTTTCCTGTAGGGTAAGAGATTTCTATATCCAAATAAGTATGTATGCTATTTTCATTTTGAGTCAATTCCAATGTAATTAAGGTTCAAATGTCATTCCCCAACTCTTCCCCCATATTTCCCTCCACTGTAAAAGCTATTTTGCCCCTCTTTTATAAAATCTATCCTATTCTGCCTCTCCATTTCTCTTTCTTTCAGTGCATTGCTCTTTCTCACCTTTTAATTGTATTTCTTTGGCTATCATTCCGTCATAGTCAATTCACATTTATCCCTTCTTTCTATGTAAACTACTTTTAAGTGCCCTAATAATGATAAAAGTTTTAGGAGTTACCAGTATCATCTTTCCATGTGGGAATATAATCAGTTTAACCTTTTTGGATCCCTTATGATTTCTCTCTTTCCTGTTTATCTTTTTTAATGCTTCTTTTGACTCTTGTTTGAAGGTGAAATTTTCTATTCATCTCTGGTCTTTCTATCAGAAATGCTTGAAAATCATTATTTTATTGAATATCCATTCTCTTCCTGAAGGATTATATTCAGTTTTGGTAACCCTAGGTCTTTTTCCCTCTAAAATATCATATTTCAAACCCAATACTCCTTCAATGTGCTGCTAAATCTTGTGTTGTCCTGACTGTGGCTCCACAATATTTGAATTGTGGCTGCTTACATTATTTTCTCCTTGACCAAGTCTTGACTTTAGTCTTGAATTTGACTATAATATTCCTGTGAGTTTTCATTTTGGTATCTCAGGAAGCGATTGGTGGATTCTTTCAATTTCTATTTAACCATCTGGTTCTAGAATATTAGGGCAATTTTACTTGATATTTTCTTGAAAGATGATGTCTGGGTTCTTTTTTTTTTATCATAGCTTTCAGATAGTCTAATAATTCATAAATTATCTCTCCTGGATCTATTTTCTAGGTCAGTTGTTTTTTCCAATTTCCAATGAAATGTTTCACATTTAAAAAAAATTAATCTTTTGATTTTGTTTTATTGCTCCTTTATATCTCATGTAGTAATTAGCCTCTACTTGCCCAATTCCAATTTTTGAAGATTTATTTTTTTCATCGTACTTCTGTAATTCTTTTTCCATTTGGCCAACACTGCTCTTTAAGTAGTAATTTTCTTCAGTGAATTTTTGTATATCTTTTTCCATTTAGTCAATTCTGCATCAAAAGGCATTCTCTTCATTGGACTTTTTTTTCCTGTCAGTTCTTTTGTTCATTGTTTTCTGCATCGTTATCACTTCTTTTCCCAGTTTTTCCTTTATTTTTCTTATTTGATTTTTAAATCCTTTTTGAGCTCTTCCACAGACTGACACCAATTCGCATTTTTCTTTGAGGCTTTGGATGCAGCAATTTTCATTTCATTGCCTTCTTTTGAGTTTGTGTCTTGATTTTCCCTATCACCATAATAACTTTCTGAGATCATGATCTTTTTTGGTGGTTGTTGTTTGCTCATTTCCCGAGCCTATTTCTTGACTTTTAAGTTGACATTAAAGCCGGGCTCTGCTCTTGGAGTAGAGAAGAAGCATTGTCACAAGTTTCTGGTTTTTTTGTACAGATATTTTCAGAGCTAGTTCTAGGAATTTGCGAACTCTCAGTTCTTTCAAGATGGGATGATCTAAGAAGAGATGTATTTTCTACTTTCTTTGGTCTGTGAATGACCAAGAGCGCTCTTTTTGACCCTGAAGTTGTGGCTGCGATCTATGGTGTGCTAGTGCTCCTCCTTGCCCTGGGATCAAGTATTGCACAATGTAAGAGTCCTGTCCCTAGTGCTACCAAAGGGACCTTCTGACCAATCGTCCAACCTCCTCACCTTTGGTGGGTCGAGAGCTCTGGAAGCAGCTACTGCTGATTCAGTTGCCTTAGGATCTACCTGGGCTCACATTGCCTATGCTCCACCCTCACCCTGGTGTAATCCTGCCAACTTTCTAAGTTGTCTTGAATTGGAAAATTGTTTCACCCTCTCCTTTTGTGGGTCCAGAATTTATTCTGAGGTGTTATTTAAAGTTATTGCAAGAGAACTCAGGAACATTCAATCAAATCTCTACCTTTTCTCTGCCTTCTTGGCTTCAATCCTTCCAGCTTTAGCTCATTTTAAAGATAACAATATTATAACAAACAGGCTAAGTGACTTGCCCAGGGTAAATGACTGAGTTCAAATTTGAACTCAGGTCTTTCTGACTCTAGGACCAGTGTTCTGTAGTCTGTGGTACCCCCTAGGTAGCCTAGGCTCTTTCCACTCCATAAAATTATCTGTAGGATGTGATTCCCCTTGGTTAGTACAATGATGATAAGCAAAGAATGTCAGGGACTCTAGGAACTGGGGGTAAGGTTGGGGCATGAATTAGAGTAAGGGTAGACCCTCACACACACACATACACACACACACATATACACACACACACATACACTCACACTCACACTCACACACAGATACACACACATACACTCACACACATGCACACTCACACATACACAGACACACATACTCACACTCACACACACTCATACTCACACATGCTCACACACACACACTAACACACACATACATACACACACATGTGTGGAAGTGAACAGTCTCAGCCTTGCAGTCAGAGAACCTGGCCGTCCTCGGTGGGATGCCTTGAAATATTCATGGGAATAACATATCAATCTCTGTTCTCTCTCTGCTAGAGCTCGGGAGTCTCTGCTCCCCTGTCTTCCTCCTGCCTCCCCTTCCAGGTCACTCTATGATTCACTTTCCTTTTGACACTGTCTCTACCATCAATGACTCAGAATCATTTTCTGGGCTTCCTGTGTCAGGAGGAGGACCCTTTGTACCAAAAGGGAATAAGCCGAGCCCTCGATCTAGTTGCATCAGAAGAACTGGCGTCTAATCCAGGATCTTCTGGGTAAAATCACAGAATTTCAGACTCCTAAGGACTCTCAGCAGAATCAATCCAGCCCATGTCCAAATAGAACTCCCTTTCTAACCTCCCTGCCAGATGGTCTTCTATCCAGGACCTTCAGGAAAGGGGAGCTCTTCCCACTGGACAGCTCTCCTACAGAAGCATGTCTCCACATCAAGCTTAGATTTACTTCTAGATAACTTCTCCCCTTTTCTCCTGAGATATCCTCTAGTGCTTCCTCCACATGAAAGCCCCTAAATAATCAGCTCTCATTTCCTCTCCAAGTTTTCTCTTCTTCAGGATAAACTCACCTAGTTTCTCTCATATGATGTGGACTCAGGGACCTTCCCCATCCTGGGGCTTCCTCTGGATTCTTCCAGCTTATCAATGTCTTTCCTAAAACGTCACACCAAGAGCCAATCTTAATTCTAAAGCCCGCCCTCTCATGTCTATTTTTTATTTGTACATAGTTATTTACACAGTGCCCCTGCCCTCCATTAGAATGTGAGTTCCTTGAGGGCAGGAACCATCTTTTTTGGTTCTCAGTGCCCATAGTGCCTGACACATATTAGGGGCTTAAGGCAACTAGTGCTGGAGTTAGGAAGACCCGAGTTCAAATATGGCCTCAGATACTTACTAGTTGTATGTTAATTAATATCTGTCTTAGTTTTCTTAGCAGTAAAATGACATTAATAATTAGCAACTACCAGAGCATTTGGCACAGTGCCTGGCACATAGTAGGTGTTTAATAATTGCTTGGTCCTTTTCCTGTTTAATAAATAGTTATTAACTAATAACACTCCTGCAGCTTTGGTAACTAAGGCAGAGGGAACCTTTAGTTCTTTATTCCTGGAAGTACATTTACAAACTTCCAGTCCTCCATTCCTGGGTAAAACAGACTTTCTATTGGATCTAAGCTCTGGAAAGAGGAGTAGGAGTGGTTTTCTTCACTTTCTGAACTGAGCCTTTGAGAGGGGAGTAAACTAACTGTCAATAGATATTTATAAAGCACAAGTCACTGTGCTAAGCATTGTAGATATTGTTCAGTCATTTTTTGATAGTATTTGACTCTCTGTGATCCCATTTGGGGTTTTTTTGGCAAAAATTCTGGAGTGGTTTGTCATTTTTTTTCCAGCTCATTTTATAGATGAAGAAACCGAGGCAGATAGGGTGAAATGACTTGCCCAGGGTCACACAGCTAGTAAGTATCTGAGCCCAGATTTTGATTGAGATCTTCCCTGATTCCAGGCATTGTACTCTATCCACTGCATAAGAAAAATATGATCCCTACCTTCAAGGAGCACCCAGTCTAGTGGAACTAGACTATCTAGAATCCCTGAACCAAGTCCTATGGAAAGAAGAGGACCAAACAGAATGTGTCAGACCTGGAGGAACAAAATATTAGGTAGAGTCTGCAGGTCCCTGGGGAAAGGGACTGATGTTCTAGGAACCCGAGTGCAAATTGAGCACTATGATAAGTCTGCAGAACTTTATGAGTCCCTAGGAGAGGGTGGGGTTTACCAAATGGTAAAAGGTTGGGGATCTCAGTTTCCTAAGTCTTTCTGTTCATTTTGTTTGAATCGTATCACAGGATGGTGCTATGGTTCTGCAGGAAGTTGGGACTTACCAGAGAAGGTGAAGGAACTGTTTGGACTATTTGGGGATCCCCTGAACCATCTATGCATTATTGCATCCTTTTTTTTGAAGTTAGATACAGATATGTTCTGTGGCAGAAAGAAGAGAAGGAAGGAGGGAAAGAGGGAAGAAGGAAGGGAGGGAGAGAGGAAGGGAGGAATGAAAGGAGGAAGAAAAAAAGGAAAGGAAGGAAAGACAAAAAGAAAAGAAGGAAGAGAGGGAGGGAGGGAGGAAGGGAATAAAGGAGGAAGGAAGGAAGGAAAGAAAGAAGGAAAGAAGGAAAGGAGGGAGGATGGGAGGGAGGAAGAGAGGAAGGAAATTTATTTACTGTGCAACTTTGAATAAACCATCCCATCTCTCTCCTTGGTAAAATGTATATATGTGTGTGTGTGTATGTATATGTGTGTGTACATATATATTTGACAACCATATTTTAATGTAATTATTTTGCTTGATGCAGTGAAAAACCCAATTTTGAGGCAGGGTCCACCATATTGCAGGGGATCTCATCACAACAGCTGAATCCCTCCTCCCCCCCCCCCAAGTGCCTTCAAGGTGGTCCCGGCTTTAAATGCTGTGACCCAGACACATCTGGACTCTCTCAGTACAGACCCTTATGGTTTCTGGGATTTTCCATTGCCCCCTCCCCCTTCATCCTCATTAGGACCAGGGCCCTGCCATCTTTCACCTGCTCTGACATCGTCAGCCAGCCGGGAATCGCTCCTTCTAATTAAATTGCTACCGACTGGCACTTTCCACTCCAGTCAATAGTTACTTTAATGCTATCAGAGGCAGAGCTGCCTCCTGACTGGAGATGTTTTCCCCGGCCCCTGATTCATCCTGACTGGCAGCCATTGCATTGGCCCAGGCCTCCCCAGTAAGCTCTGGCTGACAGGAGCCTCATGGTGAAAGGGAGATGGATGGTCCTGGCAAAGAGACAGCTCTTCCGTGCCCCTTGGGCATAAATGGAGGAGCTGCTAAGAGAGGGTCTGATGTTAGGAACTGAAAGATGTGTTTGGAAGATCTGGGTTCCAGTCTTCTCTCTAAAACTTTGTAATGTTATGATCTCGGGAGCCCCTTTCAGCTTCAGTTTCCTCAACTACAAAATGGGGCTAATAGTGCCCATAACACCTACTTTTTAGGGTTGTCATAAGCATCATCTGAGATTAGAGAATCTTGGTCCTTAAGACCAGGGATGGTTTCATTCTTTGTCTGAATCTCACTAGAACCTAAAACAGTTCTTGGCACACGGTAGGGGCTTAATGATGGATAGCTAGATGGTAGAATGGATAAAGTGCTGGGCCTGGAGCCAGGAAGATCTGAGCTCAAATCCAGATCCAGGAACAAGTTGTGTGACCCTGGCCAAGTCACTTCATCCCGTTTGCCTCAGTTTCCTCATCTATAAGATGTGCTAGAGAAGGAAATGCCAAACCAATCCAATATCTTTGCCATGAAAACCCCAAATGAGGTCATGAAGACTGAAATGAATAAACAACAGCAATAAAGAAGTTTAATAAATGCCTGTTGGGTGATTGATAATATATGTAAAACACTTTGCAATTCTTAAAGGGACTCTTAAAGGACTCTTAGTTCCTCTTGTCTACCATTTAATGTCCAGGGTGCAAAATTTGAAGGCTAAGATAGACTGACCTCCTTATGGATATTCTCAAAGCTTAGAATGTTTGTTCAAACAAGGCTTGGAAAAATCTCTCTGTCTCTGTCTCTGCTGGTCTCTGTCTGTCTGTCTATCTTCTCTCTCTCTCTGTCTCTTCAACTCTCTCTGTTTCCCTCTTTTTCTCTCTCTCTCTGTCTCTTTCTTCCTTTTTCTCCCTCCCCTTTCTCTGTCTCTTTATTTCTCCCTCTCTCTCTTCATCATTTTCTTTCCACCCCCTAATTCTCTCTTACTATTGAATTCCTATCCATATATTAAATGTCTTGTCCTTCAGGATGCCTTACCTGATCCCTACCTCCTCCAACCCACTGAGGCTGATAACAGCATTTCCCCTCAGACCAAAGGGTCAACATTGTTTACACTTCACCCAAACACTTATCACTCAATACTGAGCATTACAGTGATGGATGTTAGTATCCTGCCCTTTTGCTCTGTGTTTGACATGGTAAGGGGATGCATGGAATACAAAATCTAGTTCAAAAGTCAAGTCAACAAGGATTTATCAATACTTACTATGTGCCAGGCATTGTGTTGGGTTCTGAGGACAAAAATGAGACTCCTTTTCCCCTCAAGAAGCTTACACTTAACTATCCAAAAAAAGAACTCATCTTTCCCTACTCCTTCCCAAATGTCCCTATTACTTTTGAGAGCTCCATCACTCTCCCTAACAAACACCCAGGCCCAAAACCTAGATGTCATTCTGGACTCCTTATTAACTTTCATTTCCCATATCCAACCTGTAGCCAAGGCCTGTCTATTTCACCCATACATCATCTCTCATCAATTTCCCCTTTGCAGCATCTCTCATCAGTTTCACCTCTGCAGCATCTCTCATCAGTTTCACCTCTGCAGCATCTCTCATCAGTTTCACCTCTGCAGCATCTCTCATCAGTTTCACCTCTCCAGTGTCTCTCATCAGTTTCACCTCTGCAGCATCTCTCATCAGTTTCACCTCTCCAGTGTCTCTCATCAGTTTCACCTGTGCAGCATCTCTCATCAGTCTCACCTGTGCAGCATCTCTCATCAGTTTCACCTGTGCAGCATCTCTGGTTGATTCCACCTGTGCAGCATCTCTTGAATATTCCCCCTTCTCTCCTTAGACATTGCCCCGACCCTGGTGCAACCCTCAATCACCTGGACTATTGCAATAGTTAATGGGGGGGTATCTGTCTACCTCAATGACCTTTCCATTCCAATCTATCCTCCATCAGCTACTAAAATGATTTTTCTGAAACTTAGGCCCCATCAAATTATCCTCCCTGTTCAATAAACTCCAATAGCTCCCTATGGTCTTCAAGATCAAATACAAAATCCTTGGTTTGGCTTTTAAAGTGCCTTATAATCTCTTACCTTTCTGGTCTTCTCATACCTTACTCCTGAACACATACTCTTGATCAAGTGATATTGACTTCCTAACTGTTCTAGGAACAATATCCTCCATCTGTTAACTCTGGGCACTTTCTTTGACTGTTCCCCATGGCTAGAATGTTCTCCTTCCCCATCTACACCTCCTGGATATCTTTTTCCTTTTTCCTGTTAAGGCTCTTCAATTATTTTTAGGCTTGTTTGTTTTTTTTATTTTTAAAGCTTTTTATTGTCAAAACATATGAATAGATAATTTTCAACATTTACCCTTGAAAACCTTGTGTTCCACATTTTTTCTCCCCTCTTCCTTCCATCTCTGCCCGTAGACTGCAAGTAATCCAATATATGTTAAACATGTGCATTTCTTCTATACATATTTCCACAACTAACACTCTGGACAAGAAAAATCAGATCAAAAAATGAGAAAAAAAAACAAAAAGCAAACAAACAACAACAAAAGGTGAAAATACTATGTTGTGATCCACAGTCAGTCCCCACAGTCCTCTTTCTGGGTGCAGATGGCTCCCTTCATCACAAGACCATTGGAACTGAAGGCCTTACAATTACAAATTACAAACAAAAGATTCATTTATGATGTTCTCCAGATTCTACTTACTCAGGCAGGAAAGTGGGTAATGAATTCTTTAGTTCTGCAAGGCTGGACCATAGAGTCAATAAAAGGAAGAAAGTATTAAAATTAGAAAAACAGGCTGGAGCCAGGTTTTGAAGGGCTTTGCAGACCAAACTGGGACTTGTATTTGACCCAAGAAGGAATTGAGAGCCACTAAAACTCCCTGAGTGGGGAATGACATGGTCAGAACTGAGCTATAGCAATATCACTTTGTCCGCTAAATGGAGGTGGAAGATGGATTGGAGAGAAAAGAGACTATGCAGGGAAACCAATTACAAGGCTACAAATCCAGGCCAGAAAGGATGAGGGACTAGACTGGGGTCCTGACTGTCTGAGAGGAGAGGAAGGAACAGACACGAACCATTTTAGAGAAGTAGAAATGGCAATACTTGTGATTAAATGTATTGGAAAGAGTTGAAGATGACCCTAAATGCTTCTGGAATTTTGAATCTAGAAGAATGAAAGGATCCTTAAAAGAAATCAAGGGATTTAGAAGAGAAGAATGTTTGCAGTGGGTAAAAAGAAGGAAGGAAATAAGCATTTATTAAGTACTTATTAAATCCAGCCTCAGACATTTGTTAGCTGTGTGATCCTGTGGAAATCACTTTATCCTGTTTGCCTCAGTTTCTTCATCTGTAAAATGAGCTGGAAAAGGAAATGGAAAGCTACTCCTAATAGAATCACAGGGTCACACATAAGTCATCAGCATTCTTATATATCACTAACAAAATCCAACAGTCAGAGTTACAAAGAGAAATTCCATTTAAAGTAACTACTGATAATATAAAATATTTAGGAATCTATCTGCCAAGGGAAAATCAGAAACTTTATGAGCAAAATCATAGACCACTTTTCACACAAATTAAGTCTAATCTAACCAACTGGAAAAATATTAAATGCTCTTGGATAGGGCGAGCAAATATAATAAAGATGACAATACTACCTAAACTAATCTATTTATTTAGCGCTATACCAATCAGACTCCCAAAAAACTATTTTAATGACCTAGAAAAAATAACAACAAAATTCATATGGAAAAACAAAAGGTCAAGAATTTCAAGGGAATTAATGAAAAAAAAATCAAATGAAGGTGGCTTAGCTGTACCAGATCTAAAATTATATTATAGAGCAGCAGTTACCAAAACCATTTGGTATTGGCTAAGGAATAGATTAGTTGATCAGTGGAATAGGTTAGGTTCAAGGGATAAAACAGTCAACAAATATAGCAACCTAGTCTTTAACAAACCCAAAGACCCCAGCTTTTGGGATAAGAACTTACTGTTTGATAAAAATTGCTGGGAAACTTGGAAACTAAGAATAACAGGGTCAGACATGGCTGAAAAGCAAATTAACATGTACCAGGAGTGTGCTAAATGTTTTATAAATATTAACTCATTTGAACCTCACCACAAAATCTGCGAGGTAGGTACTGTTCTTATCCCCATTTTATAGTTCTTGGGTCTTCCTGATTCCAGGCCCAGAACATGGCTGGAATGAGTTCAGTTTGGGGCAGATTGAGTTCGAGATGCAGTGGGGATACTCAGAGTCAAATATCCAATAAGTAGTTGATGATACTGGGCTCAGGAGAGAAAGTCGCATTGAACATGTACAGCTAAGAATTTCTGGCATATACTTGCTAATGGGACCGATAGATTAATAAACATTATTAAGTGCCTACTGTGTGCCAGGCATCATGTTGGGTACTAAGGATGTGAAGAGACATAAATCCACTCCTGCCCTCAAAAAGCTTACAACACAATGGGAGCTGATAAAGTCAACAATGAGGAATAAAAAATAGAACACAGGCCTTGGAAATGAGGAATGCTACTTGGAGAACTCAAGAAGGTAGGCATTTGTTAGAGAAGAGAGGTGAGAGCCAGATGGTAACATCAAAGTATCAGGATTGCCACTGAAGATGGGGACATTGTGGTGTGATCAAGCACTTGGCTTGGGGCTAGGAGACTTAGGTGCCAGAGCTGGTTTTGTTACTAGCTTTACTCGTGTCAGTTTTCTTTGAGCCTTGGAAAGTGGGTCTCTCTCAACTCTGACCCTGGGTGAGTATGTGCGTTGGGGAGAGTGACCTTCCAGAATCATCTCAGGCCCAGGATCCCAGAACTAAGTTGGATGGATTCTTAGGAGTCAACAAGCCCAATCCATACCTGATCTGGAATTCTCTCCAGAGCATGCTCGACAATCACTCAGCCAGGTTCCACTTGAAAACTCACAGTGAGGGGGAAACCATCACCTCCTAAGGCAGCTGATTTCACTTTTGGACAATTCTAATTATTGAGAAGTCTCCTCTCACATCAAGTCTGTATCTACCTCTTTCTGGCTTCCACTCACTGCACCTACTCTAACCTCTGGGGCCACTTGGATCAAGGCTAATCACTCTTCCACATGACAGCCCTTCAGATACATAAAGACAGTTATTCCATCCCCCCGAGTCTTCTCTTCTCCAGGATAAAATGCCCATTTCTGGACCGAGAGTGAGAGAGATCCCAAGAGAGCGAGAGCAAGAGCAAAAGCGAGAGCAAGCAAGGAGAGAGAGAGAGAGAGAGAGAGAGAGAGAGAGAGAGAGAACGAGAACTACTCAGGGTGATGGCTCCATTTTTTCTTCATTTTTTTTCTTTCATTTTCATTTCCCACAACCCAGCAGATTCCTCCTTCCCCCATGCCTCCTTGGCTCTCTTAGCAGCTCTACCCCTCCCTTTCCCCAGCCCCCAGTCTTGGATGCCAAGAACTCAGGCCAACCGTTCCAAAGAACATAGCCTTTTAGAGTCTCCCATGACCCCCTGATACCCCCAAGCTGCCTACTTGCCTCCCTCCCCCTACCCAGCCTCAAGCAAAGCAATCAATTTCTTTAGATACGATTTGGGATTCTAATGAACAGAATGATTTGGCATTTAAATAATTATCCACTCTCGAACTGTTAGCTCTGCTGAGTCGGGAGAAAATTTTGCATCTTATTTATGAATATGGTTTTCTTCTCTCGTTGGGTGCACATTTTCCCGGTCCCCTCCCCCCACCCCATTAAATGCATTTTCAGCACATACTTCCAATGGTGCATTTACCCCCAACATGCTTGGCCCCAAAGTGCCTATTAACAACTTTTTTCCCCCTGCTATCAGCGCCTGATTATGGCCCTTTTTATCTTTACATTTCAATATCATTACAAATCCTAGTGTTATTCAAATTACATCAATTATTCAATTTCTCCTCCTCTGGAAGTAAAGTCAGCATCTTCCCAATGGTAGAATGGCTAATGCCCCAGTCCTTTCAGGAAGGATTTGAAATTCGTGGGGGGATTTATTTGCCTTCCATTAACCTGGGGGGTTTGGCTCCAGCAGGAAAATAAAAAATAAAAACAATGAATTGATTAAAAACGCACATCCAATTTCAGTTTTGTTTTAATAGAATCTGTAGATTGTTGAAGAAAAATTTGCCTTGAGGCAGCCTGGTGAAGAAAGCACCGGACCAGAAGTCATTCCGTGTCAGGGTCCTATGACCTCTGACTGCCAAGGTCCCATGATCTCTGGTAGGGCCCACAGCCTGAGAGTGGGAAAGAGCTTCAAAGGTGTTGACAAGGGCACTGTTATTGCTGAGCTTGTGACAGTCCCATCACTCTTCAGCTCTTTGGTCTCCCTTGAGCTTCATGACCTCTGAGGGACATCCCCACACACTCAGGGAAATATAAACCCAGGCATCCAGGGAAAGCCATTGAGGTTCAGAGCTGCAAGGCTCTTCCCCACAGAGGTCACACGTGGTTTTCTGTCTGTCTCTCCCCAAAACAGTTATGCTGAGCCAGTGGAGAAGTACTAGCTCTAGTTTACTTTGTATAGTCTGGCTATAGACAGACACAGAGAGGGAGAGAGATGGGTGCCCTTGTCGGGGTCATCAGCACCAGATGCTACTGCTCAACCACCCATCAATTTTTCAGTCTTCCTGTTTGTGGAAACATTCCCCCACCCATTTCTTATGTCTCACTTTCCTCATTTGTAAGTGAGAGCATCAGACAGATCATCCACAAGACCTCTTCCAGATCCAACATCCTGAGAAAGTTGGTTGCTGTATATCCTTCTCCCTCTCCTTGGGGTCTGGATTGGGCTGAAGATGAGGCAGATTGGGGTCCCTGATGGATGAGCAAGGTTTAATCATTCAAGTGATATGGAGTGGAGGCTGATGCAGGGACAGGTAAAGAAGATCGGTTGGAGTGTGAGGACCGAATTAGCACCCTGGATGCCTTAGAATCAGCTGGAGTCAGGATAAGCAAAAGTCCTTAGTCTTTATTCTTGGTCTTTAGGGGTAGAAGTCAAGGGAATGGACACAGGACCTCCACGACCTTCCTTCTCTTCCTCTACTGCCAAAGTGACCCTGGCTTGTCTTACTCCACCCCCTAATCCTTTTTACAATTCTCTGTATATACCAAAAGATTGAGCCAGCACAGGATAGTGGGAAGGACCGTTTTCCAAGCATAAGCTAATAGAGTATTGTCCAATGAGTAATTAGCCTTAAGTGCTCGGTTGTCTGAATCCAGGGCACCTACTCAAAGTTTTAGCCCTTTACATCGGAGGACTAAGGAATGGAGCTCCATAACACAGTCAGAAATCCCAGCGATCCAGTCTTACTCCCATGGTATAGGAGCCATATTAAAACACAGATCTTGTCAAATTTTCTTGGTATCGGGCCCCAGTTTACTTTTTTATAAAATAAGATTATATGGTAAGTCTATGATTCTTTAGCCTCCTCTCAACTTTACCATTCTTTATGCTAAAGCACCAATGCTACCACCTTGGCCAGCCCCACCTGACCCTCTTCCACCAGCTGTGTTGTCAAGCAGGGCGACTATCCCAGGTTCTGTGACTTTGGTGATCCTTTCCCAGAACCACTTCCTCCCTGCATCTAATCTCTCTGGAGTGAGAGCCATCCTCTCCCTATCTGATCCCATACACCACAGAAGTGTTTTGTGTGCTTCTTGCCTCCCAGCCCTTTCCCCGCCTAGAAAAAAACAGCCTGGGTTTGTTCCAGATGAAATAATATCTAGTTAGAGCTCTGGTTCTAAGGCCCTCCTAGCGCTGACATTTTATGTTTTCAGATCCCATTCAGGTCTGCTTTTCTACATTCTAAGATCTCCTTCCCACCCACCCCCAGCTTTGCCATTTTGTGTTCTCAATTCCCAGGTCTGACATGCTATTTCTATTTACTGACATTTTATTATCCTAAAGCAGCTTCCAAGAGAGAGACAGCATGGTATAGTGGTTAGATAACTGGCCTCAAAATAGGACAGACCCGAGTCAAAGATCAGCCTTTGACATCTACTAGTTCTATAGCCCTGGCCAAGTCATTTAAACCCTTAGTAGTCCAGGCACGTCTCTTAAACAGTCTCTTAAACAGAGTGCCTGGCACATAGTAGGTATCTGATAAATATTTGTTGATCGACTACATTTGGGAGAGAAGGTACAGATCAGCATTAGTAGCTGGAGTTTCCTCACCTGGGAATTCCCCTAATTTTGAAATCACAGTTTAAATCTCGATCTCCCCCGTCTTTGTTTCAGGATCCCTTCCACCCCTGATATTCTATGTTCCAAAGCTCCATTTTTCTCTAACGGAGTTCATTGTATGATTGCTCTATTCTTCCTTTCTCCAGAACCCAGCATCTGGTTTCTATCTCTTTAAGTCACAGCCGCTCCACCAAACAGGTGTGGAGCCCAGAGAGCCTGTCACCTGGCTTCCTGCAGGCTCATGACACCGGAGACGGGCGTGGGGGCCTGACGACAGTGGTTGCAGCAACCAGGCTGTGTTTACAGAGATAGTCTTTGATGAAGCAGATATTACCTCCACCTTTCCCCGCTGCCCCTCCCAGCCACCTGCATGTGCCAAGATTTCAGATCAGAGCACAGAATATGGGACACGGGGAGGAGGGACAAAGGGGCTCGAGAGGCAGGGCTGGACAGTGAGGGGGTTTCCAACCCAGGCCAGAGTGAAAAAGGGCGAAACAATGACACCTCGGGCTTGAGCTCAACCCGACACACACAGACACATTTCCACAGGAAATGGAGAGGAGAAAAAGAGACTGAGAGACAGAGAGAAATGGCGAGAGAGAGAGACAGAGACATACAGACACAGAGAGACAGAGACAGAGACAGAGAGAGACAGAAACTCTGGAACTAAGGAATGGTAATAACAAAGAAAGCTCCCATTTCTATACTGTAGATTTTCACAACACAGAGGATACTTCCCAAATGAAATCAGAACCTGACCCTACCCATCAGGGAGAGCTCCTGGACGACAGAAAGCCTTCTTTCTTCAAGGGAGAAAATGGACCTTGAACTTATCTTCTAGTCCCAGAACACGCCCCTTACAATGAGTCCTTGTCCTATCCTGTTTCCTTAATCTTTCGACCAACCCTAGCTAATGAGTTAGTGGGTTCCCTGTACCCCATTCCGGTTGGGATTTATGGCTGCCAACTGATGGAGGTCCCAGATCTGGGATCATCCAATCAGGACATCAGAAATACAGTCATCACCTGCTGATTGCCAGGCCCATCAGTCAATCAGTGAGCTAATCCTAATCTTTTGTTGGATACAGAAATTTGGGGTTGGGATTGTGGAGCTGGGCAAGGAACAGAAAAGATGCTTTGAGGTTCCATCAATGCTACTCATGACCAGTGTAACCTTGGGACTTAGTTTCCTCACTTTTAAAATGATAGAACTGCACTAGATCATCTCTGAGGACTGTTATAGCAATAAATCACATGATGAGCCACAGAATTATTAAATGTTAGCCTGGAAATCCTACTTCTGTCCCCAAAAGGACAATGGGCAGTAGCCCTAGAGCCAGGGATGAGGGCAGGAGTTCACTGCTCTAAGCCCCGGTTACCATGACACAGCCCAGCTCTGCTAACCTTTAAATGAATAATCAGCTGCTGAGGGTTGAGCCATCATATGGCATAGAGGAAATAATGTCAGACTTGGAGTTGGAGGATCTGGATTTGAATTGTACCTCTCCCATTTATGACTTGAATGACATTGGGCAAGTCACTTAGCCTTTGTGAATTCCCTCCAAGACAGTTCAGCACCACAGACAGCTTCCCTGTCCATCTCCCACATTGCTGAGACTTAGCTGCTCCCTGACTAAACCTGACACAGGCTCCGTCTTTCCCCACATCCACCTCCCTTCCTGTTCCCTTCATGTCCCCTCACATCAGCCACATCGCCTTCTTTAGAGCTCCAAGGAACTGTCTCCAGGAGCTTCCAAAGGGAACTGCCCCCCCCCCCCCCCCCTAGGGGCCAGGCTCAGCCCGCCTCCTCCCTCCCTCCTGTTCTTGTGTGTGTCCATTCTTTCCTGACTAGTTTACTGCCAATGACATTCAGATAAATCGCTGCTGTCAGTCAGCCCCAGTCCCACAGAAAGGCAGTGTCGGGGTGATGTATGACACCATCTCTAAGAACTAGTGTTCTCTCTCTCTCTCTCTCTCTCTCTCTCTCTCTCTCTCTCTCTCTCTCTCCCCACTTGCATTTTCTCCTCTTCTCCTTCTCTCTGTCATCCTTCTCTCTAATTTCTCTTTCTCTCTCTCCATCTCCCCTTCATCTCCATTCTTCCATGCTCTTGTACCCCTTCTCTCTGATTGTCTCTCCATTTTCTATCTCCCCTACCTTTCTTACATTTCTCTATTCTCTCCTCTTTGCCCCCCCCCATTCTCAGGCCCTATAATCTCTCCTCTGTCTCTTTTCTTATCTCCTTTCTCAGTCTCTTCTTCTCCTCTCCTCTAGTTTCTTTCTTTCCACTTTCCATTCTCTCTCCCCTTCTCTGTCACTTTCTCTTTTTCCCATTCTCCTCTCATTTTCTTTGTCTTTACTCGTCCTTTTTCTTTCTGTGTCTCATTTTCCATCAATTTTCTTTTTTCTTTCTCTCTCCCCATTCACTGTCTCTATTTACTTTACCCTCTTCTCTCTCTGGCCCTCCTCTCTCTGGAGGTCATCCAGAGTCTCTCCAAGGAGGTCTTCACTAAGGGGATAGGTCTTTCCATCACACCTCAATTCCCTGTTTCCTCAATATTTCAAGACAGGTCCCCCAGTGATCCCAGTACCATCATAGAGTTCCTATACCTGAAGCTTCAAATGAAACCAGCTATTGGCTAATGAAGCCAGAGTTAATAATATTGTTTCATATGAACTCTGTTGCCATTTGGGAACTAATGGGATTTAGTGGGGTTGACGAAGTCCTTTCATCCTGACTGCTTGGCAGTGGTGAGATCAAAACATAGGAGTCGGGATAGCCGGGAGTGACCTCACACATCATTTATTTCAATCTTTACTTCCTAAAGGAGGAAACATCCATGGAGAGATTGAACAAGAATACTCAAGTAATACATGTCAGAATTGAGGTTCAAACCTGGTTCTTCTGATTTCCAATATAGGGTTCTTCCCACTATATTACAATGCCTTCATCAGCATCCCTCTCTCTTGAGTCCTTCCCCAGCTCATTAAGGTTCTCTGTGGGGTCATAGAAATATCAAAGGACCTAGAGTTAGAAGACTTAAGTTTGAATTTTGGGGATGCTTGTGTGACCTTGGGGAAGTCACTTCCTTTATCTAGGTTTGTCTTTCCTCATCTATAAAATGAGTGTCCTGGATTAATTCCAAATTAGTGAGTTTTTTCAAATGAAAACTGATTTTTCAGGTTACAAAACACTTCCTAGCACTGTGGCCAGCATATAATAGATACTTAATAAATGTTTATTGACTGACTAGCTAATATTTGTTTTTGTTTTGTTGTTTTGTTTCTGTGCACAGTTTTTTTTATTCTTTTTCCCATGTTCTAAGTTTCTTGAGGGTAGAAAGCATGCCTTATGTTTCTTTTATCTTTCTCCTAGAACATCCACTTGTAAGGAATCCTAGTGAGTAAGTAATCCTGAATAAGTCTCAGCCATGTCTTTTGTGTAACTTTTTGCTGAGAACATGAGAATGTGCATGCAGTTATCTGATGGAATGCCAGGAAACAAAATAAGGAAGGAAGGCCATCCTTCTCGTGTATTGATTAGTAAGTTTCCTTTATTGCTGACCTATTTTTGCTTTGGAAACCTGGTCAGTTCCTTGAGAAGATGCAGTCACCCTAAAGGAATGAACAAATATTGTCCTTGATGGGTCTCTTAATATAGAGCACCCTGTACCTGGGAGGCTGCTTTGTCTCAAGAGTCATATATCAAATGAGAATACTTAGTATAGTGACTTTTTTGTTCTCAGTCTATAAAAGCCTCTTAGTGGGAAAAAGATTTTTAGAATCTCATCTAGGAAGGACTGAACAGCTTTCCTGGTAATTTTTTTCCCACTCCAAGACTCTGAATGGCTGTGACCAGGAATTCCTCAGACAAGAAATTCAGGTGTTGGTGCTTCCTCAGAATGGTCATGGTGTATGTTGTTTGTTTGTTGATTATATTGTCTTTATTATTAATTAAATATTTTATGCTATGTTTCCTCTTCCCTTATGTGTTATCTGAATCAAAATTCAGAGTGATAACAAATTTGTACCTTTCTCTCATTGGTGAGTTTCTCCCAGAACCTGTTTTGGAGAGGGACCCAAGTCAGCCAACTTTCAATTCCCTCTTAACTGTTCTGACTTTCTGGACTTCAATGTCATTCCCCGTTATGGGCTAGAACTTGAAACAAGGTGCTAACTCACTGGAATTGATAGAAACAATGCTTATATACTTAAGTACACACCTTTAAGAGTTCACACATTAGTTCACACATTAGTGTTTGAGATTCACAAGTCAAGATTCAGTCAGGAGATTCACAAGTCAGGAACTCACAATCCCACTCTCTCGGAGGAGGAGTCAACCTTTGAGTTCACACCTTTAAGAAATCATATATAAGAAGCTCTTGGAGCCTCAGCCCAGAGTCAGTTGGGGAGATTGAGAAGCCAGGATTTGGAGAAAGAGCGAGAGGCTGAAGCTGGCAGAGGCCAAAGACTAGCAATGAGAGCTCTCGGAACCAAGGAGAGAGAGAGGCCTCTAAGAAAACTAACTGGGGTATTTTGGAAGAGATAATAAAGGATTGGACTTTAACTCCTGGCTGCACTTGAGATGATTATTTATCAGACCTGAAACTAAGGCTGTCTCCAGAAGCCCCTCAAGAAATCTGCTCCCAGAGAGCATTATACTTTAGAGAACAGAACACTGCAATTCCCCTAAACGAGTACCATAGTCCTACTCCCTGACTTCCCACTTTTCAGCTGCCTTCTGTGTATTGTCTTTCCTTTTCAGAATGGAATCCCTTTGAGAAAAGGACTTTTGTTTATTTTTGCTTATATTTGCATCTGCAGACCATAGTCCAGTGCCTGGCATATGGTGAGAACTTAGTAAATGCTTGTTGCCTCCAAGCACTGTACTCTACACCCACCAGGCGGGGAGTGAGCAGCTGGGCACTGGGTAGGGAAGGCAAGGTGCCTGGCCTGGAGGCTATTGGGATGCTACTAACTTATCCTTGGATAGATAACTTTCCTCTCTGGTCCTCACCTTCTTATAGAGAACAAAGAGAACTGACTTGAATATCTTTAGGGTTTCCTCTACTGCTGACATTCTATATTTCAAATAAAATGGTTGGAGAGGCATCCTAGTATAGTGACTAGAGAGCTGGCACTGCTGTCAAGCATTCAAATCCTGCCTCTGACCCTGGCTTTGTGACCTTTGCAAGTCCCTTAACCAGTTTGTGTGCCAGAAAATTCTCTAAGATGATAAGTCACAAATGAGTTTCTAAAGAAGGAAGGAAGGAAGGAAGGAAGGAAGGAAGGAAGAAAGAAAGAAAGAAAGAAAGAAAGAAAGAAAGAAAGAAAGAAAGAAAGAAAGAAAGAAAGAAAGAAAGAAAGAAAGAAAGAAAGAAAGAAGAAAGAAAGAAAGGGAGGGAGGGAGGGAGGGAGGGAGGAAAAAAGGGAAAGAGGGAAAGAGGGAAGGAGGGAAGGATCTCAGAATTAGAGGAGATGTCAGAGGCAATCTAGTTCAACCCTATCCTGACTGAGAATCCCTCTATCACATCCCCAAGAATCAGTCACTTGGGACTTGGACCCCTCTCCAAAACAGGTATTAGACTGACTACCAATCTGAAGGTCTACAGAGCCATTGTGCTGATCTCATTGCTGTGTGTTTGTGAAACCTGGATGGTATACCAGCACCATGTCAGGAAACTGAATCTCTTCTATTTGAATTGTCTTAGGGAGATTTTGAAGATCACTTAGCAGGATAAGACACCAGATAGACACCAAGGTCCTTTCCTGAACTAACCAGCCAAGCATTACAACTCTTTTGCAGAGAGCAACTCCATTGGGCTGGCCACATTGAATGCTAAATGTGCACTTGCCTAAAAGACTATTTTATGGAGAACTCACACAGGCTAGAGCTCACAAGCCAGTCAGAAAAAGTAATACAAGGACACTCTCAAGATCTCTGTTAAGAACTTTAGACAGGGGAGACCCTAGCCCGGGAGCGCCTAGCATGGCATGCCCTCATCAGAGAAGGTGCTGTGCTCTGTGTGCAAAGCAGAATTGAATTAATCCAGAAGAAATTTGAGGTGCACAAATTTAGAGAATTCACCCCAAATGTTCACATGGACTACTTGTGCCCGACCTGTGGTAGAGCATTTCCATCTCACATTGGTCTGATCAGCTACAGTCAGCTACACTATACCTTGACTATGATAGAATGATAGCACTTAAGTCCCCTTTGAGAACGAAGGACAACAATCAACCAACATGTATCCAGATATAAATAGATTTGAAAGGAAAAAGTACATTGAGGATTGTAGGATCCTAGATTCAGAACCAGAAGAGATCTTGATGATCACTGAATCCAACCCCATTATTTGACAATGAGGAAGCTGAGGCTAAAGAGATGGAAGTGGCTTCCCTAATATCTTACAGATGACTGAGTCTGGATGGCAGGAATGCTTTCCCCTCCTTCCAGCCTCCCGGATACCCCTGACTGTTTCCTGCTGTGTCATGGACTAGAAAAAGCTGGAAAGCTCTGGTTTCCCCCTTCCCTCCACCTTCAAGACAAATAGATATCTCCAGGGTGAGCTTAGCCCCTTCTGGAGCCCATGGGCCCAGCAGTCCAGGGTCAGAGGCCAGGCAAGGGCTCCATCTCCAGGCTCTCTGATGCCTGTCATGGTTACCCCGCCCCTCTCAATTCTGCCAAGCTGGGATCCCATTATCTGTTTTGCACACGGCCTCGGCATGTCAAAATAATGGACTATCCGTGTCCTCATGGGGGAGGCCTCCAGGGGGAGTGATATATGAAACGCTATTGTTTGATCTGAATGCAGTAGGCGACATTCCTGATAAAGACTTTACCAGTGGAGCCGGGCTCCCTATCAGTGTTGCCGGTTTGGAGACTTTCCCAGATGGACAGCTTGGGGGGGTGGGGGGTGGGGATGTCTGCTGCCTGGGGTGGGAGGGAGCTGGAGTCCAGGCCTGCCTGCCCGGCCTCCGAGCTGGGAGGCAGTCACACTGGGAGGCTCCAGGGAAAGGCAGCTCCCGAGTAGCCACTGATTGACGAGCCCCGTGACCTTGGAAGTGACCAAATCACTTCTCTCTCTGAGCTGTGACGGAGAGATGATGGTATTGGACTTTCTTGCCTCTGAGTTCCTGCATGGCTCTAAATATATAATCCTATGATCCTAAGAACTAATCCTGCTTTGGCTACAAACTTGCTATGTGTGAACTTAAGAAAGTCTCTTCCTTCTCTGAGCCTTTCTGTCAAATTAAGGAATTGGACTCAATTACCTTAAGGTCTCTTTCCAGCTTTAAAGTCCCTCCCCATGAGCCCTTTAACATCAGCATTTCCCTCTCCCTTGCTTTGTTTCCTCTGCTTCTTAATTGGACAGGACCCCAGTGACCTTCAAGTCCACCCACTTCCTAAAGCCAAAGACCATTTTTTGTCTTTCTTTGTATCCCCAGCACAGAGCACTATGCTTTACATATTTTTGTTATTGTTGTTCAGTTGTCTCAGTCTCTGTGATCCCATTTGGAGTTTCAAAGATACTAGAGTGTTTTGTCATTTCCTTTTCTGGATCATTTGACAGATGGAGAAACTGAGGGTAAAAGAGTTAAGTGACTTGTCCAGGATCATGAAGCCATAAATATCTGCAGCCAGATTTGAATTCAGAAAGATGAGACCCAGCACTATCCACTGCACCACTTAGCTACCCCTACTTGGTATATAGCAAGTATTTAATGAATGCTTGTCAACTTAAGTGACTATTTGACCGAATGAATAAGTATCTCCACTAGAACATACAGACTAGTGTTGATCCAGCCACTGCTTGAAGACCACCAGCAAGGGACAATCCATCCTATCTCAGAGGGGGCCCACTTCACTCTAGGACAGCCATTAGGAAGGTATGTCTTAGTTTTTTTCCCCCTGATCTTAAGCCCAAATTAACCTCTTTGTAACTCACCCACTCTTCCTGGTTCTGCCCTCTAGGGCCAAAGAAAGCAAAGCTAACGTCTTTCCCTATGACAGCATTTTGAATCCCTAGAGATAGCTCTTGGCCCTCCTCCTTTTTTTTTCTCTCCCAATGTGAGTTCTAACTAGAATTGCTCCTCAGAAAAGGTTTTAGGAGGGAGGGACCTGGCTTCCATTTCCAGCTCTGCTGCAACTGTTGAACTTTTTCTGAGTTGGCTTTTTTTAAATGGCAGTGATGATAATACTTGCCCTTCCAACCTGGCCAGACTGGGTAATTGTGAGGATGAAATGAGTTACTAGCTGTGTAACCTTTGGTGAACCTTTTAAATTCTCTGGACTTCAGTTTCCTGGTCTATAAAATGGATCAAATAATGGGTTTTGAGCCCCACCCATCCCCACTCCTATTTAGATATATGATAATGGGTTACTGCCTTTCAGAAGGAGGTTATTATATTTCAATGGGCTAATGGGTCAGCCTTCCCATTTTAGCAGGAAGGGGCCTTCTAAATTTAGAAAGCACATTATACCTCATGAACGATGCTACAGTATGGAGGCATTCGCTGTGGCAGGCTGGGAGGAGACACATCTGAGCAGGTGCATCCTCCTGGTGTCCCTTAGGTGGCCACGTCCTTGACTGATGTAGTGGGCCAGTCTAGAGATCCTAACGCACTTCTGTCCATGTCAGTGCAGTCTAAAGGCAGCATGTAGAATAAACCATGTGTTCCACATCTGCTTGAGGCTGTGTGATTCGGTGGATAGAGCACTGAATTTGAACCCGAAGAATATGGAGGCAAACCTTAGTGCTTTTACTTATTGGAGCTAAATGACTTTGGGTAAGTCACTTTAATCACTTTGTGACTCGGTTTCCTCATCAGTAAAATCAGTGAGATAGGCTAGATTATCTCTAAAGTCCTTTTAATCCTAAATACATGATAATATCAATTAGTGATTTTTATTTTAGCTTTTTTATTATATTTTTATTATAGCTCTTTATTTACAAGACATATGCATGGGTAATTTTTCAGCACTGACCCTTGCAAAACCTGCTCCAACTTTTCCCCTCCTTCTTCCACACCCTTCCCAAGATGGCAGGTAGTCCAATACATGTTAAATATATTAAAGTATATGTTAAATATGATATATGTGTATATATTTATACAGTTATTTTGCTGCACAAGAAAAATCAGATTTAGAAAGAAGGTAAAAATAACCTGAGAAGGATAATAAAAATGCAAGCAGACAATAACAGATAGGGTGGAAATGCTATGTTGTGATCCACACTCATCTCCCATTCTTCTTTCTCTGGGTGTAGCTGGTTCTGTTCATAACTGAACAATTGGAACTGATTTGGATCATCTCTTTGTTGAAGAGAGCCACAACCATCAGGACTCATCCTCATATAGTATTGTTGTTGCTGTGTATAATGATCTCCTAGTTCTGCTCATTTTACTCAGCATCAGTTCATATGAGTCCCCCCAGGTCTCTCTGAAATCATTCTGTTGGTCGTTTCTTACAGAACAGTAATATTCCATAATATTCATGTACCACAATTTATTCAGCCATTCTCCAATTGATGGGAATTCACTCAGTTTCCAGTTTCTGGCCACTACAAAAAGGGCTGCCACAAACATTTTTGCACATACGGGTCCCTGAAAAGGCATTTTTAGCTTTCTGCAATGAGTCAGACCCTATATTTAATATTGGAGATATAAGAAGAAGAGTCAGAGGTAGTTTGTGGGGGTACATCAGAAATGAAGCTGATTGATAGATAGGATTGCCGTCTTTCTTCCAATAGAATGTAAGCACCTTGAGGGAGTTTTTTATTTTGCTTTGTTGTCTCTGACCCTCAGTGTGATTCTCTCTGTGTCTTTATCGGTCTGTCACTGCATTGGTAAAGCATCAATTATGTGTTGGGCACTGTGCTAAAGGTTTCACAAATATTATCTTATTTAATCCTCATAACAACCCTGGAAATTAGGTGCTATTATGATCCCTATTTTACATATGGGGCAAACTAAGACAAAGCATCCCACAAGCTACTGTTTGGGGCCAAATTTTGAACTCAGGACCCTCTGCACCAACTAGCTGCCCCAAAGCAATATGATTCATCCCTCGAACTATTTTCATGCTACTGAGTAGCATATAGAGGAGAAGTGGCCAAGGAAGGGAGCTTTAGAATAGAGAATCACAGGGATGACTCTCTTCTGGGAACCATAGACTAGTCAACTACTACACCCTTTTCAATAGCAATGGTAGTGTTGATTTGTTTATGGTAACAATAGGTGAACAGAGAGAGGGCAGTACGTGTGCACACCTCACTACGGGGCAGCTGGTAATGGAGCTGGGTAGTACTCAGGGCTAACCAAATGTAGCTGGTTGCTAAATTTCACTCACCAGTTTGGATAGCTGAGCCCCAGGTCAGAAAGCTACAGTTGGATAGATTAATTCCCTTGAAATGAGGGAGCTCATGGCTCCTGGAGGTCCATTTCAGAGAGGAGAATGCTCCTGGTTGTCAGAAGCAAAGGAGATGATGATGTGTCCTGGTTGGATTGTCCCTGACTTTCTGATAGAGAACTGAATGGGATATTTGAGTCACCAAAAACATTTGGATCCATAGGTAGTAGTGTGTTGAGGTGAAAAAAGTACAAGACCAGACAATAGAACCCCTGGGTACCAGTTCTGGCCCTGCTGCTTACCATTTGTATCACTTTAACTTTTCTGAGCCTCAGTTTCCTGACCTCTTAATTAGGAATGGTGGATCAGGAACAAAAAGAGAAAATAATAGCTCCCTGGGCTTCCTGGTTTGCCAAAGAATATCTTTTAAAGACATCATTGAAGGCTCCCAGAATATTAAGTAGGTCCTCCTGGAGAATTTATAGGAAAGAACTCTTGCATGAGAATTATTAAAATATGACAAGATCTGGATGACTAGTGATCTTCACCTGGTAGAACTGTCTACATTCAAAAATGAGATAAGAAAAACCAGGATAATAATATTTGTACAACTCCCTTACAGGACTGTCGTTTAATTAGGATTAAATGAGATAATGAGTATAATGGTAAAAACCCTGTATAATATCTGCTGTTCTTGACAATCAAGATGATGATAGGAGAGGATCTGTGGCTCAACTCAGACAGCTGAATCACAGAATCTCAGGGTTGCAAGACCCTGGAAATACGGAGTCCAATCTCACCTGATCAAGAATTCTCCCTAGACTATCCCTGGCAAATAATCATCCTGAAAAAAAAAATGAATTATCATCATCACCATCCTGTTTCTACTTGAAAATAATGGAGAAAACTTCTATCTCCTGAGGCAGACCATACCACACTGGGATAATTTAGATTGTAAGGAAGTTTTTGTTTTTGTAAAATTAAAGCTTGCTTCTCCCAAACGTTCACCCTTTGCTCCTAGTTATGCTCTCTGAAGCCAAACCAAATAAGCCTAATCTCTTTTCCTTGCATATCCAAGCTCCCCACTTCTTCCCCACCCAACTCTTCTCTTCTCCCTGCCAGACATTTCCAATTCTTCCAGCCCAGCAGAAGGAATGGTTTTTACCAGGGAATCCTATGGAGAGTGGGGATAGTAATGAGCTATGCTTCTTTTCCAACTCCACACCAAGGTCATCAACAAGGGGTCCTACAGGAGAAATAGCTAGCCTTCGCATTTCGTTCAGCACCATGGACAGGGACCCAGGCGCTTACTCAGCAGCCTCACATTTCTTGGCCCCATAATAGCAAAAATAATATTGATGATTGTTGGCATTTCTGTACTGGCTTGTCATCTTCAAAGTGTTCCATTATGTCAGGAAAGACTAAAAAAAACTTTGTGAAGCCAGCAAGGCAGGAGATGTATCCTCATTTGACCAAGGAGTAAACTGAGGCCAGAATGATAAGATCACTTACTCAAGGACAGAGAACAACGTAGTGTGGACATATGATTCATATATTCTGAAATGTTCCACGCCCCCATTTCTCTGAGTCAAATAGCCTTAGAGTATAAGGGGAGCTTATTCCTTAATTAACGTGATTACAGGTCACAGAACATTTTTTGAGGGCAACTTTCAGGGACCTAGTGGTTCCACTCATAGTCTAAAAGCAACCTGTCTTACAGGAAAAGCATCTCAGATGGGAGTTCAGCTCTTTGGGAATTGCTTGTGACCTTTTCCTTTATACTTTCTTCCCCTTTGGCGGAGAGGAGTAAGAGGGTTCCTTTCCCTTCCCCCAGTTTATTACCAGGAGTAACAATGGCAGCCCAGAGCCGGAGCACATGACATGGAAGCTGTATGCTTGTATTTAGCCTAAGGAAATTCAAGAATATTGTTCTTGAACAATATTTCTGAGCACCGCTTGTGTAGAAGAGGGAATATTTTGAATTCCTTCCTTAATGTGATCTTAGAATCTAGTTTTCTAGCCGAGATGGGAGATATTCTTGGAGCAATTCAGACGTTATAGGGCTAATGAGAGAGAAAGTCTGCTTGTTCAATAAACTCCAAAAACAATGTATTTATGTTTTAAGGGAGTCTAAACTACATGGAAGAACCTCAAGAAGGAGACTATATAAGACTACATGGGATAGTGGAACTCACCAAAATTTGAAAGGTTGCCCCAACAATAACCCGAAGTTCATTTTCCTTCTGGGGGAGGGGGGTATGGATCTGTGTCGATGCTTTATGTTTCTGTATTTGTTCATGGGCTATTATGAGTCCTTAATGTCATGCATTTTCTGCAGGGTGAAATAAAGGCTGTCTGATATCTCATAACCATATGGCATATTAAGTGCCTGTGTAGGTTTGGGAACCCTTCTATCCATATTCAGGATATTCTAGACATGAGCTATATCTAAATTTTATCTTAGAGACTTTTGAATTGATCCAGGTGGTGACCACGATCCAGAGGAAGAGAACGACCCCTTGGGGTCAGCTCTCCAAAACGGGACCCAGAACTGACTATGATCCCTCCCAAATGAAAATGAACATTGTAATCAGAATAATAAAGCTTGGCCCTGAAGAAGAAAGGAATTAAATAATCTCCCTTCATTTCTCTGCAAAGGTGAAGAATTATGGCTATGGAAGATCAAATATATTTAAATTTTGTTACATGTTGGTTAATTTTATTAAGTTTTTTTTCCTTTTTCCTTTTTTTTGTTTGAAAAGATGAGTCGCTGGGTAGAGAAGGGTGAGGGTTATTTTTGGAAATGAACATGATGTAAAATTAAAATGAGTCAACAACAAAAATGTTTTTAAAAGAAGAGCTTGATCCTGGGAGTCAGGAGACCTCGGTCCTGGTGCTCACCAATTTTGTGACCTCCTTCTCATCTGTAAAATGAGGTGCTTGAGCCAGAACATTTTAAAGGTTTTTTTCCAATTTTAATAGCTATGTAAACATGGGGCAAGCCACTTCCCCTTTCTGACCCTCAGTTTCTCTATTTGTAAAACAGAGATAATAACACTTACAACATTGCCCTCCCAGGACGAGTGTTTTTTGCGAGGCATTTGGGGTTAAGTGATTTGCTCAGGGTCACACAGAAAGTATTAAGTGTCTGAGGCTGAATTTAAATTCAGGTCTTCCTGACTCCAGGGCCAGTGCTCTATCTACTGTGCCATCTACCTGCCCCACTAGACTGTTTTAAGGAAAGGGCCTTGTACCCATGAAAATACTAGGAAAATGACAATTAATTTTAAAGCTGAAGTAGCAATCCATGGAGTACACTTAGACACACCATATCGGTTGCAAATCTGTCCTCTCCCCTTTTAGGCGTTCTATTGAAAATCTTTTCTTTTTTTATATTACCAGCACTTGCCAATGATTAGCCTCACCCCTGGCCCTAATAGTACCCTCCCTTGTAATAAATAAGCATAACTGAGCCAAACAAGCTGTTGCACTGGCAATGTCACAAAAGGTCTCCCACATTCTGCACCCGTAGTGTCCATCATCTTCCTGCTGAGATTTTAGAGGATTCTTTTACCATTGGTTTTCTGTGGTCACATCTAATATACTTCTGTATATTGTATATTATGATCATTATTTGACAATCACCTTGTAAATATTTTATGTTTCTTTGGTACTGTTCTGATAGAATCTAAATTCATCAAGGGCAGGGGTCATTTCACTTTGGTCTTTGTATCTTAAACACTTGCATATTGCCTTCGAATGATAACTCAACACATGCTTGGAAATTACTATGTGGTAAGGAAGTATCTGATCAATATAAAGGCGTTTGAGAAGACATATGAACTGATACGAGGCAAGGAAGCAAATAGAACCAGCAAGATACTATGAAGCAAGTGGAAAAAAATTAAAAAACAATTGAAACTGAATTTTATCAAAGTATAACAATCCTGAAGACATGAGAAGGTAGTTTTCCCTCTCTACCGTATTTATATACATAAACAGATACAGATACATTTGTGCATAAATACATATATGTGTATGTAGTCTTATCTGTCCCCATGACATTATAAGCTTTTTGGGACTGAGGGTTATTTCATTCTTTATTTTTTATTCTCTATATTTACTACTGTGTCTGGCACATAATAGGCCTTAAAAGTGTTGATTGATTGCAGTGGGTGATTATGGGTAGAAAATATCAGAGGTTTTCAAAATGTTGGTTAGTGAGTTAGCTGGATGGTGTGGTAGATAGAGCACCAGCCCTAAAATCAGGATGGACCTGAGTTCAAATCTGGCCTCAGACACAATACTAGCTATATGACCCTGGATAAGTCATTTAAGCCCAATTGCCTGGCCTCCCAAAAAACCAAAATGTTGGGTATATTGCTGAACTTAAATATTCTTCATTATAAAGTACAAGGAAGGGGAAGAGATGCATTGGAAAATCTAGGTGCGTTAAACACAAAATACATCATCAAAAAATGTTTGCCAACTGCCTAAATTATTGTCTTAAAAGACATTTAATACTAGCTGTGTGATCCCAATTGCCTCTCCAAAAAAAAAATTGTCTCACAAGATTGAAACCTTCTGGAGGTCAATGCAGATGAGCCTTTCTTCTTTATTTATTTAGCTGAGGCAATTGGGGTTAAGACTTGTTCAGAGTCATAGAGCTAGTATTAAGTGTCTGAGGTAAAATTTGAACTCAGGTCCATCCTGATTTCAGGGCCGGTGCTCTATTCACTGCGCCACCTAACTGCCCCAAGCCTTTCAAACCATATTTCTTAGGTAGGCGTCTGTGCTAAATTTGGTATCTATGTTTTACATAATTGCACATTTATAATCTATATCAAATTGTTTATGGTCATAGGGTGAAAAAATGGGAAGTCAACATTTTTTTTGAAAATGAGTGTTAATCTTTTTGTTGTAGTTTGCTTCAATTTTATTTTCTTTCTCATTTTTTCTTGCACAGCAAGATAATTATATAAATATGTATGTCTATTTTGGTTTTAACATATATTTTTACTATGTTTAATATACATTAGATTACATGCCATCTAGGGGAGGAGGTAGGAGTATGGAGGAAAACATTGGAACACAAGGTTTTCCAAGGGTCAATGTTGAAAAAATTATTCTTGCATATGTTTTGAAAAGAAAAAAAAATCAATAAAAAAGTGTTAAAATTGTCTTTAATTGAAACATACTACTTTCACTTTATTTTTTCATATTTTTCTTTTTGTTCTCTTCTTCCACATGACTAATATGGAAATATATTTTATGTGATTTTACATATATATATATATATATATATATATATCAAATTGCTTACTGTTTTGGGGGGAAATACAGGGAGAAAATCTGAACCTCAAAATTTTGTTTAAAATTTTTACCTTCAATTGGAAAAATAAAATACTATTTAGAAATTTATTTTAAAAAATTTTTTCCATTGAATTGGGAAAAAAACTACTATTTAAGCTCTATATCTCCCCCAGCACTTAATATAGTGCTGGTCACATAGAAGGTGCTTAATAAATTCTTGCTATCACTGCTATCGATGGATGTCCAAATGCCTTGGGTTCTGCCGCCTGATTTCTGCTGCTCTTTGCTCTTTGCCCAAGGCCTTCCATATCTAGGCTCTCCGGAGGGACCTGGTTAAGTTCAACCCCTCTGCCTGCTTCAACACCCTGCCGTCTTCCCCACTCCGATAGCACCCTGGGCATGATGGTGGCTGGGCTCTGTGGAACCAGCTGAGGAGGCAGATTCCAGAGAGAATGCCAGCAAGGTGCCAGCAGGGATGGCGTCTGCCGGGGAGAGTGCTAATGAGGCCTGGAGCCAAGTGGCTTCCCCTGGGTCCGGGCTTAATTAGCTTCAGCATCAGAGGAGCAAAGTCTGCCAGCCAACTTCACTGCAGAGGGATGTGGGGGGAGCAGGGCAGTGTTCAAGGGAAGAGCCTGGGTCTGGAGGCAAGTTCTGAGTTCTAATTTTGGTTTTGTTGTTTGGTGGTAGGGTTTTAGAGCTGTAAGAGACCTTAAGAGTTTATTCCTTCCCCTTCCTTTTATAAAAAGAGGAAACTAGATTTCCTAAGTATTAGGTGATAGAGATAGGACTCCAAGTGAGGTCATGAGATCAGAGGTTGAGAGAAGGAAAGGACCTCTGAGGTCAGTGGTCCAACTGAAGCTTAGAAAGGTCACAATGTGGTAAAGATCAGAAGTGGAATTTGAACCCAGGTCCTCACCTTGCCACCTTCACCCTGTTCCTCAACTGTCACCCTCCATCTCCCATCCCCATGCTTTTGGACTGACCGTTGCACAAAATTGTAACAAACTCCCTCTTCACCTGGACCCTATGGCACGGATGATCTCCTCGGGCTCCATCTAGTGTCTGGAGGTTTTGGCTCCTGCCTTTCCCTCCCAACTCCCTTGTATTTACCTGTTTTGTGGGTTATTTTCTCTCTATTTAAATATGTCATCATTGTCTTTCCTGTTGGAACATAAGTCCCTTGTGAGTAGGGAGTGTCTCATTCTTTGTACTGCATCCTTAATACCTCTCAAAAATCCTGCTTATTGATTGCAAACCCCATCTTCTCTTCAATATTCCCTTTCAGTCCTAGCAGCTTCTCTTGCAACTCTCATATTCAATCAATCAACGGAAAAGCTTTTTCATTGATACAGGGAACTCTTTGTTCCTGGCACATAGTAGGTGCTTCTTGTTTCCCAGTCGTGTCTGATTCTCACGAACCCATTTAGGGTTTTCTTGGCCAAGAAAACTGTTTCCTCTCCAGTTCATTTTACAGATGAGGAAACTGAGGCAAACAAGATTAAGAGGCTTGTCGTTCAGCTAGAAAGTGTTTGAGAGCAAAAGCTGAGGAGAGTGTCCCATAGGGATGGATCATTCATACTTATAGAAACTTGTGTGATGTTTAACCTATATCCGATTGCTTGCTGTCTTGGGTGGGGCAGGGAAGAGAGGGAGAAAAATTTAGAACACAAGGTTTTGCACAGGTGAATGTTGAAAACTTCTTTTCATGCATTTAGAAAAATAAATTACTATTAAAAAATTTTTTTAAATAGTAAATTAAAAAATAAACTTGTGTTAATTGAGCAAATCATTTCCTATTTCTTGACTTTAATTTTCCAATCAACTAAATTAGATAATTGGGTTTAGATCAGTTCTAAGGTCCCTCCCAACTCTAATATTCCAGATTCTATGGTCCTTCTTAGCTCTGACATGCCTTCCTCCCAAGGTTACCTTATATCGTCTTGGTACTAACCTTTGTCTATAGCTACCTATCTGTATGCTGATTCTTCCATTAAAAAGTAAGTTCCTTGAGAACAAGATTTATTTTAATTTTGTCTTTACATTATTGACACCAAACATAGTACCAAGCACATAGTAAGTACTTAGTAAATGCTAGTTAACTGATAAATATATTGTGAGATCCTTTCCAGCACTCATATCCAATGACTTATTCTAAGATTGCTTCTAGATGTTGTTCCCGGATCTAAGTTCCCTTCTGGTTGATACTCTTTGTTCTGTGTTCTAAGACCTCTCTCAGACATGGCATTCCCTGGTCTAAGGCCCTTCCCAGCTCTGACATCCCCTGCTCTAAATCCCCTCCCAGCTTTGATCTGTCCTGTTCAAAGTCCCCCCAGACCCATGCTGACATCGACATCCCCTGTTCTAAGGGAACGTCAGAGCTGGATGGTGGTGGGTGGTAGAGTGGGTCTTACATATGAGGCTCCTTAAAAGGAATTTGGTAAGTTTGGTATAGAGAAAAGCAGACTCTTTGGGGTGATAACTGCCTTTAAGTCTAAGTTTGGTTTGAATCTTTGTAGCAGATTTATAGAACAGTAATTCTACCTTTACAAGGGGGTTATGAGTTGGTTCTTGCTTATGGCCTCAGTTAGATAGTCGAACTCTCAAAGACTGTCTGGTTTCTGAAACCTAGCCCCATGCTAATAAATGCCCCTGTCTCCTGTGTGATTTTCACTGTGCCATCATGCTGCAAATAAAGGGGCAATCAACAACATAAGGATGGAGCCGACCATGGGTATTTAGGAGAAATAATATCAAATTCATCAAATATATTCTTTTTTCCCCCTGAGGCAATCAGGGTTAAGTGACTTGCCCAGGCTCACAAGACAGCTAGGAAGTGTTAAGTGTCTGAGTTCAGATCTGAACTCAGGCCCTCCTGACCTCAGGGCTAGTGCTTTATCCACTTCGCCACCTAGCTGCCCCTGAATATATTCTTTAGCAGGATTAATTTAAGTAACAAAAATAAGGCTGGGGAAGAATAAGATTCAATTCTTCTCTCAGTCTCTTTGCTCCCATTACTGGGGTGAAAAAAACAACTATAACACAGTCACAGGAACCAACAAGCTAATCCATTTAGACCCAGCTCACCTCTTATGATGTCTTAAAGGATGAAACTTCAGCTGTGGTATATCCCAGTTCTACCCGAATTGTGCTGCTGCTATGGGACAACTGTCATCTCTCCTTTCTCCCCTTATTCTCTTCCTGGAGAGTCCCCAAACTCCCACTGTGAACTGTAGAAAAAATTCCCACACCTGATCTTGATTTAGTCGCTCCTCTTCCAAATTGGGAAAACTACAATTCCCAGAAAAGTTTTGATCCAGCACATACCTTTTTACATTCCTCCTTGGGGGCTGAAAATTGGCAGTCCCTTGTAAAATCAGCTGCAACGGACCTGGTATCTATACCTGTACAACATAGGGCCAAATGCCAGAATAGAGGCTATTAACCAACATCCAAGAAAGTCGCCTATAGAACACTATATACACAGCAAAAACAAAAAAGCAGGAAACCCCAGCAGACATATCATGATGCAGAGCAATGTGTCCCCACACAGAGTAGTGGTTATCTGGCCCCCACTGCCCGGAAGCCGGATATGTTACACTTTGCTCCTTCCTTAGGGTTTTCCTAAGATGGCCCTATGTTGAAAACTCAGCCAATTATAATGTCCTAAATTTGGGGGATTCCCAGCACCTCAGCCCCATTTGCCCATTTAGATAAGCTTTAAAAGAGGAATACTCACTTCAAAGATGTAGCACCATCTTAGGGAGAGGTGATGGGAGAAAAAATAGATAAAATTTGGAACAAAAAACTTAAAAACCCAGATGTTAAAATTGTTTTTACATATGAATGGGGAATAATATATAATTTTAAAATTCAAAAGATATAGCAAGCACAAAAAACCCAAAATTTCCCTCAATACTTGGATTGGAAAGGATCTTAGAACATGGCATAAATTAATTAATCAGTATTTAATGAGTACCTACTATATGTTTAGCATAAAATTCATCATTATCTTAGCATCCAGAATGTCAGAGCTGGTGCATAAGGATGAGGAGGAATCAGAACCTCGAATGTCCAGCTGAAAAGGTTTTTATAAAACGTGACACAAAACAGCAGAGCCAAGAGAGAACTGAGAGAAGGATTAGTTGAAGCCTCACATTTGGCAGGTGTGAGACATGGGACCTAGAAAAGGTGAATGAGTTGCCTGGTGTCGCTCAGTCAATGAGAAGAACAGCTTAGGAGGGGAGGCTCCCAGGCCAGGGCTCCTTCCCACCCTATCTGAGGAAATTCTGCCTTCTCTGTTTATTGAGTCAAAGTGATTTCAGTTTGTGGTGGAAGTTCCTCTCCCTGAGCCAGGGATCCCAGGAGAGGCTTTTGGAAAACAAATGCATTTGCTGAATGCCAGTGGGAAAGTGCCTGGGAGTGGGGGGATCCATCATTTGGGTTCATATGTCATTTCCACATCATGTCATTTTAAAAGGCAACATTTGGTTAATGGAAAACATCACCAGCACTCGCCATTGTGTGTGCGTGTGTGTGTGTGTGTGTGTGTGATATATTCATATGGAACACTGTCACTTAGAGGGCTTGGTGGGAAGTGGAAAGAAGGCTGTAAATCCTGGCATGAATCACAGGTTTCGATCTATATTCTGTTCGTCCTTCAAGGTCGGCTCAGATTCCCCCTCTCCAAGAAGTTTTCCCTGATTCTTCCCAACGTTCTCTCCTCAGAATTCTTGTAGCAATAGATTTCTGAACCGCTTGCTCAGCCTTGATTGGAGACTACCTTTTATTCTTGAGAGGCTAAAGAGCATAAGCTACATGAGGGTAGAGATGTCATTTTTTGGTTTTGTATCCGCCCATAGTAGATGCTTAATAATAATATATTGGGGCACTAGGGGGCACCATAGAACCCCAGACTTGAAACAGGAACATTCTTCCCCAGTTCGAATCTGCCCTCAGACACTAATGAGTCTAAAATCAAGTATAAAGTTTTCTAGTTCATTTTTGAATTCCTGAGTTAAAATTTGGTCTCAATGACTTATTACCTGTGTGATCCTGAGAAAGTCATTGAACTCTGCTTGTCTCAGTTTCCTCATCTGCAGAATGGGTTGGAGAAGGACTCCAAGTATCTCTGCCAAGAAAATCCCAAATGGGATCATGGGGAGTCAGATATGATTGAACAACAACAATAGGTGCTAGTAGGCAGCTAGGTGACAATAGATAGAGTGATAAATCCAGAGGCAAGAAGATTCAAATTAGAATCCAGCTTTCAACATTTATTATGTGGCCCTTGCCAGCCGCTGACTTTTGTAAAAAGGCAGATGGTAGCACAGATAGAACATTGAAGTAGAGTTTAGGGTTAGGGTTAGAAACAAATTTAGGGGATTAGGATTAGGGTTTGAGTTAAGAATTCAAGTCAAAATAGAGCACCAGCCCTGAAGTCAGGAGGACCTGAGTTCAAATCTGATCTCAGACCCTTAACACTTCCTGGCTGTATGATCCTGGGCAAGTCACTTAACCCCAATTGCCTCAGGAGAAAGAAAAAAGTCAAGTCAAAGTCAAGAAGATCTGAGTTCAAATCCAGCCTCAGACACTTGTTGGCTATTACTCTGAGCAAGTCACTGAAACTCTGTGCTACTCTGGGCAAGTCTGCTTCAATTTCCCCATCTGTAAAATGGACATTGTTGTTCATCCTTCATTTTTAAAAAGAATCAATGACATGACAGGGGATGTTTTGACTTTTTAGATGAATTGGATTTAAATAAGGCAGACTTGTGCAAAGTCGTCAGCCTCATTCTCTCTTCCAGAGTCATCATCATAGCACCTAGATTCCAGTGTCTGTTGGTGAGGATTCAATGAGATTAATATTTGTAAAGGACTTTGCAAGTCTTAAAACAACAAGGAGATGATAGCTACTATTACATATATATATATTATATATATTTAGAAATGTAGAAAAAATATATACATGGAGAGAGAGAATATATGTATGTAAATACATTTTTCCCTCCCCAATAGAATATAAACTCACTGACAGCAGGAACTCTACCATCTAGCACAGTACTTGTTGGTGTCTAATAAATATTTGCCAACTGAATGATTGATTTTTATTTCTCATACAGTTATATAAAAAACAAATGCTCAAATGATTAAATCTAGCCATTCTAGAAAGCAGTTCGGAACTGTGCCCTCCAAATCACAAAACTATGTATACTCTTTGATTCAGCAAGGCTATTTTTCTCTACAGAAAGCAAATAAAGAGGAAAAAAGAATAAATATGTGCAAAAATAGCACTTTTATTTTGTAGTGGCAAAGAACTAGAAACTAAGAGGTGCCCTTTAATGGGGAAGTAACTGAAGAAATTATATATAAATTGTCAATTTGCAAAGTTCATCAATTCTCTCTCTAGAGGTGGACAGCATTTTCCAACATGGGCCCTTTGGAATTAACCTGGATCATTATATTAATCAGAGTAGATAAACCTTTCACAGTTGATCATTGTGACAATATTGTGATTACCGTATACAGTGTTCTCCAAGTTCTGCTTAATTTACTCTGCATCAGTTCAAATCCCAGATTCTTCTGATGCTTTTCATCATCAGAATTGAATAAACACTTTATACATATACATATATATGTATAGAAATAACAAAATACTATTGTGTCATAAGAAATTATGAAAAGGAGGATTTCAGAGAAACTTACTAAGCATAAAAGTGAACAGAACCAGAAGAATAATTTATCTACTTATAATGATGTAAAGAAAAAAACAGCTCAAGAACCATGACTGATGAAATGACCAACTAGGTTTCCAGAGGACAGATGATGAAGCATGTTACCCACCTTCTGACAGAGAACTGAGGGACTCATTGAGCGGAATGACACATTGTTGGACTTAGGCAACACAGGTGTTTGTTTTGCTTGGCTATCCATATTTATTTCAGAGATTTTGCTTTGCTTTTTCTTCCCTTTTTTCAATTGGGGAAGAGGAGAAAGAGGGAATTGAGCTCTCCTCTTAAAGGATCAGAGATGAGCAGGACTGCTAGGATTGACATTTGGATTCATTACATGATTTAAAAGAAAAGCAATTTCTATATATTAGAAGTTTTCAGTTTTATGTGCAATTCTTTCCTTCCTTTCCACACTATATATGGAATGAAAATGCTCTTTTTATTTGGTGTTTGTAAAGAATAAAAAGAAAAGAAGGTGAAAAAAGTACATAAAGTACATGATTTGTCTTCCCTATAGAACATAAACTTTTTAAGCGTGGCAGTTGTTGAGGTTTTTTTCTTTGTATCCCCACTGTCTGTCCCATAATAGCTAAGTAGATAGATAGATGGATGAATGGATGGATGGATGGATGGATAAATAGATGAATGGTTAAATGGATGAATAAAAAGGTAGACAGATGGGTGGATAATAGATGGATGGATGGCTAAATAGATGAATGAATGGATGGATAAATAGATAGATGGACAGATGGAAGGATGAATGGACAGATGGATGGATGATAGATGGACAGATGGAAGGGAGAGAGAAATACAAGTAAGACAGTTCTACTCTGGAAGTGTGACATTCTAATGGAGGAAGGTGGAAAGGGGAAGGGTATCCACACAGAGGCCAGGCTGCTATTGTGGAGGTGGAGGATTTGAACTCAATTCCTCCTGACTTCAGGGCCTATCCACTCTATCCACTGTGCCACCTAGGTGCCCTATAGCGTACTTTAATTGTGACAATCTGCATGTGTATATCTCCCCCATCACACCTGGTTTGGTGAATCCCAAAGGAGGTATTTAATATACATTTGATGGAACTACCACATATAAATAACACGTAGATGTCAATTTTTATGAGTCCATTTCCAACCTCCTTCCTTTCACACTGCCTAAAGACTAAAGCACTCAACTGGTGCTTGAGGAGTGCTAGGGTCAATTTTGGAGCAAATGATAAATAGATGCAAATGTGATTTTGGTTCCCACCTTTTCTCTGCACCATACACGCACACACTCCAAACATTCTCCCAAAATCATTCTGTACTTCTATTATTCTTCAATTAGAATGTGAGCTCTGTGAGAGGAGAGGCTGTATCCTATGGGTTAACACAAAGTCTAACACATAATAAGCACTTAACAAATGCTCGTTGACTGGGTTGGGTTTTGGGATTTTTGTTTTGTTTTTTGGTATCCTCAGCGTTTAATACAGTGCCTGTCACACACTTGTTGTCTTTTGTTCTCAAAGAGCTCCATGACATCAGGGAGGTGATGCTATGACATGCAAGTAAATGGGATTTGAATGAGGGAGGGCTGGGGAAAGCCACCAACATCATTTTCTCCTCCAGAACCACCTGAGTCCAGTGGCCAGATATAGATTAGGACGACTGGAAATGGTCCTGGATGAAGTGGGAGACCTTGGCCTTTTTAAGCTAAGATCTTTAACCATTTGATTGAGGCAACATCCATTCAGTGACTAAGATTAAGTAAGAGAAATAGGCAAAGAATGACTTTTTTCCCTAGTCAAAAAGAAATGAATTCATCTTATTGAGGAAGAAAGACAAACAACAGTCTGACATATAGTAGGGACTTAGTAAATGCTTGCCGACTATTTGGTTGACAATTACCTAGTATATAATTCATATTTACTTCTGTACATGTGTATTCCCTAATAAAATGAATCTCCTTAAGTGTGAGAACTTTTGATTTTTTTTTTTTTTGGTTTTAAATCCCCAGTGCTGAGTACAGTAGCAAATGCTAAGTAAATGCTTGTTGATTGATTGATCAATTGATTGAATGGTAAGAGCTTAGACTGCATGTATGGCATATGATTATCAGGTGAAGGAATTGAGGATGAGAAATATCAATTCAAGAGGCAATCATAGCTCATCTATCATTTGGAAGATTCAACTAAACTTTTTTTTAACTTGTTCCTAGAAAGCAGATCCATGAGGAATGAGTGGGAATTTCAAAGAGGCAAATTTAAGGCACAATTAATTAATTAAAAAGCCAAACTCTCTTGAACTTAAAGTTATGGAGAAGTGAAACAGGTTGCCTAAAAGGAAGTGCTTCCCCATAGAGGTTAAATGATAACTTCTGGGAGGGCTATCTCGGGGATTCATTTTGGGGAACATGGATTGCACTAGATGTTCTCCGGCTGTGACAACCGCACTAGCATCCCAGACACCCCAGAATCAGCCGGAATCAGGATTAGCAAAAGTCCTTGGTCTTTATTCTTGGTCTTAGACGCAGGATTGGACAGGATGGAAGCAGAGTCTCTGTAACCACTTTCTCCCTTGTCTACGGCCCAAAGAGTGACTCTGGCTTGTCTTACTCCACCCCCTAGTCCCTCCTACAATCCTCTGTATACACCAATCATTGAGCCAGCACGGATAGTGGAAAGGACCATTTTCCAAGCATATGCCCATAGAGTATTGTCCAATCGGTAGTTAGCCTCAAGTGCTTGGCAGTCCTGACCTCTGTGCATTGACTCGATAGTTTCAGCCCTCTACATCCGAGGTCCCTTCCAAGTCAGAAATTTGGTAACTCTTCTGGATCAATCAATGAACAAGCACTTCTTTTTTCATTTTCTTTTTCACTTCCAAATTCTTTCCCTCCTTTCACTCCCTCACCCACCAAGAAGGCAAAAATGTAATACTCATTATACATATGAAGTCATACAAGGCTTATTCTCACATTAGCCATATTGTGAAAAAAACTGAGAAAAATAAAGTAGAAAAATATGCCTCAATTTGCAAAGTTCATCACTTCTCTCTCTAGAGGTGGATAGTGTTTTTTTTCATCGTAGGTCCTTTGGATTTAACCTGGATTTGGATATTGATCAGAGTAGATAAATCTTTCGTAATTAATCATTGTTACAATATTGCTGTTACTGTATACGGTGTTCTCTTGGTTCTGGTTAGTTTACTTTGCATCAGTTCAAATCTCAGATTTTCATCTTCAAATGAATAAACAATAAATTACTATGGCTTAGGAATTATGGAAAAGCACTGGCAAGATAAAGAAAAAATTGTTTCTGCCCTCAAGGCATTTACATGCTCATGGGGGAATAGGACATTATATATATATATACATATATATATATATATATAATTAATACAAAATAAATGTGCTCTCTAGTCTACTTCATATCCAAATGAATTTTCTTCTCTATAAGGTGAAAAATTGGAACAAGAGGTTTGGCAATTGTTAATGCTGTAAAGTTACCCATGTATATATCCTGTAAATAAAAGGCTATTAAATTTAAAAAAAAAAAGAATTTTCTTCTCTATAACCCCAACAAGTGGTCACCCAACCTTGGTTTGTGGTTGTCAAGGGAATTCATAACCTTCCAAGGCAGGCCACTCCACTTTGGGAGCGATCTAAGCTTTAGAACCGGCCCCTTTTGTAATATTCACTTCATGTTTACAAGACATGGCCCAAGACCAGCTCTTTATCAAATATTCTACTGCTCACATTTAGACTTTTAAAACTTCCATTTCTTCATCTGTAAAATAAAAGAGTAGGATTAAATTATAAGTTTTTGAGCACTGAAATTCTGGTGCAGAGGGCAGAGTGCAAGAGGGCTGTCTCCTCTCTCATTCTGGACATGGCATCATATGTAATGTAGCCCAAGATCAGCTATTCTAGATGCCATTCCATATAACTTACTCACACTGAGTTAGCAATCCACTAAGAGCCCAGGATCATTTTAATAATAATTCTTAGGGATATCTTTTCTTTTTACACTACTTAAATTCTTCCTCCCCATATTCCTCCCTTTCCCTTTCTCAGAGTCATACCTTATTAAGTGCATGATATTATTTTTTTGTTGAGGCAATTGGAGTTAAGTGACCTGCCCAGGTTCACACAGCTACAGTCTTAATTAAGTGTCTAAGGCCAGATTTGAACTGAGGTCTTCCTGACTTCAGGACTGGTACTCTATCCACTGCACCACCTCACTGCCCCCAGAGTCACACTTTATAAGAAAAAAAATTTTTTAAGAAAAAAAGAGCAAAAATGAAAAGAAGAGGAAGAATTTGGTAAAAATCAATTATACATAAAAAATTGACAATATATGCAGGACCCAAACCAGGGATCCTACCTCCATCTTTACCTTTTCAGAGAATGACCTTCCAAATGTTATCTTGACATTATAAAATGCCAATGGGGACACACACAAGCTATCCATCTATTATTCTTGCCATGTGATGTGTCAGTCTTGGTTTTTTGCTTATGTATTTCTTTGACAACATCCCCGATTCTATTTTTCCTTCCTAAGTCCCTGTTTCTAATATGTTGCATCCTATTTTACATGTGAGAGTCACTTAGCATGTGATTCTTACTTTCATTTCTTCGGAGCCCAACATTACACCAAGCCTAAATCTCTGTTGATGTAATTCTTGGTTCTTCCTTCTGGGACCAAACAGAATGAGGTTAATCCATTGACCACAAGACAATACTTCAGACATTTGGAAATGTGGATGTCTTCTTAATGAGCCCCAATGGGAACAGGGAGAAGGGAGAGGTGATCCAGGGGCACTAGGTTCATGGTTGGTTCTATCCATAAAACTTCCAAAAAGTAGATATGATTTCAACATTCTGACCTATGATTTTATTCAAAATGAGGAAACTCCTCTGTCAAGGAAGACCGCTAGATTCTCAAAGAATTCACGCAGTCAGGATGTATCAGAAGTGCACTTGAACCCAGGACTGGTTCTCTATCTCTTGGAGAAAATTTTCAAAATTTTAAAATTAAAATTTTTAAAAAGCCATTTTGTCTGGAGTTTTTCTATCTTCCCTTTGTTGGTATTGCACCCCCTCACCCCCACCTTGGCGCTGCCTTTTCTTTCAGCTCAAACAGCAAGAATCAGAACCATTTCCTACTGTTTAGGTGATTCTAGGAGATCCTGAAGAACTTTTCATCTCATTAGTCCCAGCAACAAACCTTGGCCAATTCCGAGATATCCCAAACCCGGTTCATCTTCTGCCTAAATTGAAAATTATATAAGCTCTGTCTGTTCCTTTGGGGAGCCTGTGGGGAAGGACACCCTTACTGATGAACTCAATATATGCTCATTGATTCCTTAATTTCTGCTTTGGGTTTGATTCTGGTTCTGTTTTATTCCGAGGTGTACAGTTTTACCTTCACTTTCAAAGCTTATGACAGGGGTCCTCAAACTTTTTTAAATAGGGGGCCAGTCACTGTCCCTCAGACTGTTGGACTATAGTAAATACAAAAACTTTGTTCTGTGGGCCTTTAAATAAAGAAACTTCATAGCCCTGGGGGAGGGGGATAAACATCCTCAGCTGCTGCATCTGGCCCACAGGCCGTAGTTTGAGGACCCCTGGTATGATAACAAAAAATATTGAAGAATGAAGAGTGGAACCTTGGGTATGGAAGGCACAAGAAATTCAAAGACAAGAGGAAGACATGATGGACAGGGGAGGAATCTTTCTCCATAGCAGTGCCTTCCTTTGGGACTGCTCCCATGCTCTTTAGCAACAAGGAGGGATTGGGATCCTTGACAGTAGAAGTAATAAGACCTCCGGATTCACTGGAGAAGTACTCCATGAGAATGGTTGAGTAAATTGTGGTATATGAATGTTATAGAATATTACTGTTCTGTAAGAAATGACCAGCAGGATGAATACAGAGAGGCCTGGAGAGACTGACAGGAACTGATGCTGAGTGAAATGAGCAGAACCAGGAGATCATTATATACGTCAACAACGATACTGTATGAGGATGTATTCTGATGGAAGTAGATTTCTTTGACAAAGAGAAGATCTAGCTCAGTTTCAATTAATCAATGATGGACAGAAGCAGCTACACCCAAAGAAAGAACACTGGGAAATGAATGTAAACTGTTTGCATTTTTGTTTTGTTTTTTTTCTGGGTATTTTTACCTTCTGAATCCAATTCTTCCTGTGCAACAAGAGAACTGTTCGGTTCTGCACACATGTATTGTATCTAGGATATACTGTGACATATTCAACATGTATAGGACTGCTTGCCATGGGTTCTCTCAATAAAAAGTTATAATTATGAAAAAAAAAGTACTCCATGGCAATAACTCTATGGTCCTCAAAGACACGAGTACCTCTATGTCCTGTTTCCATCCTTTTTTGGAATGATGGTGCTCAGTTAGTGAGGGCAATGGGGGATCCATGTGGACATGTTGAATTCCTCTCTTGGCTTAGCCCCCACTGACCAGGGAGCTCACTCTTTTCACTCAATCACACAAACATTCCTCAGTGGAGCTGCTCACTCAAGCAGATTTAACTACATCCAAGTCTCCTCATACCTATAGAAATAAAAGGAACAAAATAAAAAGGATTAAAACTAGCACATGAGCTAAGGGATTATGACACCCTCACAGCCAGGAGACTGTTAACCAGGCCAGAGGCATTCTCCCAGAGTTCCAGGGACATGGACTTCAATTGACCTTCCTGTCAGGGACTCACATGAGCTTCCTTTTCTGTCTTTTACATTCACTTCTCCTTCCTGTTCTGTCTCTCTTTGTCTCTCTGCTCTGTCTCTCTGTCTTCTCTCTCTGTCTCTGTCTCTGTCTGTCCTTGTATCTCTCTCTGTCTCTATTTCTTCCTTTCTGTCTGTCTGTCTTCTTTCTCTGTGTCTGTCTCTGTCTCTATCTGTCTGTCTTTCTGTGTCTCTGTCTCTCTCTGTCTGTGTGTCTTTCTCTTTCTGTCTTTTTCTCTCCTTGTATCTGTCTCTACTTCTCCCTGTCTTTGTCTCTCTTCTTTCTTTGTGTGTCTCTGTCTGTCTGTCTCTCTCTCTGTCTCTTTCTGTGTGTCTTTCTCCTTCTGCCTCTCTCTCCTTGTGTCTCTCTCTGTCTCTATTTCTTCTTGTCTGTCTTTGTCTTCTTTCTCTGTGTCTCTCTCTGTGTCTGCCTCTCTCTCTCTCTCTCTCTCTCTCTCTCTCTCTCTCTCTCTCTCTCTCTCTCTCTCTCTCTCTCTCTCTCTCTCTCACACACACACACACACACACACACACACACACACTTCTCTGCTGGGCTCTTTCTCACACTTTTTTCCTCTTGCACACTCATTGCTCTGCCTTGTACACAGGCCCCTCTGTCTCTCCCTTTCCCAGCATCCCTCATTAAAGAAGCCCGCAGATTTCCCAGCCCTTCTCCCAGTTTGAGAGGGGAAAGGCTAAATGATATGCTGACACCTTAATTACAGCCCATTGTCACAACGGAGAGCAGAAATGGGCTGAGTGATACCCGAAGAATGGGCTCTAACACGCATGGCAGCTCCTTTGATTCGAGGTGTCAGATTGGAAAATGGCACCAACGGTGGCTTGCCCCAGCCTGGCCCGGCCTCCGTGGGACATCTGTGTGCCCGGGCCCCGGCCGGCCCAGCTGCTGCGGCCCGAGCACGCCCACTGCCCTGCAAAGGGCAAAGCGCTGTTGGCCCCCGGCCTCCCCCGGCCCAGGGAGCTTTGGGCAGCCGGGGTCCCGACCTCAGTGCCCTCAGGCCCAGGCCAGAGGTCAGGTTTCTCCTCGTGCTCTTGCTCCCCGTGTCTCTCGCCTGGCTCCTGCATACCACAAGTGCTTAATAAATTCCTGTCGAAGTGCCCCGAAGCTGGCGCGTGCCCCCGACCCTTCCCCGCCGCAGGCCAGACATCTGCCAGTTCCCACCCGACGCCTGGACGCTCACCATCTGAGCTGCCCACCTCTGGACACTTTCCAGCAGCCATCAATCAAGACGCACTTGTTAAGCACCTACTCTGTACGGAAGGGGGGAGGGGGGAAAAACCCAGCTCCTGGGAGCAGGAGCTCCCCGCTGTGATCCAAGGGCACTTACAGACACAGGCCCAGGGCCCTCCTCTTCCCAGCTGCCATTTTCCAGGGGAGTATTTAGGGATGGAGGGACTGGGCTCCCAGGCCACATAATCGCCAGTCTGGGATTTTTAATGATCTTATTTATATCCTCTCCCTTCAAACCCTCCCTTAGCAAAATCACAGGTGAGTGGACCTTTGGACAGAATTAATTGGTCACCTAGATGGGGAAACAAGGATGAGGCAGGGCCGGGCTCCCTATGTGCAGCCCTCTGTTTGTGTCCAGAATGATGGAACCAGCTGGTTCCCATCCTCCACCAGCAGGGGCTCACAGGGGCCAAGGCCCCCAAACCAGCCCCTATTCTAAGCCCCTTCCCAGCCCTGACACCCCCTGTTCTAAGCCCCCTCCCAGGCCTGACATCCCCTGTTCTAAGCCCCCTCTCAGGCCTGACATCCCCTGTTCTAAGCCCCCTCCCAGCCCTGACATCCCCTGTTCTAAGCCCCCTCCCAGGCCTGACATCCCCTGTTCTAAGCCCCCTCCCAGGCCTGACATCCCCTGTTCTAAGCCCCCTCCCAGGCCTGACATCCCCTGTTCTCAGCCCCCTCCCAGGCCTGACATCCCCTGTTCTAAGGCCCCTCCCATCTCTGACATCCCCTGTTCTAAGGCCCCTCCCATCTCTGACATCCCCTGTTCTAAGCCCCCTCCCAGCCCTGACATCCCCCGTTCTAAGCTCCCTCCCAGCCCTGACACCTCCTGTTCTGAGTTCCATCCCAGTTCTGTAGTTCAGCAGTTCTGACTGTGCACTCCCAGACTGGGTTTGGAAGTATGATTCTACCTTGAAACAATGACTACCCTAAGCTTCCCACCCCTGAACCTGGAGTATGCAGATTTCAGAATCCTCAGAATGAAATCACACAGAGCAGCAGATAAAGTGGCAGGCCTGGAGTCCTGCGTTCAAATCCAGCCTCAGACACTTACCAGCTAAGTGACATTGAGCATGTCACTTCACCCGGTCTGCCTCAGTTTCCTCATCTGTAAAATGAGCTGGCAATGGCAAGGAAATGGCAAGCCACTCCAGGATCTTAGCTAATAAAATCCCTCAAATGGGATCATGAAGAGTCAGCCATAAAGTGACTGAACAAAAACTATATGTGTGTGTATGTATATATGTATTTGCATGTGACATGTAATTCTACAAACTAATCGGAACCTTAGCTTCCTCATTTGTAAATGAATCACACAAATGAATAACTTGTGAAGCTCAGCGTGATCACGTGCAAAACAATCTACCATATTTCCCAATTGACCTACAAAGGCACCCAAAGCCATGTGGCTCCTAGGTCAGGGACAGAGAATCTAGAATCTGAAAGGCCTGAGTTCCAATCCAGTCTCAAGCTTTTACTGGCTTGTGCGGCCTTGGGCAGGTCCCTTAGCCACTTTCGGCCTCAGTTTCCTCATCTGCAAAAATAGGATACTTATTGCACCTGCCTCCACGGATTACTGTGAGGCTCCACTGAGACATGATGTGCACAAAGCACCTGGAGAAACCGTCAAGTCCTAGGGAAATAAGAGCCATTGTGATGATTTAGGACCGTCTCCCAACTCATTCATTCAACAAACTTTTCACGAGTCTGTCATGTACTGTGCTAAGGAAATGCTTTGGGGGAGGGGTGTCCAAAGAGGAATTAAAAGCAGTCGGTTTTAGTGCAAAGAGTGACTTTGTCCTTGGAATAAACATAAAATCAGGAATGGGGAGATTTAGGTTGAAATCTTGGCACTACTCTTGATTTGCTGTGTGTCTTTGAACAAATTGATCCATCTGTCTGGGCCCTAATTATCTCATCAGTCAAAGGAAGAGATTGGACCAAGGTCACCTTTCAACTGGAAATCCTGTAATTCCATGAACTAATCTGAACCTCAGTTTCCCCATCTAGATTAAAGATCCTTAAACTGTGGGTCATGGCCACATAATTGAATGTGACTTATTATCAGTAAATTTTTGATTTGCATACCTATTTTATATATGTGGGGTTATGTAAAATTTCTATGGTGAAAAGGGGTTGTGGGGGGGAAAAGGTTAAGAAGTCCTGATCTTGGGGCAGCTAGGTGGCTAGAAAGAGAAGAGAAGGGAAGGGAAGAGAAGAGAAGGAAGACAAGAGAAGACAAGAGAAGAGAAGAAAAGAGAAGGAAAAAAGAAAAGAGAAGACAAGAGAAGAGAAAGAAGAGAAGACAAAAGAAGAGAAGGGAAGAGAAGAGAAACAGAGAAAGTTGAGGGAGGGAAAAGAGAAACAGAGAGGAGAGGAAGAGAGAGAGAGATACACAGAAAGGCAGAGAGAGGCGGGGAGAGAAAGAGATAGAGACACAGAGCCAGACTGACTAGATTCCATTTAAATGATGAATCCTAAGGTTGTCTTAAACTGCATTTAAAAGGGTCCCCAGCCCCCCTCCGTCTCACCCCCTGACAAGGAGAAGCACATTAGAAAGGCTAAATATTTACAGCTCCACCTGTGGAGATGGGGCCATTTTTCTTGGGGGGATTATAACAATATAGATCACACCAGGAGTAAGACATAAATAGAGGGAAATGAAACCGTAGGCAACCATTACACAGAGGCCTGAGTTATGGATATGAACCTGTCCCCAACTCCTTGTTTTTAATTAAAAACTTCTTTTCAGTAATGCCATTAAGAAAGTGGCTGATGTGCGGAATTCTCTCTCTCTGTCTCTCTCTCTCTCTCTGTCTCTCTCTCTCTCTGTCTCTCTCTGTCTCTCTGTCTCTCTGTCTCTGTCTCTCTCTGTCTCTGTCTCTCTCTCCCTTTCTTCCCTCCCCCTCTGTCTCTCTGTTTCTTTTTCTCTTTCTGTCTCTGTCTCTCTGTCTCTCTCCCTTGTCTCTCCTGTCTCTATCTCTCTGTTTCTATCTCTCTCTCTATTCCCCCTTTCTTCCTCCTTCTTTCTCCCCCCCTCTTCCTCCACCCCACCCTCTCCCCTCTCCCCCCTCTTCCTCTCCTTCTCTTTATCTCTTCTCCTCTCATCTCTCACCTTTTTCTTACATGGCCGGCCACTGCAGAGTGTCTGACTGGGCAAGAATGAGGCAGGCACCATCTTGGGAACAAAACACCCCATTTGTAGGGCGCTCAGCAGAGACCTCCGGGGTGGGGGCAGAGGCAGAGCCAGGCAGCCCAAGGGTGCGAGACCAGCTGATGTGATGGGAGGAACCTTAGACCAAGAATCAGGAGTGCGGGTCCTTGTTGTGCTCCATCCCTGACTTTCACTATGTGATCTTGGGCAATGCATCTTCTCTTTAGGGTCTTCACTGTAAAACTGGGGAAAAAGTGAGTCTTAGTGTCAGGAAGCTCTGAATTCAAATCCTGCCTCTTACATGTGACACCTCTGCCACCAGGGTTGTATGACCGTGTATTTAACCTTTCTCAGCCTCAGTTAGTTACCTCATCTGTAAAATGGGGATAATGATAGTACCCATATCACAGGATCATTTTGAGGAATGTATGAAATAAGACATATAAAGTCTTTTGCAAACTTTAAACAAACGAATAAAAAGCTAGTGCCTTGACCATTTTTCAAAATTTGTAGCAAAATTTTTTTTGTAGCTACATTTTCAAGAATTTCTCGAGAATGGCAGCCTAGTGAGCTGGTGATCACGTAGCCGAGTCTGTTCCTGCTTCATATGGAAGATGGAGAGGGTCCCCAGGAGGGAGGGGAGAAGCACGGTGAGCCCTGATCTGGCTGGACGGCGTCTCGGCCTTTGTGTCCCTTCTAGGATCCCAAATGTCAGGAGGGAGATGCAGCCGGACCGGGAGGGCGGGCATGTAGGGACCGGCTGGAAGGACCAGGATCCTCTGGCAGAGAAGACTTGCCGTCTGACCTTAGCTGCCCTCCCCGGGATCCAAGCCTTCCAGCCTTCTATCCTGCTGGAGAGAAGGGGAATGCACGCTCTTGCTCTGTTCGGCCCCATTGGGATCAACTGGAACAAGACAAGGCCGGGGAGAAAGCCAGATATGCCAGAAAGCACAAGAGAAGGAAGAACAAACAAGTCGGGCTGCCTAAAAATCTGAACTATAGGTAGTGAGCTCCCAGTATTCAAGCAAGGGTTCCGTGACCCCTCCACTAACCCCAGCACAGGCCCCCTATTGTGCCCCCAAATCCTTAGCACAGCCCGACTACGGCCAGTTGGGGGAGGTGACCAGAAGGCCGAGGCGATTCTTGTCTCAGCAAAGCTGGCCATTGTCTAGGTCCTGGCACCCTGGAGGATAGCACCACTCTGTCCTGGCACACAGCGGCCCATTGTCCCTGGGAAAGGGCCACATACTCTGGGGCTCTGCCCGATCTGTCCCCTAACTCACCGAGGGAGGCTCTTCAAGGAGCCCAAGTGGATCGGGTGAGCCAAGAACGCCCACAGAAATGATGATGGCCATGGGCAGTCATTACCGTTGACCCATGTCTTAAAGACCCCCAGTATTTCTTTCATTTGATCCTCATGTTGTTCTAAAACCTCATATTATGCCCAGACAAGCAGCAGGAGAGACCTTCCATTTACTCATTCATCCAGTGACAAGCATTTATTAACCACCTATAGTTTACACTATCCAGTGTAAGACATTGGGAACAGAAAGACAAAAACAGACTTGAGTCTCTGATCACGGTTCAGGGTTTGCACCTTGGGTACACAAACTTGTGAATGAAACAAGAATTCCTCTTTCTGTGCCTCAGTTTCCTTTTGTGTAAAATGAGGTGTTTTAGAATGGAAGTTCCTTGAATTATTTCTTTTTCAATCTTTGTCTCCCCAATGCTTAATACAGAGTCTGGCATGCAGTAGGTGCTTAATAAAGGTTTATTGATTGATTGCAGTAGGTGCTTAATAAATGTTTGTTGATTGATTGATTGGACTGGATGCTCTATGAGTTTGAAGATCAGAGGAGCAAGCCTGAAATCCCACCTGTGATGCTTAACACCCATGTTTTCTTAAGCAAGTCACTTGCCCTGTGCGTGCCTCAGTTTCCTGTTCTGTAGAATGAGGAGTTGAGCTAGGTGGCCACTGAGGCCCCTTCGGTCTCAGAACCAGGATTCTCTACTACTCTGATCCTCAGGAAAGAGGGAACAGGAGATAGCAAGAACTGCAGGATACTGGTCAGGGAAGCCTTCGAAACACCCAATTGAAGGGTTTAGAACTCATCTAATTAGCCGGAGTCACATTAAGGACCTACTATGCGCCAGTCAATCACTCTCATTTTACAGAAGAGTAAACAAAGACTCAGGGAAAATGCCTTGCCTAAGACCACGCAGCCATTAAGGGCACCAGGTAAAGAAATCCCTGAGTAATTCAACAAGAAGGTGAAGACTTCCAGGCAATGGACAATGCTCTAATCCTCAATTTCAGTTCAAATCCAGCTTCCCATACTCACTTGCTGTGTGACTCCGGACATATCACTTTTAAAAAACCCCGCTATTTGCCTCAGTTTCCCCAATTGTAAAAAGGAGAAAATAATAGCGTCTCTCTCCCAGAGTGGTTGTGAGGATCAAATGAGAGTAAAGGTTTGCGTATACAGTGCCCAGTACACAGTAGGTACTTAATAAGTGCCTGTTCCTTTCCTTCCAGTTAAGCCCCAAAGCAATTGATAAAGTAAACATTTATCATTTATTCTGTGCTAAGCACTTTGGGTAACTAGGTGGTACACAGGATAAAGAACCAGTGCTGGAATCAAGAAGACCTGAGTTCAAATGCAGCTTTAGACACTAACGGGGCAATTGGGAAAATCATTTAATCTCTGTCTGCCTCATTTTCCTCAATTGTAAAATGACCTGGGGAAGGAAAGGGCAAACTACCCAAGTATCTTTGCCCAGAAAACTCCAATGGGATCGGACAGGACTGAAATGACTCACTACATCAACAATGCCCTTTGACATGATTTTTCTTTCTCTAGAGAAAGGACTGAGATGACTCACTGTAACACCAGAGTACTTTTAGGTGACTTTCTTTCTCTAGAGGGCTCTTGGCTCCAGGACAAGTCTCAAGAGGGAACTTGGGGGAGAGATGAGCCCTGCCTGCCAAGGGCTTTCTTTTTATTTCCAGAACCTGGCACAACACCTGGCACATAGTAGGTGCTTTTCAGAATGCTTGCTGTCAACCAAAATGGGAGAGTTGAACTAGATGAATTCTAAGATCTTTCCTTAGAAGGCTCAGTTGCCAGGGTCCTTAGAACATAGAATGTCACACCTGGAGAAGTAGGTGGGATATCTTAGAACCTTTAATGTCAGAGTGGAGAGGGGCCTTAGAACATGAAATGTTAGGACTGGGCGGTGTTTTAGAACCTTTAATGTCAGAGCTGGGAGGGGACAAAGAACAGGGGATGTTGTTGCTGGAAAAATTGTGATAATTTAGTCCAATACTTTTATTTTATAGAGATGGACGTGGAGCTCTTGGGCGGAGAACTAATACGTACCGGACAACTTACGGTCTCCATGATGGAGCTGGGGCTTCTGGCTCCCACCCGAGCTCTTTCTCCTCCAATGAGTGGCCCCGGAATACGATGGCGGCCGGCCTCCAGCGAAGGGGCCGGAAGGGGGGCGGGAAGCCTTCCCCTGTTCCGGGAGCCTCTCTGTGCCCAGTGCCCCCCCAACCCCCCCATGGAGAAGGCCAAGACACATGTTTTTAGGGGGCATTATCTCCGCTCAGTTGACTGTAAACGTTTAAGCAGAATTGACTGTGTATTCAGGCACTTTCAAACACAACTAATCTTCATCTGGGAGACAGGAAGTGAAATATGTTATTGTCGGCTGCAGTAAATTACCCGTGCCTGGCCTGGCGTATAAAACATTACAGGAGCTGGCCAGTACATTCACTCACCCAGCCTGTCGCTCGCCCACCATCCATTACCCAGCAAATGGCTCCGCTCACCTCCATGGGCAGACCTCCCTGGCAGGGGGGCATTTCCCTGCACCTGGGCCCTGGAGCCCAGCGGGAGCCGTGCTGAAACCGGGATGGACAAGTGGGGGGGCACCATGAATCGGGGGCTGTTTCTTCCCAGGGAGAGGTGACCCCAGCATGAGATCATAGGTTTTACTGCTAGAAAGAACCCTAAAGGTCATTGGATCTCATGTGCTTGTTTTACAGATGGGGAAACTGAGTCCTACAGAAGAAAAACTGGTTATAAAACTAGGAAGCACCTGGGGTAGGATACAAATTCGGGGTTTCTTGATTCCAGGTTCAGGGACCCTGCTCATTGGACTCTACCGCCTTCCAGTTTTTCAAGGGCTTGGGTACAAGTTTGGAAATTGAGGATTATCAATGGAAGGGAGGGCAAAGTTCAGAGAGAAAATCGGTACAAGGTGCTGCCCCTGAAACACAGAGAGAGGAAGCCTCCAGACCAAGCAGGACTCCCACAGAGGCCAGTTCTAGTTCAGAGACAGAGAGAGGGGATGCAGTTAGAACCCCTAGAGTCTCAGTGCCGGAGGCCCCCAGGGAGTCCAACCAGGCCCAGACAAGACTTCCCAAGGCCGCATCCCAGATAAGGACTCATCCCGTGAAGGAAATCTAGTGAGAGAAACCCTGTCCTGCAGAAGCAGCCCGTGACACCTGGGATTAGCTCCAGGTATGGGGGAAATCTTCAATCTTCAGCCTAAATCTGCCTCCCTGAAGATCTCCATCCACGACTCCTTCTTCCTGATGGAGATAAGTGGAACATTGGATAGAGCGATGGGCCTGGAGTCAGAAAAACTCATCTCTGTGAGTTCAAACGAGCCTTATATGCTTACTATCTGTGAGACTCTGGGCAAGTCACTCTTTACCTCAGTTTTTGCCACTGTAAAATGGGGTCAACAATAGCACAGAGTTGTTGTGAGATATTTGTAAAGAGCTTAGTGCAGTGCCTAGCACATAGTAGGGATTTAATAATACTTATCTCCTTCTCTTTTTCCTTTTGGTACCAAGAGGAATAAGACTGACTCTCTTCCATGTGACAGACCTTCAGATGTTTGAAGACAGATCTCATATGCCCCCCAAATCTGCTCGTCTCCAAACTCAAACACTCCTAGTTCCTTCAACCGACCTTACATGGTGGATGTGAAGTCCTGGATGCCCAGCTCTGGATGTTCTTCAGCTCACCAATGTCCTTCTTACGCCACGGGGCCAGAACCAAAGGTCAGGGTAACAGACCGACAAACAGCTCTCTGGTTAAGGACACCGGACCTTTTGTAATGTAACCTCAGACCACTTGACCACTCTAGCAATTTTGGCCATCCTATCACGCAGCATGCACTCCATGAAAACCCTCCATATTTTTCAGATGAACTACTAGCCAGTCACAACTTCCTCCATCTTGTATTTGGGAAGCTGTTGCATTTGGGACTTTACCTGCATCCCTTGTAAATTTACTCCCTCTTGCCTTATAGCATTTTCAGCTTTGAGTCAGGAAGTCTTTGGAGTGTATAATGAATACAGAGAGGCACGAAATGATCGATAAAACACGAAGTAAAAACTTACCGAAAAATCTGGCACACAGGCAGCCTTAATTTAACTTCCTTGTTTCCTTCCCTCCTCCCTCTTTCCTTTTTTCCTCCCTTCCTTTCTCCCTCCTTCCCTCCCCTTACTGCCTGGATAATCCCAGAAGGAGGGAGGAAGGAGGGAGGAAGGAAGGGAGGAAAAAAGGAAAAAAGTAAGGAAAGATAGGAAAAAAAGGGAGGGAGGAAGGAAGAGTAGGAGGGTGAAAGAGAAAGGAAGGAAGGAAGGAAGAAAGGAAGGAAAGAAGAAAGGAAGGAAGGAAGGAAAGAAAGAAACAAACAAACAAAGAAACAAAGAAAGAGAAAGAAAAAAAGAAAGAGGAAGGGAGGGAGGAAAGAAGAAAGGGAGGGAAGAAAGAAAGGAAGGAAAGAAGGAAGGAAGGAAGAAAGGAAGGAAGAAAGAAAGGAAGGAAGGGAAGGAGGGAGGGAGGGAAGAAGGGAGGAAGAGAGAGAGGAAGGAAGAGAGAGAATGAGGGAGGAAGGGAGGAGGGAGGGAGGAAGGGAAGGAGGGAAGGAAAGAAGGTAGTTAAATTAGGGCTGCCTGTGTGCCAGATATTTTGGTAAGTTTTTACTTCATGTTTGTATCGATCATTTCATGCCTCTCTATATCCATTATACACATATAATTTCTTACTTTGCAGCGATATTTCATTACACTCATGTACCAGTAATCAATGGGCATCTGCTTTGTTTCCAACTCTTAGTTGTCACAGAAAGTGCTACTACAACTATTTTGAAGCATATAGGGACTTTTTTTTAAATCGGTGCATTCCTTGGGCATATAATGGAGTCTCTGGCTCAGAGGGTGTGGACATTTTAGAAACTTGATTTGCAAGTTATCAAACTGTGCATACCCTTTGACCCAGCAGTGCTACTACTGGGCTTATACCCCAAAGAGATATTAAAGAAGGGAAAGGGACCTGTATGTGCCAAAATGTTTGTGGCAGCCCTGTTGGTAGTGGCTAGAAACTGGAAACTGAGTGGATGCCCATCGATTGGAGAATGGTTGGGTAAATTGTGGTATATGAATGTTAGGGAATATTATTGTTCTGTAAGAAATGACCAGCAGGATGAATACAGAGAGGCTTGGAGAGACTTACATGAACTGATGCTGAGCGAAATGAGCAGAACCAAGAGATCATTATATACTTCAACAACGATACTGTATGAAGATGTAATCTGATGTAAGTGGATTTTTTCAACAAAGAGAACTAATTCAGTTTCAATGGATCAATGATGGACAGAAGCAGCTACACCCAGAGAAAGAACACTGGGAAATGAATGTAAACTGTCTGCATTTTTGTTTTTCTTCCGGTTATTTTTACCTTCTGAATCCAATTTTCCCTGAGCAACAAGAGAACTGTTTGGTTCTGCACACATATGTTGTATCTAGGATAAACTGCGACATATTCAACATGTATAGGACTGCTTGCCATCTTGGGAGGGGATGGAGGGAGGGAGGGGGAAAGTCAGAACAGAAGTGAATGCAAGGGATAATGCTGTAAAAAATTACCCTGGCATGGGTTCTGTCAATAAAAAGTTATAATTATTAAAAAAAAAACACAGAAAAAAAAGAAACTTGATTTTCATTTTCATAATTCCAAAATGCTTTCCAAAACGGCTGCATCATTTCACAGCTTCACCAACTATATATTATTGTGCCTAGCTTTCTATATAATCCCTCCAACATTGGCTGTTGACATATTTTTGGTCATTTTTATCAATACACAAGGTGTGAAGTGAAACCTTAGGGTGGTTTCGATTTGCATTTCACTTATTATCAGTGATGTGGAATATTTTTTCATGTGATAATAGATACTTTGCAATTCTTTTGAGAACTCTTGGTTCAGGTCCTTATCTACTAGTCACTCATATATTACTGTTGTTTGTCCTTTGTTTTCCAATGTCATCACAGGATGACGTCTTGACTCATGGGTAAATTGGACTTAAGGGAGGCAAAGTCACACAGAGTCGTCAGCCTCGTTCTCTCTTCCTGAATCATTGAAGTCCAGTGGCAGGACAAAGGTCAGGGTGATTGGCAATGGCCCAAGATGCAGTGCAGGACCTTGGCGTTTTTAATGTCTAACAAAGCCATAAGCATTCCTGCTCTGTGGCCATTGGAACATATTGTTCTCATCCACCCGTTTTATCTGGGGAAGACTTCACATGCTTGGCGTAGACTTCACATGCTTCTTTCTCTCTCCTTTCTCATTGTCCCTTTACTCTCCTTTCTCTTTCTCTTTCTCTCTCTCCCTCCTTCCTTTCCTTTTCTGTTTCTCTCATTATCTCTCCTCTCCTTCTCTCTTGTTTCTCTCAGTTTCTCTCTCTCTTACTCTTTCTTCTCTTTCTTTCTTCTTTCTCTCTCCTTTCTCATTGTCTCTTTCCTCTCCTCTCTCTCTCCCTTCTCATCCTTTCTCTCTCCCTCTTCATGCTTTCTCTTTTCCTCCTTCCTTCCCCTAACTCACCAGTGGGTTTGAGATCTGTCAGTTACCCTCATCCTGATTTACCTATCTGTAGTGACATTTTACTGGAGTGTGGCCACGTACCTGCTACAGCTTCTTGGAGCCACAGGTGAGAGCTGAGTTCCAGGTAGACAACTAAAGGTAGAAAAGCAGCCCTGAAAAGAGCTCAAAAAGCCCTCCCACCTATATCTCTATTTCTCTATCTCTACACATATTATATATACATATATAATATGTTTGTGTATGTTGAATAATGGACTTTTATCAGAGAATTTTGAAACAAAAAAGTTTTTTTTCAATAATTCAACTCCTTCCCTTCTTATCCTAAATGTATTAATGTTGCCCGTGTACAAAATTTTCAGCTTTAAGTTATCAAAGTTATCTATTTCATCTTTTTAATCAGCTCTTTCTCTTGTTTGATTAAAAATGTTTCCCCTTGGATAGAGCAGCAGCCCTGAAGTCAGGAGGACCTGAGTTCAAATGTGACCTCAGACACTTAACACTTCCTACCTGTGTGACCCTGGGCAAGTCACTTAACCCCAATTGCCTCAGCCAAAAAAAAAAAATATTCCCTTACCCATAATTCTGAGAAGTCTATGATCTGTTTCTCTTTTAATTTTTAATAGTATAATCTTTAATATTAAGGCCATAGATCAATTTGGAATGTTTTGTGGAGTGTGGTATAAGGTGCTGACTTAATCCTAATTTCTGCCAGAACTCATTCCAGCTTTCCCAGTCAGATAGGGATTTTTTTGCTAGATAAATTTTCTTTTTTACTTTATTAAACACTGGGTTATTAAGTTCTATTGTTTCTGAATCTCCCTTGTCTAGTCTGTTCCACTGGTCTATTATTAGTTTAAAAATACCAAATGGTTTTGATGACTAATACTTTATAATATAATCTGAGATGTGAAAGTGCTATTTCCTCTTCCTTCCTTTCTCTTTTCATCATTCTCCTTGATATCCTAAATCTTTTGTTTTCCAATTGATTTTTTTTAACGATTTTTGTCAAGTTCTATCTCTCTGGTAATTTGATTGGTGTAGCATGAAAAGAATAAATTACTTTTGGTAGTATGGCCATTTTTCTTATATTGATATGACTTACCCATGAGCACTGAATACTTCCCCAGCTATTTAGGTCGTTCTTTATTTCTTTAAGGAGTGTTTTGTTACTGAAATTGGGAAGTCGATCGGCAGGTATTTCACGCATTTGTGAAATGGGGTTTCTTTTTCTACTTTTATTTCTTGTATTTTGTTATTATTGAATAGAAGTGTTGTGGATTTTTGAAGATTTATTTTGTAGTCTTCAGTTTTGCTGGAGCTTTGTATTGTTATAATTAGTATATCTGGTAATTCCTTGGGTTTTCCCAAGTAAATCACCAGCATTTTAGGGATTAGCAAATTAAGGATAGTTCCATTTCTTCTTTATTCTTGTTTGTTCCATTTTCTTTTATCTTGTTGCTATTGTTAGCATTTCTAAAATATACCAAATAATAGTGGGGATAATGGGCATTCTTGCTTTACTCCTGTATTTATTGGAAAAGGTTCCAGTCTATTCCCTGAAGACTGGATTTTAACTCAAATCTTCCTGACATAGGCGTAGTGCTCTATTCACCCAGCTGACTGTGTCCATCAGTCAGAAGGTATTCAGCCATGTCCTGGGTACTGTCTTAGGCACGGGATCCCAAGACAACACAAGAACTCAAGGAGTTTACTTTTTCACTAGGATGGGAAGAAGATTATGCACACGCAGATAAGAAAGTACAATAATTTAGCTAAGAAAACCACAGAATGATGAACATGAGAAGAGGAAGGCCCCAACTATTGGTCTATCTGTAGAAAGCAGCATTTGAGATAAACTTTGAAGGAAACTTGAGGATTCTAAGGGCCATGCTGAGGGAGGGAGAGCAGACCTAGAAAATAGTTAGAGGTACAAGAGGGAAATGGAGCAACAGATAGAGGGAGTAATACAAAAACAAAAATGGAGCAGATCCTGCCCTCAAAGGAGTTTTATTTAATCTACAAGGGAAACAAGTTGTACATATATGATTAAAAAGTAACTATATAGAAGATACTATATAAATAAATATATAACAATGTATACATATATAACTCATTCTTTTCCCTTTCCTCTCTCTTCGTCTCTTTTGAACTCTTTCCCCCTCTTTCTTTTTTCCCTCTATTTCTCTCACACTCTCTTCTCTTTCCTTCTTTCTCTCCTTTCTCATTGTCTTTGCTCTCTCTCATGCTTTCTCTCTCTCTCCCTCCTTTCCTTTTCTTTCTGTTTTTGTTTCTCTCATACAATCTCTCCCCTCTCCTTTTCCCTTTCTCTTCTCTCCTTTTCTTTCTCTCTGTATCTTCTGTCTTATTCTTTCCTTCTTTCTCTCTCCTTTCTCATTATTTCTTTCCTCTCTTCTCTCTTTTTTTCCTCCTTCCTTCACCTTTCCGTTTCTCTCCTTCTCTCTCTCCTCTCTTCTCCTATCTCTCTGTCAGTTTCTCTTTCTTATACTCCCTCTTGTCTTTCCTTCTCTCTCCTTTCTCATTATCTCTTTACTCTCCTCTCTCTCTCTCCCTCCTTCCTTACCCTTTCCTGTTTCTCTCATTCTCTCTTTCCTCTCCTTCTCTCCTCTCTGTCACTTTCTCTCTTTTACTCTCTCTTCTCTTTCTTTTTTCTCTCTCCTTTTTCATTGTCTCTTTCCTCCTCTCTCTCTCTTTCTTCCTTCTCATCCTTTCTCCCTCTTTCCCATCCTTTCTCTTTCCCTCTTTCTTTCCCCTTTCTCTCTGTTTCTCTCATTCTCTTTCTCCTCTCTCTTTCTCTCCTATGTCAGTTTCTCTCCTGTACACACTCTCTCCTTCTTTCTCTCTTCTTTCTCACTGTCTCTCTCCTCTCTTTTCTCTCTTTCTTCCTCTCACCCTTTCTCTCTCCTTCCCTTCTCTAACTCCTTTCCCCATCTCTCCTTCCATTTCTCCCAGACCTCTCTGCACACATGTGTATAATAAATGGACGCATTATCAGTACATAAATAATATATATGCCCCAAAGTCTGCCAGGTAGCACCCTCAGCCTGCTGGAGTTTCTGCGTCCGCCCTTTTAAATCCCAAAGCTCGCTGTAAATGTGGCATCCTCATCCTGGTCACCTAAAGCTGAGCATCCTCGCCCGGCCTAACTCCCAGGAGTGGGGGCAGGGCAACGCTTCCCTCTGTCTACCTTAGAGGGCTCCGGAAATGGCAGTCCTCCTTTTTATTATTTTCCTGCCTGACAGAAGTGAGGGGGAGACTAGGGAAGGATCTATGAGAGGCCCCGGCCGCCCAAGGGGGGCTTCGCAGGCTGAGCTCAGCCCTCCTGCCTCTCTCGAAAAAAGAAAAGGGAAGAGAAGAAATTCCTGCAACTTGAACAATCATTCTGTTGGATTTGGGAGATGTTATTCCTAGTGACAGACAAGGGCAATTATGTGCAATCCTCCAGCAGTTTTAGCCTAATTTCATTACCGCTGTGCGATTCTCCCGGAGCCGCAAGTCTGTCAATGTCTTGCAGAACGGATTAACCGGCACTTTCTTCTTCTTCAAATGAATTTTAGCTGTCATGCCCTTGATGAATAGAACAGGGACAGACGGCTAACCTAGGGGAAGGAGCCTGCCCGGCTGCCCAGAGACGGCAGGGACGGCGCCTGGCCGGGAGGGGCACCTGCTCCGGACCTCGGGGGTGACGGGCAGGGCCAGAGAGGGAGAGCCGGGCAGCGGGCGGCAGCCTCCGGCCTGGGCGAGGAGGGGGCGCTCCCCGGCATCGCCAACCTGTGACAACTGTGTAAATACGGCCGTGTCAGCAGGCCCATCATCATCATTAGCGTCTTCTTCATCACTATTATTATGACTTTTATCATTATTACTGTTATTGGCTCACCTGGGCACATGTCAGAGTATTCCCTAAATAGTCACATCTCCCTCTCCTTCTGCACAGTCATCAGCTTAGGAAACTGTAAAGAGACGAGAGCTTGGAATTAGAAGTCAGAGAACAGAGAATGTCAGAGCTGGGAGGGAGATTAGAACAGAAGATGTAAGAGCTGGGGTCTTAGAACAGGGGATGTCAGAGCTGGGAAGGGCCTTAGAACAGAGGATGTCAGAGCTGGGAGGGGCCTTAGAACAGGGGATGTCAGAGGTGGGAGAGGCCTTAGAACAGGGGATGTCAGGGCTGTGAGGGGTCTTAGAACAGGGGATGTTGGAGGTGGGAGGAGTCTTAGAATAGGGAATGTCAGAGCTGAGAGGGAGCGTAGAAAGCATCTATTCCAACTCATTCATTTTACCTATGAAGAAAGAGACCCAGAAAAAGTCAATGATTTTTCTAAGCTCCCAATGACTAGGTCCCTTCCTCTGGCCCACTCCTTTGATGCTCAGATCAGCTGCCTTTCTTTTATCCCAAACTGCTTCGTTTCCTGCTGGAATGATCTTTGAAAAATGAATTTCCAGCTCTAGGCCCATCTTCCTCAGTCCCCACCGAGCTGCCCTTCCTCCTGCTTCTCCTAGGGAACAACTCTGGTGGAAGGCCCAACAAGGGGAAGGCTTCCTGGAGTCCCTCACTGGTCAGCCCTTAAAGGCAGGGCAGTAAGGTGAAAAGAGTGTTGGGTTTGGAGTTGGGTCATCACGCCAGTTCCATTACTTCCACCTCCGTAAGCCTGGAAAATCACTTTGCCCCTTTGAAGCTCAGCTTACTCATCTATAAAATGGAGACAGTGACAATTAACTTGTATCACTCCCTGTATGGTTCTTAGAGAAGTGCTGTATAAACCTTTCAGGCCAAGAGAAATGAGTGATTGATATTCAGAGAAGGAGGAAGAGCTAGCTGGGCCTGGCCAAAAAGGCTCCCATTTATCTTGAGCTTTATGGTTTGCAAAGCACTTCCCAGGCACTAATGATCACATCTGATCCCAACAGCCCTTGATGCAGGAGGATTTTATCATCCCCATTAGGAAAACAAGCGAGAGAACTTAGACCCCAAAGAGATCAGAGAAGCCGTCTGGTCCAAATGCCTTTTCTGATGTGGACGTGGCGGTCCACGGTGGCAAACGAATGAGCCAAGATTTGAATTCTTATCCCAAGTCTGCTATCAGTTCCAACTTAAAGATGAGGAAGACAGCTGGAAGAGATTCATGGGATCCTACATTTAGAGCAAGAAGGGGGTGCTCTAGCCCATCCTTCCATGTGATAGATGGAAGCTGAGACTCACAGGGACTGAGTGACTGACGTATCTTGAGACATACAACTAAGAAGTATCTGAAGAAGGATTCAGACTCAAATCTTTGTTCTTCCAAATCCAAAAAGCTATTTTCTATACTGTTTCTTAAAACAGGGGTAGGGAGGAAAGGGCAGTGGACAGAGCATCAGCCCTGAAGTCAGGGGGACCTGAGTTCAAATCCGATCTCAGACACGTAACACTTCCTGGCTGTGTGACCCTGGGCAAGTCACTTAACCCCAATTGCCTCAGGGGAAAAAAGTACTGAACTAATTTCTCTGCTCAGACAGAGCTGATCTGCTGAGAAAAGGGAGGGCTCTTTTCACTCAAAATTACCATAGTCAAAGGATCAGTGACTTAGAGCGGAAAGAACCACTCCTCCAACCCTTTGGATCCATTGAAACGAGGAGACTCAGTCAAGTTCACCCACATCAGAAGGGAAACACTTGTGACCCTTAAAGGCTGCAGAAATGGGAGTTATTGACAGTCACAAAGGAAAGGAGTGTTTGTTTGGGAATCCAGATTTCTGATTCAAGAATCATCATACTCATGCTCCAGACCTCTGAGCTGCCTGGAGTCCCATGGATGATCTCAGAAGGCAGGCAGATTTCTCAAGGAATCATGAGATAGCACACAGAGGAAGAGACTCTAGGCAGAAAGAGGGTTTTTCTGGATGGAATATTGGCTTCTCCCTCAGACTGGAAAGTCACTAAGCCATAAAAGGTCAGCAGGTCCCAGGAGTCAATTCTTGGAAGACCAAGCATCCCAACTGAGCCTCCAGCTCTGATCTGAGAGCCAGACCCAGCTGGATGTGGCTACTGCACAGGTTTAAGGCTTTGGATCTCCAAATTCATGATATGACATGGGAAAAATCATTCGAATAGAATGGTTTGTAGATATCTAGATCACAGATTGAGAATCAGCAGAGAACTCAGAGGAAGACACCGCTAAATCCCTACCCCTGCCTCCTTTTCCAGATAAATAGATCTCCAAGAAACCTGAACTTCAGCTCTCCCCATGAGATTGTCTTTTCTGATTACACATTTCTCTGATGACGTTTCTCGATCGCTTCCCTTGTACAATTCTTCATTTATCTTATTACATCTTATTCCCATTTGTCCTGTCTCCTTAAAATGAGATAATAGGACTCTACTAAGACCACACATGCATCAAGCCTGAGGAAAACCTCTGACCCTGACCTAAAGTCCTCTAACCAGACCCTACTTTCCAAATGTGACCAAACTCAGACCGAGGGACAAGACAATTATCCCTTGCCTTGTGGTAATAGGGTGAAGAAAGGCCCCAGGACCCTGAGAAGCTGGGCCACCTTTATAATAATCAAGGTTTCAGGAGAATGAATTAAGTCCAGCCTCTAAGTGTATCATCATCATTACTTGATGTTCTTGACCTGGAGTAGTTTTCTATTTTCTTTCTATGGTGCCATTTTTCAGAGAAAAGCTACTCAAAAAACCTTTGTTGAACGAATGGATGAATGAATAAAAGAAAATTCTTCCATTCTTCTTGGATGATTAAAAATAAAGGAAAGCATAAGTCACTCTTTGCTCTGATTTAATCTAATCATTTTAAATTTTAATAAATCCAATAAATTTTTAATAAAAATTTATATTTTGTCATCTCAATTGGGCCCTCGCCACTGCCAGGCAATCCTTTCATAACTCCCTTATGAACTCACTGTCCCATTTTCCACAGCTCTCTTCCAAATCTCTTCATTCCTTCTCAAATCTCTCATGGCTCCCTTGGCCACACCCTGAGAACCCCGATTCCTATTTTACTGAAAAAAATCGAGGACACTGGTCCAAGCTCCCTCTTCTCACCTCTTTAACTCACATTTTCCAGATGTCTTCTGCAATTATCTCTGCCTTGGTCTCTGTTTCACATGAAGAGATGGTCTGTCCCCTCACCAAAGCAAACCCCTCTATATCCATAAGAACTGCAAATCTCTCTATGTACCACACCAATTTCCCCTTCTGTCTCACCCCCATTTTCTCACTTATCTTTAATTTTTCTTCGTCTTCTTCCTAGTGCTGTAAATATGACCGAGTCTCCCTCTTCCCCAGAAAGACATCTTTTTTGAACCATTCATGACTGATAACTATTTTCCCATAATTCTTCTTTCTTTTTATGCTAATGTTTTTTAAAAGGCCAATCTTAAAATAAGTCCTTTCATGGTCTCTCTTAACTCCCTTCAATCTGACTTCCAAATTCATTATTCCCCCCAAATTGCTGTCGCCAAAGTCACCAATGATCTCCAAATGTCAAAAACAATGTTTTTTATTTCCATTCTTATCCTTCTTCACCTCTCTACAATCTTTGACCCTTTCAATCGCTCTCTTTTCTCTACCTTTCCAGTACATCACTCTCTCCTGGCTCTCCTCCTAGTGATTTGCATACTTCTTCTTAGTCTTCTTGTTTGGATTCTAATCCAGATCATACTCACTACCCATGGGTGTCCCACAGGATTCTATGGTGAGGTTCTCTTCTCTTTTCCTCTCATATGATTTCACTTGTTGAGCCCATCAGCTCCCATGAATTCGGGCAATATCTCTATGCTCAAATGATTCTCAAATCTCTTTATCCAGCCCTATTCTATGCTAGCCCCAGCCTTATATCTTTATGCCTTTTAAATATCTGGAACTGGTGGACATCTTTCACTCATCATGTCCCAAACTAAACTCATTATCTTTTCCCCAAACTCTTCTCTCTTCCGAATTTCCTCATTTCTGTGGATAGTGCCACTATCCTCCCAGGGTCTCAAGTTTCCAGCCTAAGGGTCATTCCTAGCTTCCTCACTCTCTCTTTTACCTTCAAAGCTAACTGTTGTCAAGCCTTTTCAATGCCACCTTCCCAACATATCTCTCTCTCTCTCTCTCTCTCTCTCTCTCTCTCTCTTTTGCTGAGGCAATTGGGTTAAGTGACTTGCCCAAGGTTACACAGCCAGGAAATGTTAAATGTCTGGGGTCAAATTTGAACTCAGCTCCTGCTGACTTCAGGGCTGGTGCTCTATCCACTGTGCCACCTAGTGTCACCCCCAGAATCTCTTAAATACAATCTCTTCTCTGATCTGACACTGTCACCCCTTTTTATAGATCCTTATTATCTCCTGCCTGGACTCCCTGTTTTAAGTCCCAAGTGCCCCACACTAGCCCATCCCTGATTCCTAAAACCGAAGTCTGAATGTGTCACATACCCTCCCCCTCAAGAAATTTCAATGGCTCCCTATTACTTAAGCAAATCAAATCAAATCTAAAATTCTGTTTGGCTTTCAAAGCCCTTCACAACCTGCCCTCTGTCTACTTGTCTACTTTTCTTATACCTTATTCGACCTCACATGATCTGTTTTCCAACAACACTAGTTCCCCCCTAATATTCCTCAAACAAGACACTCCTGGTCCTCATTCTGTGACTTTTCACTGACTGTTCTCATGTCTTGCACAGTTTCGTTCCTTATCTCAGCCTCCTAGCCTCCAAATCTCAGCGAAAATCCCACCTTCTTAAGTAACTTTTCCCCCCTTCCACTTGATGCTCTTCCCTACCCTCTATTGTTTATGTTTGATTTATTTCTTACATAACTTAATTGCATATTTTGTCCTCCACTAGACTGTAAGTTCCTCCTGAGCAGAGTGTGTGATCCCAGTATTTAGCACAATGTCTGGCTTGCAATAGGCACTTAATAAATATTTCTTTTTTAAAACAATATTTATTTTCCATCAATTACCTGTAAAAACAATTTCATTTTTATAATTCCAAATTATATCCCTCCCTTCCTCCTTTCTCTCCTCCCTGAGACTGTAAGCAATAGATTTTAGAGGTTATAAAGTGTAATTACATAAAACATTTCCATATTAGTCATTTTGTGCAAGAAAACTTGAAAAGAAAGAGAAAAAGAAAGAATAAAAGAGAGAAAGAAAGAAAAAGAAAGGAAGGAAGAGAAAAAGAAAGAATAAAAGAGGAAGAAAGAGAAAGCAAGAGAAAAAGAAAGAAGAAAAAGAGGAAGAAAAAGAAAGAGAGAGAGAGAGAAAGAAAGAGGAGAGAAGGAGAGAGGAAGGAGGAACAGAAGGAAGAAAGAAAAGAAAAACTAGCCTGCTTCAGTATGTATTTAGGCAACATCAGTTCTTTCTCTGGCGGCAAATAGTGCACTTCATCATGAGTCCTTCGGGATTGTCTTGGATTAGTGTATTGCTGAGAATAGCTAAGTCATTCACAGTTCATTGTACAATGTTGCTGTTACTGTGTACAAGTTCTCTTGGTTCTGTTCACTTCACATCAATTCATATGAGTCTTTCCAGGTCTTTCTGAAATGATCCTGCTTGTCATTTCTTACAACACAAGAATATTCCATCACAATCACACACCACAGCTTGTTCAGTCGCTCCCCAATCGATGGATATTCCCTTAATTTCCAATTCCACCATAAAAAGAGCTGCTATGGATATTTTTTGTATTTTGTTCCCTTTTAAAAAAAAATTATCTTTGGGATTCAGACCTAGAAGCAGTATTGCTGGATCAAAAGGTTTACACAATTTTATAATCTTTTGAATATAGTTCCAAACTGCTCTCCAGAATAGTTGGATCAGTTCGCAATGCCACCGACAATGCATTAGTGTTCCAGTTTTCTCATATCCCCTCCAACATTTGTCATTTTCCTTTTCTGTAATATTAGACAATCCGATAGGCGTGAGGTGATACTTTGGGACTGTTTTAATTTGCTTGATAAATGTTTCTTGACTACTTGCCTTAAATAGGAACTATCCCTATCAATAATGTGACATGGTCATTTAAAATGTTCTTGAACTGCATTAGAAAAAGTATCACTTCCAAAAAGAAGGAAGCAAGAATCCTGCTCTGGTCTGACCTCCTCTGGGGTACTGGGTTTAGTTCTGGGAGCCAGTGTCAGAAGGATGAGCTGAAGGATAACCAGGACAGTGACAGGCCATGAGTTCATGGCCATGGGAGGATGAATTGGATGAATTGGAGATGAGAAGACTGGGGAGGGGGAGAGATGACTAAGCTCAAGGATATGCAGGGCTGTCACCTGGAGGGGAAATGACTTGATTTTGTTTGGAGATGTCAGGGTTGGGAGGGGCCTTAGAATAGGGAATGTTCCCCAAGATTTGACAGCAATACTATTCTAGATCATAACATTTAATAAGCACTTATAGCATCTGCCAGTCACTGTGGACCTTTTTTTAAAATCAAAATATACAATTTCATTGTTTTATGGAGGAAGCTGGCAGGTGCTATGGGTAGAGCACTAGGTCTGGAGCCAGAAAGTCTTGAGTTCAAATCCAGCCTCAGATATTCACTATTTGTGTGACTCTGGACACAACACTTGACCATTTTCAGTCTCAGTTTCCTCTTTCGTAAATTAACAGCATCCACCTTTCAGAGCTACGGTGCGCACAAAAGGAGATCATATTTAGAAAGTACTTTGTAAAATCTGGAAAGCTTAAGGAGCTCTCTCTACTATAGCAGATCAGCAGCTTTTTTTCACCTTACCATCATAGAGAAGTTCCTGAACAGGATCTGAATCCAAGTCTTACTGATTCTTACTCCAGTCCTTACTCCATGCTGGGGACGAACTCCCAAGACTCAAAGGTTCATGTTATCCTGGGGTGGTGAAATGCAAGGAGATGAGGGGAATGATGCACAAAATCAAAGCCTTTTCAAGATAACAGTAATACTGGATTTTGTTTGGGATGTTAGAACCAGAGGGGCCTTAGAACAGGGTATGTCGGGGCTGGGAGGGGGCTTAGAACAGGGGGTGCCAGGGCTGGGAGGGGCCTGAAAACAGGGGATGTCAGGGCTGGGAGGGGGCTTAGAACAGGGAATGTCAGAGCTGGGAGGAGGCTTAGAACAGGGGATATTAGGACTGGAAGTAATAGGTAAGTAATAAGTAAAATTACTTAAAAAATAATAGGGGAAGGCAACTAGATGGCACCGTGGATAAAGCACAGGACCTGAGTTCAAATCTGACCTCAGACACTTAATACTTCTTAGCTGGGTGACTCTGGGCAAATCACTTAACCCCAATTGCCTCAGCAATAACACAAAAAAGTAATATGGGAAGGGGAAAGACCTGAAACAGGGGAGATCCAGGCAAGCTTCCTGGAGGAGGTGGTAATTGAGTTTAAAGAAAGGCAGGATTCACAGAGAAAGATGAGGAAGGCCCATTCCAAGTCTGAGTACCTGAGAGGGTATCATGGGGGAGGATGGAGTTTCATATATAAGGGACCCCACGAAGGCCTGTTTAGCTAAAACAGTGAGAATATAAAGCCTGGAACATCAGCTGAAGCCAGAAAAGAATGCATTTTGTCCTGGAGACAATGGGAGCCACCAAAGCCTCTTGAGCAGGGTAGTCACCCACAGATACAGCCTTGGGCCAAAGCTGGAGGAAAAGAAAAGATCTCAAAGGGCCAATGGTCAAGGAAACCAGAACTCGCCCTCCCCTCACACAGCTGGGGACTCTGGTTGGGATTCGGGGTGCAGACATGAAGGGGGAGCAGAAACCCGGCGTCAGACTCCCTCGGCTTGCATCTCCTCTCTGGCAGGCTCAGGACCGATGGCTCCTCTTCTCTGGGCCCTGGCTCCTTCTTTGAAAAAGGCATGGCCACCTTCATCACTCACCTCCCAGAGTGCCCCGGGGGGAAGTGCTTTGTAAACCTTCTCCCGCTAAAGAAACAGGGATTCTGCTTTTATTTGCGGCAGGTCCAACCCGGCCCTAATTTATCGACTCTTCCCCACTGCCAGGGCATCAATAAAATGTTCTCTGCTAATTAATCTTTTGCAGATAATTGCAGAAAATGACTGTCTGGTCCCGGCTGTGACCCCCTCCCCCTCCCGCATCCTTCTCTCCCTTCCCCCAGCCTGGCTTGGGCTTCTCCTTCCCATCCCACTCCCCCCTCCCCACCAAAAAAAAAAAATTCAGCACAAATGGAGGAAGACGACGCAGACTCTGGGGAGGGCCAGCTGGGAGCCTGCTCAGGCCTGGTGGCTCCGGGAGGGGGCCGGGCTGCACCCCTGGCTGGGAGCGGCCTCCCCGGGAGCCAGGCACACATGCAGTGGGAGAGAGCACCGCTCCCTGGGGCTCCCCCCATTACATATTGCACAGCCCCCTGAATGGAAGCTTCCCACTGGGAGGGGACCCTCTGCTAGTGTGACTTGGCTGAGCCTCCCTAAGGCTGGCCCTTCTCCCAGAAGCTCAGTTTCCTCATCTGTAAAAGTGGGGGCCTGGCCGGCTCCAGGGCAATTATTTGATCACGTGATGGGCCCTTTAGGCCGGCGCTAATGGAGCCTGCCTCCGAGAAGGCTCGGAGTGCCCTTGTCTGGGTCATGAGGAAGGCCCTGGGAGGATGAGGGCTCCGGGGGCACACAGGGTTAGGAAGGGGATGAGCCAACCACCGCCACGGGGAAGTCTGTCCGGCCGTAAGGCCTGGAGGGGAACAAGGGCAAGCGGGAAGGGCGGTGGGCAGTGGCCCTCAGCAGCCTCGGACGGGCTGAACTGGCCCCAGGTGAACACAAAGGCCTAGTGGGGCCAAGCCACTTGCTCTTAACTAAGCAAGTTTTAAGTATCGAAGGCAAGATTTGAATTCAGGTTCTGACTCTTGAGCTGCCAGCTTTCAACTAGACCGATGGGAGCAGCATTGACACAGTCTGAAAAATCGGAACGTGTACAAGATGTCAGTTGTTGTTTACCCGGTCTACAGAGAGGCTGATGGCTTATGGGTGGGATTATAAGTAGATGCACAGATCCTGGAGCTTGCAGGTGAGGAGCCATATCCCTGAATGGGGGCTGAAAAGCCGTCTCCTGAAACAAGCCTGTCTCTGTCCATCCATCAATCTCTCTGGCTCTCCCAACCGTCCTATCTTTGTATCTCTTCTCTCTCTGTCTGTCTCTCTGTGTCTGTCTGTCTGTCTGTCTGTCTCTCTCTCTCTGTCTGTTTCTCTCTCTTTCTCTCTCCCTCTCTCTCCCCTCTTTTTCTTTGTTTTTTCTCCCTCACTCCCTCTCTATCCCTCTCCTCCATCTTTCTGTCTGTCTCTCCTTCCCTCTGTTCTCTTTCTCCTTTTCTTTCTTTCTCTCTCCATTTCTCCCTTCCTTTCTCTTTCTTTCTCCCTTACTTTATTTTTCTCTTTGTCTATCTCTCTTTTGCTGTCTCTGTCTCTTCCCGTGTCTCTCTCTGTCTCTGTCTGTCTCTGTCTCTCTTTCAAATACACACACACAACCCCACACTGCCCAGTATTTTTTTTCCCTCATTCATTCAATAAATCCGTATGCAGCATTTGCACTTGCACCATGTAGTGGCTAGAGAGCTGATCTAATAGCCCCAAAAATCAGGATTCCGGCCCACTCTGCCATAGCTGGCTCCCTTAGTCCCCTAAGCTCAATACTCTAGGCGACTATTCTGAGCTAGTGGCCCAGCAGAGGTGTCAACCCTCATGGCGGAGGGAGCTTCCTCATCTGAGAGCCGCGCAGCACTGGGAACGCAGGTTCCATTCCAAGGAACACAGAGCACCATCCGATCACTGGGATCGTAGATCCGGAGAGACGAGTGTCTGGAAGGAGCCACTCTCCAAGGGGTGGAGCGATACCTCCCAGGCTTCCCTGGTGTCCTTGCAATGCTGAGAGAAGCCAAGGAAGTACATGGGGTGGGGGCCTCCCTTGGCGAATTTTAGCAAAGACAATAATAATAATAACCATAACAGCAAGCATTGCTAAACCCTTTAAAACTTGCAAAGCTTTTTACAAATATTTTTTCATTTAATCCTCACAATAACCCTATTATTTCTGTTTTACAGTTGGGGAAACTGAGGCCAAGAGAAGCTAATTGATGCAGCTAGTGTCTGAGACTGGATTCCAACTGACTCCAAATTTCTGGCCACTGCCACAAAGATAAGAGTTCGGGGCAGCTAGGAGGCACAGTGGATAGAGCACCAGTCCTGAAATCAGGAGGACCTGAGTTCAAATCTGGTCTCAGACACTTAATACGTCCTAACTGTGTGACCCTTAAGCAAGTCACTTAACCCCATTTGCCTCAGAAAAATAAATAAATAAACAAAAAATAAGAGTTCCCCAGGATGGGCAGGGGGAGGGGGTGCCATTCTGGAACCCCTGGATTATTGTACATGCTGGACGTTGGGTGATATGCTGGGAGAAACACCACGATAAATAAGGCATGATCCGAGGCTTCCACGATTTAAACATCTTGGAAGGAAGACAAGACACATGTGTAGCTAAGGGTATATCAGATAGACTGTTTCAGGGACCTACAAAGAAAATTACTTGAGTCGGAACTGGCTGATGGCTTCCCAGTGCATTTGGGAAGCCACGAAGGCAAAAGCCACGTGCCCTTCCACCACCAGGAGGGATGCCCGCCCAGGTGAGATCTCAACTTAGGCCCCATTGGGGGTCAGGTGACCCTCTCCTCACCTCCAGCAGGCTCTTTCTCCTCTACCTAGCTAATGAATGCTCCTTGGATGACTTGCTGGGAAAATACCCACCTTTCGTCTCCCCCCCATCCCCTACTCTGCAGCCCCCCAATGGGATTTCTCTTCTTCTCCGAAATATCATCTTAATATATAACCTCACTGGGCTGTATACCTGCTCCTAATAAACCTCCAAGACTCTAATGAACTAAATAGCAAATTACTTTTTTATTCAAGAATGAAATTTCATCATATTCATAATTCATATTTTATTTCAGACATCTGCTGCTGATTACATTACATTTAACTAAAATTAGATGAAGCTCAGAATGCAATTAAGGCTTTGCCAAATTCTCCGGCCCACCAATACCAGCCGAGCTCAGCGGGGGCCGTTAGGAGCCTAATATGTAATTAGGAGCTATTTTCTAGCTGTTTTTAAAGTCTGAAAATTAGCTGCCTTTATTAATCACACAGACAAATAGAAAGTGGAGCCAACGCTCGCTGAAATTTCTAAAAGGGATTTTTTCTTTAATTACATACCACCTCGCGAGGCAACTCGCTCCGAATGTTGATTTGTTGTACGGTGACATTTTGACAACTAGTTCTCAATTTGTCTGTCGCGGTTAGGCAACAACAAAGCCGACGGTAATATTTTAACTTTCAAAACCTTCAGTGCACTGGGGAGGAACCCGACGGTGGGCCTCAACCCCGAGGCCTGCTCCCTCTGGAGACAAGGCCATTGATGGCAGGGTGGAGCGGGGCCTTCTCCTGCATCTCAGGGGCTGGCTGGGGAGCAGGATGTTGGAGAGGAGGGTCTGTCCGTCACAGGCCACCCGCTCGGGTCACTACCAGCAGAACCTTTAGAGAACAGGCAGTGAACATGGAGAGATCCGAAAAGATCAGTCAGCTAGGAGTGTGTATCTAAGATGTGTATGTGGCTGGGGTATGAGTCCAAGGTTAGACCATTTCTATTCATGTGTAGTAGGAAAAATATAAGGTTAGACCACTCCTTGAATAGTTGGGAGAAAAGTGTGTCTAAGGCAGGAGTTCTTAAGCTAGATCTATGAATTTGGATGGGGGAGGGGGGAAATTATCTTCATTTTCAATAACATTTGGTTTCCTTTATAAGTCTATACATTTTGTGCCTTTAAATACATTATTCTGAGAAAAGGTCTATAAGATTTCACCAGACTGCGGAAGGGGTTCATGACACAAGAAAGATTAAAAAAAACCTGGTCTGAGGTATGATACTTTCTATTGGGATACTGTGTTTACTGGGGGTAAACCATTCTCATACATGGTTGGAGGGAGAGATAAGGTTAGACCACTCCTTGAAAACCAGTTTTTTTATGCTCTCTCCCTTCCCTTTAAAATTGTTGTGTATTTGCTAAATATTTACCTGTCCTAGAGGAATGATAGCCCCTCCTTCAACTTCTAGAAACTTTTATCTGGAAATGACTGTTTATATTCCATGTTCCATTTTCCAGGTACGCTAGAACAAAAGGTCTTTGAAGAAATGGATTGTTTCTTTTTTTGTTGTTATATCTCTGGGGTCTAGCCTAGTACCTACCACAGATCATATAAATCATAAATATTTATTATAATATAGTATGAATGAATGACTGAGAAACTGAATAAATGAATGAATTGATGAATGGATGAAGGAATGAAGGAATTAATAAATGAATGAATTGATGAACAGATGAGGAAATGAATAAATGGATAAAAGAATGAGGGAACAAATAAAGGAAGGAATAAATGAATGGATGGATGGACAAATGAAGGAATTAATAAATGGATAAATGATAGATGGATGAACAAATGAAGAATGAATAAATGGATGAATTGATGGATAGATGAATACTTGGACTCTGGACTTAAAATTGGGAAAACCTGAGTTCAAATTGGGCCTCAGACACTTCCTAGTTATATGACCCTGGCCAAGTCACTTTGCCTATGTCTTCCTTATTTTGCTCATCCATAAAATGGAGATAATACAGCTACTTCTCCCAGATAAAGATGAGAGGAGATAATATAAGTAAAGAACTTTGCAAACCTTAAAACACCAGACAAACTCTGGTTATTGTTATTAAAAAGAACATGGACTGGTACCAGAATAAGAGTTGAGGACTAAATGCCATGTGTTTCGTTGATATTATTACAATGGCCAGGGGACCGGAGAAAAGGCCCGGCCCCGAAGATGGACAAAGCTCTGATTGGACACAGACAAGAGCAGTCCGGCAGCTGCTAGCCTACGAGGATTATGGTTGCATCGCTGGTGTGAGCCCTTAGGTCAATGTGACCACAGAACCCCCGGAGTATTTCAGCCGTCATTGGGTCAAAGGATTTGGAGGTTGGAAGCTACCTCAGGGTCATCTAAAAATTGTTTGTTGATTGACTGTTCTTGGCTAATCCTGCTTTTTAGCAGAGAAGGAAACTGAGACGGGAGAGGGGGGAGATTTGTTTCAACTCATGAGAAGAATTAATGTTGCCTCTGAGACAGGGAAGCCGGGTCTTTCTGAACCTCAGTCTACAATTCTTTCCCTACTGGTCCATCTTCTCATCCACATCTATAAAATGGGTACAGGGAGGTGTGTACCTTCTCCCTAAAAGAGGATCCTTAACCAGATTAGTACCTTTAGTCAGGTCCTCCTTTTTCATCCCTCTCCCTTGACTGGAGTCAAGGTGATACAGGGTGTGTGTGTGGGGGAAGCACTGGCTTTATATTTTGATGGCCTAAGTCCAAATCCTGCCTCAGCTGTGTTCACTACCTATTAGGTATATAGTTTATGTCAAGCTTTTTAACCACCTTAGTTTCCTTATCCATACAATGAAGGAAGAGGAGACCTCAGATCCTGACCAGCTTTGAGAATTTAGACTTCCAGGTTCCTTCATCCCCTAACATTCTCTGTTCTAAGGGATCTCTTATCTCCGGCATTCGATGTTCTCTAGTGGGACATTTTATGGTTTTTTACAACTCTAGTATTCTATAGTTTTATGACAATTTCTTGGATTATTTAATTCTTTGGTTTTTGTGAGGTTTTTTTGTTGTTGTTATTTAGGCAGTTGCTATTAAGTGACTTGTCCAGGGTCACACAACTAGTGAGTATTAAGTGCTGAGGCCGGATTTGAATTCAGATTCTCCTGACTCCAGGGCCAGTGCTTCTTATTTAACTCTATGTGTATTTAATATATGTCCTATTTCACAAACTAGACTGTAAGCTGCTTGAGGTCAAGGATCATGGAAGACAAGCCTTATATTTCCCTGTATCCCCTGCAAAGCTTTGCTCGTGCTAGGCCCTCAATAAATGTTTCAAGTCTCTGAAAATAATGTTTTCTGATTTCACCTGGGTCCTCATTCCTGGAAGGCAACAAAATAGGGACTCAGAAGCTAAGTGACTTGCATGAAGTCACACAGTAGTACTTATCGACAAAGACAAGACTCGAATTCAGGGCTCCTGTGCCCTATCCAAGTCCACATCATCAACTGTCTAATGGACATCTTAGATGAGCTGTCTTGTAAGCGTATATCTAAAACACATCTTATTTGTTCCCTCTGAAAGCCACTCTTCTTCCAAACTCATATTGCTGTTTATCCAGGGCCATCTCCAGTCATCTTGGTTTATATCTTGCCAGATGGCTCTGGAGGAGAAACTGAGGCAGGTGACCTTGCCCAGTCCTCCCTCACTTAAACTCAACTCACTTGCACGTCAAGACAGCACTTTCCTGATGCCATTGGTCCTCTTCAGGAACAAAGGGCAAACAACACCTCCTACATAGGGCCGCGCAGTCCAGCCAGTCACCCACTTTCCCTTATTGATGGCATCTTGGTATCTCCCTCCCTCCCATCCTTCTTTATCTCCCCCTCCCTGGTCTTCTTGGTTCCCTTCAAGTTCCAACAAAAGTCTCTCTTCTGCAAGAAGTCTTTCTTTATCTCCCTTCATCTATCTGTTAGATCAGCTCAAACACTCAATAGATATTAGCTCTTTGCCTTCCCTGTGTTGACCAGCTCCAATTTATATTTATGTCTAAAACTTGTGTGTCCATAGTTGTTTGTAGATTTTCTCTCCCATGAGACTTGAGCTTCTCCAGGGCAGGGCCTGAGTTTTGCCTTTCTTTGTAACTCCAGAGTTACAAAGTTACAATGTTACAGAGTTACAGAGTTACAGAGTTACAATGTGCTAAGGCACATTGACATACAGTAGGCACTTAATAAATGCGTGTTGATTTGCTATCCCCAATAAGTTGCAGACTGTCTGCCTCCACAACATATGTCTCACGTGCTTCCTTTTCTTTATTCCTACGGCCATTGCCCAGGTTCTCCTTCTCTCCCTCTCCCTCTCCCTCTCCTTCTCCCTCTCTCTCTCTCCTGGACTACTGCCATAGCTTCCTAATTGGTCATCTGACTCCATCTCTCCCTACAGAGATCCATTCTCCACACACCTGCCAAAGGGATTTCCCTAAATGGAAACCTCCCCACTCTGTAATCTCCAGTTATAACCTGTGAGGTCAATCATCAAGTCTTTTTTTGGTATTAAAGCTCTCCACAAGCACCCCGAGGAAGGAAGAAAGGAAGGAGGAAGGGAGGAAGGAAGAAGGGAGAGAGGGAGGGAGGGGAAGGGAGAGAGGAAGGGAAAGAAGATGGAGGGAGGGAAAGAAGAGGGAGGGAGGGAAGGGGGAGGGAGGAGGAAAGGAAAGAAGGGATGAGGAAAGGAAGGAAGGGAAGAAGGAGGGAGAGAAGAGGGAGGGAGAGAGGAAGGAAGGAAACCAGCATTTAATAAGTACTTAACAGTGTACCAGGCACTGAACCTACAAATACAAGGGGGCAAAAAGACTCTACCTCCCCTAAGGAAATCACATTCTAATAAGGAAAGACAACGCCCAAAGAGAAACTGAAAATCTGGACTCAGTTTTGCAGTGCAGAAGCCAGGGACAAGCCAGGAGGGGAATAAAGGCAGCCTGGGCCCTTCCACAAAATAGTCACAGGCCAGAAGAGGAAGAAGCAGGACTTGACTCCAGGCTCTAGATGCCTTGAGCTGAACTTCACACAATTCCCAGGGGAGCCTCCCGAGCCAGGTAGGGCTGGGCCATCTCACTGGGTGCAGTGGGGGTGGGCACAGAGCACAGCAGAGGGGCAGGCCCACAGCTAGGACACAGCTCTGGCCACCAGAGCCACCGAGGGCCCGCTGGCACCATCTGCCACAAAGAACGAAGGGGAGATGGGAGATGAGCAGGGAGACTCCCCTCTCACTAACAATAAAGACCATTTTTGACATCCCCAGCTCTTTGAAAGACTATAAATCCAATTAGTTTCCCCGCCCTGAGCCTGACTCTGGGGAGACCAGGTGGGGAGGATTAGCAAAGGGCCTCCCCAAGTTTGATGGATAGGGGATGAACGCCCCAGCCCGCTGCCTCCCACCTTTCAGGCTGGCTCTCACCCCACCCGCTGAGAGCTCCCCATCCCCAAGGGGAGAGGGTGTCGGGAATTCCAAAGCCAGAGGTCCCTCCCAGCACAGAGGCTCAGGCTCTGACTCTTCTCGGAGGAAGGGTCCGGAGTGGCGGCCTGATGGGGAGAGCTGGAAGTTCTAGGCTGCTTCTCACCAAGTCACATCCTCAGACCTGCCCATCCCCTCTCTATGGGCTGATGCAAAATAGGTCACAGCGGATTATGATGCTTTATAATAAGACCCAACCCCCAAAGTCATCAGTTAACAAGCATTTATTGTGGGCCAGCGTGCTAATCACTCTGCTGGGGAGCATTCGTGGGATTACAAGCTCCACAGACCAGCACTGGGAGAGACTTCTGAGACTCTCTAGTATGAATTTCTGTCCCATCCCCGTACCTGTTTTATAGCTGGATTGCCTGAAAATCATTTAGATCGATTTTTTTTTAGCACCTCACAGTTACTTTTATATAGTTCTTTACATATAGATAACTCCCCGAATTATCTGTTCCCATTCTTGTATTCTAAGAGTGATTCTATGATTGATAATTGATTCTATAATCGATAATTGATTCTATAATCGATAAGCCCCCACCAGCGTATTTCTCATGAACAATCAGACAGTAGCTTCAATTAGTTTTTAGCAAAGGCATTTACTCAATGGCCATAGTGAGAATGGGAATGATAAAATTATTTTCCCATAAACCTGAGGCATCTCACAAATAGACACATTGGAAAGAGGGGGCTTAAACTTGGCACCCAGTGGTAATGAGAGACTTATGAAGGCTGCCTGCATGGCATTGGCCACTCACCGTTAGTACTTCAGGCCTAGAAGAGGTTTATCTCTACAGAATCCTCATGCAGCATCTTTGCTGAGCAGATTGCTCATTTGAGTGACCCAGGGCTACTCTTCTTCATAATCGGATTCTCTGCTGCCAGAAATCTTGCTCCTCCAAATTGCTTCATCCCTGAGGTCACTTTCTCAGTCTGTCTCTGACTGCAGTGTATGCCTTTGCTCCCCAGCAGATATGGTTGTTCTTATTGGTTGAATAGCATCTTTTCAAAGTTATATGGCTGTTATATATATAATATAATAATTAATTAATTATATTATTCTTGTCTTTATTATATTATTTTATTATTATTTCTTATATAGTATATTATAATTACATAATAATATTATATATGAGTTATATCTAACTTTTCAAAGTTATATAAAAGGGAAAAGAAAAGAAAAATTCCTTCCTCTATTCCTGCAGCTTTTTCCTCCATAAATACTCCTGCCTTGTAACATCTCCCTCTTAAATTAGATCTGAAGTAATTATTCTCAGACATAGCTATTTAAGGGGTCCAGTTGTTGTGTTTAGTTGTGTCCAGCTCTTCATGGCCCCATCTGGGGTTTTCTTGGCAAAGACCCTAGATTGGTTGGTCATTTCATTCTCTAGTTTATTTTACAGATGAGGAAACGGAGGCAAAGAGAGTAAAGTGACTTGTACAGGCTCATGCAGTTAGTAAAAGTCTGAATCTGGATTTGAACTCAGATCCTCCTGATTCCAGATCCAGCATTGTATCTATTATACACCTGTCTATCCCCTCCCCCAACAATGCCCAGAATTATTCCTAATTTTTCTGTTCAACTAAATTGATCTCATCTTGACTCAGTTAAAGCTGTGTTAACACTTCATGAAGAGATCAGGGAACATGCGCTATGAGGAGACCGAGTCCCAGTGACCTGCCCAGGATCATAGAGCTACAAGCATCAGAGATGGGATTGAAGTCCTGGTCCCTCTGGCACGGCAGCCATTGCAGCATCCCGGTCCTCGAGTCTGACAGATGAGAAGCAATGACTTCTCTTATTCCTGCCCTGTCTGGAATTCACTCCCTCCTCACCCCTAGCAATATATGGCTCCCTTCAAAAGTTACCAAGTGCTGCTTCCTCCAGGAAGTCTATCCTGATCCCTCAGCTGTCAATGCCCGACTGAATCAGGCAGTTGATCAATTAACAATCATTTATTAAGCAAAGAGCTTGGATGCGACACAAGGGAAACTGTCCCGCTTCAGGAGGAGTTCAGGCCCTTTCAGAATATAGACACGGGGGGGGGGGGGGGGAGTGAGGGACGGGGAGTCACCAGAAGCCAAAGAGATCAGGAATGACCTTTGCACCCATTTTGTATTGATTGATCCTTATGTCTCTCCCCATAAAATATAAATTCTATTTCCTCCTTGAGTGACCCGCCTGGCCCAGAGTAATCATTTAAGCGCTTGTTGAATGAATAAATGATGAGCAGGAGAGGCACAGGTCCCACTTTCCGTTTCCACTACCTGCTGGGCAGGTCATTTCTCCCTGCCTCAGTTTCCCTCCTTGAAAGGAAGGCCTCGAGGATCTGCAGGGTCCCATCCAGCTCCAGCAATGGTGCCACGGGAGATCCAGAGCCTCTTGGGCCAATCTGGGCCCCGCCCTATGAAGGGAGGGGGAAGGAAGGCACGGGCTGGGGGCTGGGGCCCGGGGAGCTCCAGGCATTTCCCTGAAAGCCTGGCCGGCCTCTCCCCCGCCGGAGAGAGCCGGAGTAACACAAACAGCCCTAATCCCCTGTCAGTTAAGCCGGCTATCAGAGGAGACAAGTTCCCGAGCAGGGGGCCTAATTGAATAGAATTGGAAAGTAGGAATTGGCTCCTAGAGCCGAGCCCGGGGGCTGCTGGGGGAGCTTAGAGGCCGCTCACCTGGCAGTAATCCGGGGGTGTTTTCCCCGCTCCCAGCGGGTTCCAGCTTGGCTTTGGGGAGAGTGTCTGCTCCGGGATTCAGGCCCCGCACCCCAACCAGCTCCCCCCCCCCCCCCGGGCTGCCTCCCCCCGCCCCCGCTGCTTTTTCTCCAGAAGCTCTGACATTTTCTCTCACTGACCATTTTTCTGTTCTCTCTGTTATCTCAAATAATGTCACTGCCTCTTTAGAATCTATTCATCAGAGCAGAAAGAAGCCGCTGCTGACACTGATAAAATATATATATATATCCCATCTGGGCCGCACAGGGGAAAGAGCTCACAAATGAACTTCACACGGCTCCCGCCCCCTCTCCCTCCCCCACAACAGCCCCCCCCAGGCCCTTTGCCATTTCAATAGGGAAATTCAGGGGTGATTAAATCCCGGTGGGGGCTGGGGGAGAACAGAATCCGAGAAAGGACTTTCCACCAGGTGGGAGGTTCCCAGAGAGGAAGGACTCTGTCCCCTCCGGCCCCCGCAGCCCTTCCACGGGGGAGTCCGCCAGACCTGGCAAAACCTCTCCTGGGAGTGTTCTGATAGCTAGCAGGGCCTTCGGTGCCAGGCAGATAATAACAACAATAATGGCTCTTCTGCTAAATCATCATGGCAGCTGAAATGTTTCGAGTGCCGGGCCGTCTGCCGTGGAGAATCGGAGCGCTGTTGGGGTTACCAAGTCGGACACAGAAAAAAAGGATCGGCCCCCCACCTCAGACACAAACTAGCTGTGTGTTAGTGGTGAATGTTTTATTGTCTTCCCAGTTGATGGACGAGTACCGGACCTGAGTTCAAATCCGACCTCAGACATTTGCTATTTCCTAGTTGTGTGACCCTGGGCAAGTCACTTAATCCTAGTTGCCTAACCAAAAGGGAAAAAAAAAAGTAAGCTGCTCAGGGGTAGGGATGGTTCCATTTTTAATTTTGTAAATCCAGCCCCTACTAGGCAGCTGGGTGGCTCGGCGGACAGAGCTGGGAGGAGGGGGTCTGGACTCAGAAGATCTGAATTCAAATGTGACCTCTGATATTTGATTCCCGGCCAAGACTACTCTAAATTTGTCTCAGTTTCCATATCTATAAAATAGGAGCACCTAATTCCCAGGATGTTGTGAAGATCAAATGAGATAATATTTGTAAAGTATTGTAAAGTATTCTGTAACTTATTGTAAAGTATTAACATACTGTCTAGCCCATAATAGATACTTAATAAATTCTTGGACCAAGAATAACATGCTGCCTCTCCTACTTTTCACACTTGTAGCTTAGTACTCTTTCAGGGGAGTTGAGGAACAGAGATTGGGTGCGATGATGCTGAATCCCTGATCTTCGAAGTGGTCAGGGAGGAGATGTGGGGGGAGACACGAGAATAATCCCAGTTCCCAGAGTCAGCCCCGGAGAAGCCAAGGAAATCTTCTTTGGAACCTGAACACTCCATACCCTTCCCTTCATACCCTCCCTCTCCCTGGCCAATGTGACCCCAGAGACCTAAGGCTTCTGGGCCGTTCCAAAGCCTTCAACTGCTGTCTGGGCAGGGTCGGGCCAGGACAAAACTGAGAGCTCCCTCCCTCCGTTCTCTCCACGAAGGCAGGAACAGAGAATTATCTAAATTGGTTATCTTCAGCAGCCCTGCCAGACAGAGCCTTGCTGGATTTTGTAACTGAAATCCCAGAATCCCCAGATGTCAGCTCTCCCGGCTGGGAGGCCCACCTCCAAACAAGAATCCTTGCTAATGCTAACTGGGTTGTAGAGTTACAGAACATAATGGATCAACCGATGGGAGGTTCTCCAATTTCCTCAATTTACAGAAAAGGAAATCAGACTCAAAAGGATTAAATTATTAATTCATGATCAACAGATGCAAGACACGTGGAGGCCATCTGATCCAACTCTTTCATTTTGACAGATAAGGAAACTGAGGCATACTGAGGTTAAGTGACTTGCAGAAAGTCACACAGCTGGTGATAAGCAGAGAAATGATCTTAGAAAGAGGGTAGAGAGAGACCCCATTGAGCCCAAAGCTCTCATTTACAGATGAGGAGACTGAGAATCAAATCCCACCCTCTCAGCATGTGATCAGACCGTTTTCTCCCCCAGACAAACATTTCTTTCACACCCTCCTTTCCTCCACTCTTTCTGCAGGATTCTTCATTAGCAGAGCTTAATTCTATTTCCTTTAAATGAGATCATAGAAGTGAGATGCCCTGTAGACCTTAATGCTCCTCTAAACATTAGTTATTAGTAGTAATGGTTGAGTTAATATGAAATGAAATGAAACCTGACTCAGAAAAGGAGCTCGAAGGACTCGGAGTGGGAAATCTCCTCACTCTCCCCTTCTCCCCCTTCGCTCTCCAAGCCTGAGACCTTCTCCGAAGCCCATGAAAGTCAAACAGCATCCTGAGCAGATGTGGAGGCTCTGCAACAGAAGGCAGGTGCCTTGTTCTTGGTGTGCCTTTGGATGCAAGGTCACATCTAACGGCTCCTGACTCCATAGGCCTAGAAGGGATTCATAATAATTAACACACACACACACACACACACACACACACACACACACATACACACACACACACACATACATACACGCCCAGCCAGAGAAGGACACACCCCACTCAGCTACACCCGAAGCCTACTTGGAACACCTCTGAGGCTTGATTTATCCCAGCTTCCCCTGCTCAGCTCTACCTCTATGCCCAGACCAAATGGGCCTCCACCCACTCAAGTCAATTTAACAAGCATTTATTAAATTCTTATTATGTACTAGGGCCTGACCAAAATGCTGGGATGCAAATAAAGACAGAAGAGGGGTCTCTGATCTCAAGAAAATCATCATTTAATGGGGGACTGTAGAGGACTGCAGATATTGGGGAACTCTGAGAAAAGTATACTTGAAGCAAGGATACTGATAACAAGGTCTTTACTCAGTATGAATGATGAGACAATGTTTCTCTAGTTCACATATACTTAGTATGGTGAAGTAATGGTTCTACAATTGGCACATGCTCAGTGTGCTGAAGTGATGTAATTGTACTAAAGTATTTATGGGCTGAGAGGACTTGAGGAAGAGCAGACTCAAGAGAGATGTGAGTGGGAGTGTGCTAGAGCTCCATGTCAGACTCCAGACTCCAGAGAGATCCTTGAGAAAGTTAGCCTGGATATTACAAGGGACAACCTGTTATAATTATATACAGACAAGATAAAGACTGGATCAATTGGAGATTCTCAGAGGAAGATTGGGAAAGACTTTAGATTGGAAAGAAGGCCCAGAAACCCAGGAAGGAGAGATGAGGAGAAAAGGCATTCTAGGCATAGGGAACAGTCAGGGCAAAGCCTGGAGTTCAGACATGGAGTAACATCCAAGAGACTAATGTCCCTGGATGATAGAGTAGTGAGGGAAAGTAAGTTACAAGACTGGAAATGAAGGAAGGGGACAGATTATGAAGGATATTTGTCAAAAAGAATGTAAACCTAGAGGTAATAGGGAGCCACTGAAGTTTATTGAATAAGGGACTGACAAGAACTGACCAGGCAGATCCATTAGGCAACTGAATAAATGAATGAAGCATGGTGTAGGATGGTGAGACTAATCAACAGACTATAAAAGTCCACGCTTGAGGAAATGGGGACTTGGGCCAGAATGGTGACAGGATTAATAACTAGCTCATGCAGTGGCTAGAGTGCTGGGTCTAGCTTCAGAAAGACTCATTTTCATGGGTTCAAATCTGGCTTCAGAAATATACTAGCTGGGCCACCATAGGTAAGTCATTTCACTCTGCTGGTCTCAGTTTCTTCATCTGTAAAATGAGTTGAAAAAGTAAAAGACATACCACTTCAGTATCTTTTTGAGAAAACCCCAAATAGGATCATGGGAAGTCCAACATGATTGAAAAATGACTTAACAACAACAGAATTGATAGGCATTGGCCACAGATTAGATATGGAGAATGAGAGTAAGTAATTGAGGAGTCTGGGAGAATGGCAAGACTTTCAAGAAAAAACTTGGGAATAGGGGAGAGTTTGGGAGAAAGGATAATGTTACAGTTTGTGATATGTTCAATTTAAAATGGAGAGGTTCAACAGGGAACTGGAAGTGAAAAACCAGAGCTAAGAAAAGAGGTTTTTAGGGTTACATAAACTGATTTAAGGATCATCTTCATAAATTTGGTAACTGAATTTATGGGAACTGATGAGATCTCCAACTGAAATAGTACATGGGAAGAAAAGAAGATAAGGTTGAGCTTCCCCTCAAGCCCCAAGGAAGATAGCTCCAGTGTCTTCATGTTCTCAAGAGAAATTCTCTATACATTTCCCAAATTAAGTTCATTTGAATTAATTTTCATTTCCCCCCAAAAAATAATAGCTTCCACTTTTAAGAGGCCTCAAAGTTTATGAAGTGTTCTCCTCACATTAACCCCATGTACGGCCGGAGGTACAACAGGAATATAAAGATTAATATTCCTTTAAAAATATATTTTATTTTTATTAATCCTTTTTGTTTTATATCACATTGATTTTCTTTTTTAAAAAATTTTAATAGCTTTTTATTTACACATTATATGCATGGGTAATTTTACAGCATTGACAATTGCCAACCTTTTGTTCCAATTTTTCCCCTCCTTCTCTCCACCCCCTCCCCTAGATGGCAGGATGACCAATAGATGTTAAATATATTAAAGTATAAGTTAAATACAAAATAAGTATACATATCACATTCATTTTCAAAGAGGAAGAGTAAAGCAGTGAATAGAGTGCTGATCTCTGAGCCAGGAAGACCTGGGTTCAAGTCCTGCCTCTGACCTGTGCTGATTGTATGACCCTGAGAAAGTTACATAAAAGAGCTATTGTGTTTTTCTCTAGAAGATTCTGAGAAGGTGATAACCTGTATTGGGAAAGGGAGTTTCCCTACCCGGGAGTTCCCAAAATCAGTGAAATCACAGATCAAGTCTCTATCCATTTCCAAATATATCTTTTCCCTCTCACTTATCCAATAAACTTTCCCTTGTAACAGAGGGTGGAAATGCAGATCATCAGAATCGACTAGCACATAAATAGCATCTGACAATATATGCAATTCTCCACACCTATAGTCCTTCATCTCTGCTATGGAAACAGGGGAAACCACACTTTTCCAATTCCTCTCCAGGACCCTAATAAGTTTCACAGGGAGTTTTTGAAGTCATGTTTTCTGACTCCAATTCCAATGCTCTTGATACCAAGATAGCCTGTTCTAAGTCATGTCTTATGACTCACAAGTCCAATGCTCTTGACACCAAGGTAGCCTCTTTCTAAGTCATATTTTCTGACTCCAATTCCAATGCTCTTGATACCAGGGTAGCCTGTTCTAAGTCATGTCTTATGACTCCCTCCCAATTCCAATGCTCTCGACATCAAGGTAGCCTCTTTCTAAGTCATGTCTTATGATTCCCAAGTCCAATGCTCTTGACGCCAAAGTAGCCTGCCTCTGTCATCTGTTTGTAGGTGGAGCAGATTTTGTTAATTGCAAATAGTTAACTTCCATGTTCTTTCCACCTTGTCCTGCTCATAAACTGAGCCAGACCCCCAGAAGGGATACCCAACTCTTGCTTCTGACACCTAGAGGAGACAGGAAACTTCTAGATAAATCCAGTGGATCACTTTATCTTGGGTAGAAATCATCCTCTCTGAGGAATCTGGTTCAGTGCAGCAATGGAATGACCTATGTAGGGGTGTGCTCAAATTTTGACCTCATCAGCCAATTATTAAATTTTCAATGTCAATATTTATTCCCAGGAAATGGGCAAATACTACACACCAGGGTTGATTTATTGTTTTGTTGATTGAATAGATTTAAGGAAGTGATGGGGGAAATGCTAAGAGGGAAGATTAAACTTCATGGTGGATACATTTTTTTTTCTGGAGAGCCAGTTTTTAAATATTTATCAGCACTCTACTAGACCCCGTTCATCACCAACACCCTATCCATAGTGAACTGTGTGAGGACTCTGGGAAAAGAGAGCCTACAGTTGCAGAATTGTGACTTGCTGTGTCTATGATGTGTTCCCTACACATGTCTACCCAAGTTTATACCCATTTTCTCACTACCGTTCTATATGTATTTGTAGGACAGATTTTTTTTGGGGGGGGGGAGGGATCCTTTTTAACTTCCCTATTATTGTCATGACTATCTTCCCAGTATCCAAGGCTCATCATTGACTCTTTACACTCATTCAGCCCCTATACAATCTATTGTCAAGCCTTTATAGGTTTGCTTCTCTCTTTTTATGTGGCCACGGTGCTAGTTTAGGACCTCATCACCTCTCGCCTCGTCTTCTTGTTGGTTTCCCTGCCCCATCTCTCTTCACTCCAATTCATCCTCCATTCGGCCACTAAGGTTATTTCTCTAACCCATAAGTCTGAGCACATCATCCTCTGTCTGCCTCCCTACTCTTTCTTAGTGAGCTCAATTCATTTCCTATTACCTCTAAGATCAAATATAAGATCCTCTGTTTTATCTTTAAAGCTCTTCATAACTCTCCATTCCTACCTTTTAATATTTGACACCTGCCCACTTCTTGCACGCTATAATATAGCTATCCTGGCCTACTAGCTGCTCTTTGCACATATTCCATCTCCCATCTCCATACCTCTGCACTGGCTCACACTCCCTCCTCATCTCAACCTCTCAGCTTCCTTGACTTCCTTCCCACCTTTCCCAGCTCCCTCAGATACCAAGATATTATATATATATATATATATATATATATATATATATATATATACACACATACATACACCAACTTATTCTCATGTTGTTTTCACCATTAGAACACGAGGTCTTTGAGGTTCTTTGTATTTCTAGCACCTAGCGTTGTGCACGACACATGCTAAGTGCTTAATAAAGCACTCGTCAACTTGTTGTTAGAATGGAAGCACACTGTGCTTCCAGTGGGGTCTCCTGAATTATAGTGCTAGTGGTTGCCTACTAATTGACCTTCAGAATCAACGTAGCGGTCATCTCTCTGGGAACCCAAGCTGTAAATATATGTGCAAGGGGAGGATGTTCTGTGACAACAAAAGAAGGCATATTTTCTTTTAAAGAAAAGAAGATCTTGTGGGTTTTTTCCCAAGAGCAATTTTGCTTCCATTTTCAAAATCTTTGAATGTCCTGTGGGGATTCTGTATGATGAACTTAACCTTCACCTGAAAAATTAATTAAAAATCTTACTGATCAAGACAAAACAGGAATAAAAAAAAAGAATAAATCCCTAATTTAATTCAATCCACTCACTATTACTGTCTGATATATATATATGTGTATATATATACATACATATATATATGTATATGTGTACATATATAGACATATATAAACATACATATATGTTTATATGTATGTATTATATGTGTGTGTATATACATATATTTTTATATATGTATATATATATATGTATGTATGTATGTATAGCCTTGTTTGGGACATTGGCAGGATAACTAAGTATACCCTGAACATTAGGCATAAGTTCAAATCCCCCTTCTGAAACTTCCCATTGGCGTACTTCTGAGCTTTGTTCCACTGTGCCTCAGTTTCCTCATCTGCAAAAGAGTGTGGTTGAGATGCTGTTGAGGTTCCTTCAAATTCTGCAGATAGGATTCAAAGCCTTGTGTTTTGAATAACATCTCGGCTACTTTTTTATCTTCAGAGCTTTCAGCAAAGGACTTTCTCTCTCCAGCCTCACTTTCCTTATTTGTAAGGTTGGCAAAGAGGTTACTGGGTCTCCAGGCTCCTTTCCAATTCTAATGACAAGATAATAGACTCTCTTCAGACTCTTCCATCTCTAACATTTGCTGCTTCTAAGATGCTCTGAAAGCTCAGGTCTGTTCCCCCCACTCTGGAGCTGTTAGCAGAAGGAAGAATCTTGGGCTGGTACCTGTCAGCTCAGACTGGGGGGATCGCTGTGACAGGGCCTGTCAAATGTGGAGGAAGATGAAATACAGAATCCCAAAGGTTAGGACAGGTTAGCACAGAGCTTCAGAATTAGAAGGACCTTGTTGTTCAATTTCATTTACCCCATTTGGGGTTTTCTGGTGAAGATACTGGACTTATTTATCATTTCCTTCTCCGGCTCATTTTACAGATGAGGAAACTGAGGTAAGCACAGTGATATGACTTGGCCAGAATCACATGGCTAGTGAGTGTGTGTGTGTGTGTGTGTGTGTGTGTATTGTATGTAGGTGAGAGAGAGGAGGGTTCCGTGTGGCAATGGGACCAAACCAAGAGGCAGAGAGGGAAAAAGGGAAAGGGAGAGAAAGGGCCCCAGGAGACTGAGAAATGAGGCCCGGGGAGCCTGGGCCCATAAGGGCCTCTTGCCCTTTCATGTCAATCACCGGCCCTCGTGGGCCCAGACCAGCAGAGGCTCGCCCACCTGTGTCCCTCAGGCCGGCTCTAACTCAGAAATGGCTAGAATCCAATTCTTCCCCCCTGCCCTGGAGAGGGTCTTCACTTCCCATGATTCAGAGGTGGAAGATTGCTTCCCCTCAATCCAACAAATGCTTACAAAGTTTCAGTGGCTTTATTCCCTGGGTCTCAGTTTCCTCCTCTATAAAAACAAGCTGGCCAGTGCATAGTGAGGTAGACAGAGCACCGATTTGGAGCTTGGAAGACCTCCAAGTTCTGCCTCCGATGCTCACTAGCTCTGTGACCCCGGGCAAGTCCTCTGAATGATGAGGTTGGATGCTAACAACCAAGGCTCCTTCCAGCTCTAGATCTAGAACATGGACAATGTACTCACTTTCCAGAGATGGAAACTGAGGTCTGGAAAGAGGAAGTGACTTGTGTCAGATCAACAAAGTAGGGATTAGTGCTCAAGCCTTTGACCCCAAATCCCAAGCTTCTCTCCCATCTGCCAGGTGTTGTACCCCACGGGCTGCTTCCCTCACTCCTGCCCTCTCAAGTGCTTGGAAGGAGCCTAGATGGGAGAGGAGGCCCACCACCTCAGACCCTGTTTGACTTTTCACACCCAGCAGGTGACTGGGAAAAGGGGGCTCCCGGGATCAGGACTGGGACAAGGCAAGCTAGAACTGTCATTCTTTTTTTCCTTTTTTTTTTTTTTGGCAAAACTCCTGTTTTGTGAAAAATGAGGCAGGAGAAAAATTAGCCAAATTACGGGCATAATCCTTCAGCTGAAGTCACATCTGTAAAACAAGGTATGGGAAGGAGAAAACCGACGATGGGGAAGAATGGAAAAGGGAACATGTTCTCCAAGCATCCCACGATGCCCTCTGACCTGCTTGCAAAGCTGTGGAGAGATGGGGTCTTTCCCGGTAACTGAGTCTTAGCCAAAGGGAGAAGTGCCCATTTATACACAAGTGCAGTGCACGGAGCACCAGACTTAGAGTCAGGAAGGCTCAGCTTCCTGTGTTCCCAGCTGTACAATCCTAGCCAAGATTTCTGCCTCAGTTTCCTCGTCTGTAAAATAAACCAGACAAGGCAGTGGCAAACCACTCTAGTATCTTTGCCAAGAAAACCCCAAATAGGGCCACAAAGACTCAGATGCAACTGAAAAATAAGATCTTCTCTAGGAATGGAAGTCTATTTAGATTGACTTCACAGCAGGCCCCAACTCAGGAAATTAATCAGGTCTGATCTCAGGTAACAGATTTTACACCTACTCAGGAAACCATCCCTTTGGACACGAACCATCTTGGCTCTAAGCGGGGCTCCTACCTGAATGCTGGTGGAGGGAGGTAGGACTGAGGTCTTCCCTGGTCCCTGCCTGGCTTCTGCTGGCTTCTCTGGGCTGCTGCCCAGCTCAGACCTGGCACCCGATACCCACTTCTTTCCTGATCCCTCTATCCCCACTCAAGGAATGGAGGACCGCCTCTCCACCTTGGGGGAGCAAGGGGACTCGGGTCTGCTTGAATTATTGTCCCATCTTCCTTCCTCCCCACCCCTACCCGGTCTCCAGATGACAGAGGTAACGTCTCCTTGCAGAAGTCGAGTCCTGTCTGTGCCAGGCCAAAGCCTGCCTCTGAAATATTGCCAGTAAAGACATCAAGGCAGAAATCCTAGCTCTGTCACTGACTACCTGCATGCTCTTGGCAGGAGGATCATAGGATCACAGACAAAGAACTAGAAGGAATGTTACAGGTATCGAGTTCAATTCTCCCATTTTATAGATGAGTAAAGAGGTGCCAATTGGCTGAGCGATTCACCTCAGGTCAAATAATAAATGGCAGAGTGAAATATTAAACTCACATGTTCTGGGTTCCAAATCCAACACACTCCATTACCTCAAGTAGCTCTCATTCATTGAAGGGCTTTATATACTTTTTTTTTCTAATTTGATTAATCTCTCTGGACCTCAGTTTCCTTTTCTATAAGATAGAGGGAAAGAGATGACTTCTAAGGTCCTTTCCAGAATTTTCTTTTTTAAAAATTTTTTTCACACATCAATAGTATTTTATTTTTCCAGATACATGTAAAGATTGTTTTCAACATTCATTTTTGTAAGACTTTGTGTTCCAAATTTTTTCTCCCTCCTTCCCTTACCTCTCCCCTCCCCAAGACAGCGGGGAACCCGATATAGGTTAAACATGTATAATCTTTTTAAACATATTTCCACATTTGTCATGTTGTACAAGAAAAATATGACCCAAAGTGGAAAAACACGAGAAAGAAAAAACCAAACAAATACTATATGCTTAGATCCAGATCCAGTCTTCATAGCTGTTTTCTTGGACATGGATGGCATTTTCTATCCCAAGTATGTTAGAATTAAGGTCCCATCTTACCCAAAAGGATGTTGTGGCAAGGGAACATGAGTAGGAAAGGGGGGAGCTGATATCAAAATGACAGAGTAATAGCATCTTTGCCCAGCACACCTTGATGATGACTTAGAAAATTTGCCAATGCAATTCAGATCAGGAAAGCCAAAAAGTTGCAGTGAGTCATTTTTCCAGCCCCAGCATCTTAGGAAAATAGACCAGAGATATCTGTGGACACTGGAAGGAGGTGGAGGCAGGAATGCAGCACAGCAGCAATAAGGTGAGAAATTCCTGCTCCCGGAGACAGTGAGGGGGCTGAGATTGAGCACCAGGTCACAAAGAGTTCTCAGGGGCCCCTGAACCAGTGCTGGGAACAGGTCCTGGTGCCAACTGCCAGCTCTGTTGCCCATTATTCAGGTCCAGGTCACATTTCCAGGGATGAGAGGAGGGGCCGTGACTGAGAGAGGTCCTAGCTGTATGCAGAGCAAAATTCATGATCCACAACCATGGCCATGTGGTTCTGAGCCCAAGAGCAAAGAGGAAATTTGGTTCCAACCTTTAGCTCCATACATAAACCTGCCACAGAATAACCAGGGCAAGTGACCAAGACCAAAGTTTCATTACTCTGAACTAGCAGAATTTCCCAATGGGCTAATGGTGACAGAACCTGGCAGCAGTCTGTGGAAAGTCAGCTACATACAACCCAACAGACCTAGACTGTTAGCAATTAAAACTATGGATGGGAATGGGATGAACTCACCTATAAAATGGAAGAGGATAACAAAATGGATTAGAACTCAGAATCCAGTAGTATATTATTTATAAGAAACACACTTGAAACAGAGAAATATACAGTTTAAAAAAAAAGGGGGGGGGGAAGTAACCTAGACCAATCTATTATACTTCAGCTGAAGTTTAAAAAAAAAAAAAAAGTAGGGGTAACAATCATGATTTCAGATAAGGCAAGAGCAAAAATAGATCTAATTAAAAGAGAGAATCTGGGAAACCATATTTTGCTAAAAGGTACTATAGACATGAATTAAGTGGGAATAGAAAAGAGTATACCTATTTCTTGACCGTGCAATAAGACATATAAACCTCCCAAGCAAATGCAGATAAATAAAAACAGTAAATGCACACTTTTCTGACCATAATGGAATAAAAATTACATTCAACAAAGATTCTTCAAACAATAGACTAATTATTAGTAGCCTAATCCTAAAGGTCAAATGGGCCAAAGAACAAACCACAGAAATGATTGATAATTTATTAAAGATGATGACAACAATAAGACAACATACCAAACTTTGGGTATGGAAACAAAGCAGTACTTAGAAGAAAATTGATATCTCTAAATGCTTACATCAATAAAAGAGAGAAAGAACAGACCAATGAATTGAGTACACAACTAAAACAGCAATAACAACAGATTAAAAGCTACCAATTAGACACCAAAATAAAAATCCTGAAAAACAAAGGAGAGTTAACAAAATTAAGGTTTTAAAAATTGAATTAACAAGTACAATTAGGAGCTATTTTTATTTTTTAAAAATCCATTAAATTAGATAAACCATTTGCTAATTTGATTTTTTAAGAGAAAGAAATCAAATTACTAGTATAAAAAATTAAAAGGGTAAATACACAGGCAATAAATATAAAATTAAACCAATTATTAAAAGGTATTTTGATCAAATATGTGTCAATAAAACTAATCATCTAAATGACAAGCATATAAACTGCCCAGATTAACAGAATAGGAAATAGAATAGAAAATAACTTTTATTGATGTAAACATTTAGAGAAATAATTTTTCCCTAAGTACTGCTTTGGCTTTTGACTAGATTATTTACAAGTGAATTCTACTAAACACTTAAAGAACAATGAATTCCGATATTACATAAACTGGAGAAAAAAAATAGCTAAAGAAGTCCTACCCAATTTCTTATATGAAACTCTCTTGATAATTAAATCAGGGAGAAGCAAAACAGAAAAAAAGAAAACTATAGACCAATTTCCCTAATGAATATTGATGCAAAATTTTCAAATAAAATCTTAGCAAAGAGACTACAGTAATATATCACAAAGATCATACATACTATGACCAGGTTGGATTATATTAGGAACGCAGGGTTGATTCAAAATTAGGAAAATTATAAGCATAACTGATCATATTAAAAAAACCAACAAAATTATATGATTTTTCCATACATGTAGGAAAAAAAACTTTAACAATAAGACCTATTCCTATTAAAAACACTGGAAAGCAAGGAATAAATGGAGTTCTCCTTAAAATACATAGTATCTCTATAAAGCAAAGAGCAAGCATTACTTGTAATAAGGATGAGCTAGAAGTCTTTCCAATATGATCAGAAATAAACAAGAATCCCCATTATCACCATTACTATTCAATAGGGTGCTAGTAATATTTACTATAACAATAAGACAAAACAGAGAAGTGATAAAAAAACAATGAGGAAATAAACTATTACTTTTTGTGGATCATATGATAGTTTATCTAGAGAACGCTACTAAATTTTTCAACAGTCACCCTCGCAAAATCTCATGTTCCAATTTTTTTTTGTGAGGGTGACTGTTGAAAACTTTAGTTTAGAGAGAATGCTACTAAAGAGTTAATTTTAAAAATAATTTAATATTTTAAATATTTTAAAATTTAAAATAATTTAAATAAAAAATAATTAACAACTTCAGCAAAGTTGCAAGATGATATAAAATAAACACAAATCATCAGCATTTCTGTATCTTACCAACAAAATCAAGCAAGAAAAGATAGAAAGAGAAATTCCATTTACAACTCCAGAAAGTATAAAATACTTAGAAGTCTATCTGCCAAGTCACACAAAGGAACTATACGAACACAATTAAAAAATGCTTTTCATACAAATACATATCTACATAATTTGGAAATATTAATTGCTCATAGCTACATGGAGCCAATATAATACAATGAAAATACTAAGTAACTTAATTAACTTATTCAGTACCATACCAATCAAATTACCAAAATATTACTATATAGAGTTAGAAAAAACAAATTCATTTGTAGGATAATGCAAGATCAAGAACATGAAGGTAATAAATGAAAAAACTCAAAGGGTGTGCATGATTTAGACATAAAACATATAAGAAAATTAATAAATTAAGAAAGAAAGTACCTGTCAATTCTATGGATGGGGAAGAGTTCATGATCAAATAAAAGACAGATTCACAGGAGGTAAAATGGATAATTTTGTTTATGTGAAATTAAAGTGTTTATATACAAACAAAACTAATTCAGTTAAAATTAAAAATAAAAGCAGAAAACTGGGGGGGGGGGCCTTTGATATGGGTTTCATTTATAAAATAGTTAATTGGGTCAAATTTACAAGAATAAGAGTCATTTCCCAGTTGATAAAAGATTAAAACATATGAGCAGATTGTTTTCAGAAGAAGAAATCAAAGCTATCAATAGCCATATAAAAATTGCTCTAAATCACTTATAATTAGAGAAATGCAAATTAAAACAACTCTGAGGTAGCACTTCAAAACCATCAGATTGGCCAATATGACAGAGAAGAAAAATGGAGACGATGTGGAAAAACAGGGACACTAATGCATTGTTGGTAGAATTGTGAATTATTCTAACTATCCTGAAGAATTAATAACTATGCCCAAAGGGCTATAAAACCAGCAATAGCATTGCCTCAAAGAGATCAAAGAAAGAATAGGACTCATATGTACAAAAATATTTAAAGAATTGAAAGCCCCAGCAGTAAGCATCATATGTAATGGGGACAAACTGTAACCATTCCCAATAAGATCAGGAGTGAAACAAGGTTGCCCACTATCACCGTTACTATTTAATATTGTATTAGATATGCTAGCTTTGGCAAAAAGAGTTGAGAAAGAGATTAAAGGAATAAGAATAGGTAATGAGGAAACCAAATTATCACTCTTTTCTGATGAGATGATGGTATACTTAGAGAACCCCAGAGATTCTACTAAAAAGTTATTAGAAGAATTGAAAGCTGAGGATATGTCTATCAGTTGGGGAATGTTATGAACAAGTTATGGTTAATAATGATAGTGATAATGATGATGATGATGATAGCTTACTATATAGAGAGCTTACTATGTGCTAAGTGCTTTAGAATTAATATCTTATTTGATCCTCACAACAGCTCTGGAAGTAGATGCTGTTATTATTCCCCTTTTTAAAGATAAGGAAATTGAGACCAAATTTAAGGGAGTGTCTGATTTGAATTCAGGTCTCCCGACTCGAGATTCAATGCTCTATCCCATCAAAGCTATTGTACTGTAAGAAATAATGATGGTTCTGTCAATAAAAAGTTATTTTTTTAAAAAAAAGAAAGAATGATGGGAATGGTTTTAGAAACACACAGGGAGACTTATATGAACTGATGCAACCGAAGAGCAGAACCAGGAGAATAATTTACTCAATTTTGTAATAATGATCGGCTCTGAAAAACTTGGGAACCCTAACATAAACCAACCACATGATGTTTTGTGATGAAATATAGTGTCCACTTCCAAAAGGAGAACTAATAGACTTAAAGTAAAAGCATATTTTTTTTTCTGTTTTTCTTTTTCTTCTTGTTGTTTTGTTTTGTTTTTTTTGATGGGGGAGTTGAGTGGTGGGAGGAGTGAGGAATATGCCTAATTTGGAAATTAGTTTTGAATGAATATATATGTTCATGATGAGGTTTTTTTTTTTTTTTAATTTCTTGCCCTCTCAATAGGGAAGGGTAGGAAAGGGAAGAGAGAGAATTTGGAATGGAAAGAAAGGGGAATTTAAAAAGGCTTTAATATAAAAAGGGGGAATATGTAACTAGAAAAAAAAACAGCCAATAAACAACAACAAAAAGTGGAGCATCGGTTGCGGGTTTTAAAAAAGGGAGGAGACAGATGGTTTTAAGGAGAGGAGAAAGCTTCTCTGATTAGTGCTTGAACCAAATGAAATTACATTTTGCTTCAGATTAGAGACCATTCTGATATCCCAGTTAAGTCATTTTAGAAACATCTTATTACTTTGGCTCTGACTGAAGCCATCGCACTGGTGTTTGGGGGTTTTTTTTGCAGGGGGAGGAGCATGGGGTTATTTCACAGTTCAGTAAATAATTGGATGCTTGGGTCAGTTTGTCAATTCAGCGAATTCATGCAGGCTTTTTGTTTTGTGGCTCATGGTCAGCTTTGCCTCAAGCCACTGATGTCTAACTTGGAGTTCACAGGGGTTGGAGTTGGACAGACAGAGAAAAAGGGCCGGGGAAAGAAGAAGGGTTCACTGACTCCAAGATCAAAATGATTCAGGAGAGCGAGAGTCTGCAGAGGGTGAGAGTCTTTGGAAAATCACAGAACTGTAGATTTAGAACTAGGAGACTCACTGAAGGCCATCTCTATTCCTCATCTTGCAGATGAGGAAACTGAGGCAAAGAAAAGACATGCCCAACTCCATATGGATGGTAAGTCACTGTCAGGATTTAAACCTAGCTCCTCTGCCTCTTAACCCAGCACCTTTTCCACCGTGCCACAGAAAATATGAATCCGAGGCAGCTAGGTAGGTGGTGTAGTGGATAGAGCACCAGCCCTGAAGTCAGGAAGACCTGAGTTCAAATCTGACCTTCTTGGCTGTGTGATCCTGGGCAAGTCACTTAATCCCAATTGCCTCAGCCAAAAAAGAAAGAAAAAAGAAAAAAAGAATCCCATTTTACAGATGAGGACACTGAGCTTTAGGAGATTTTCAAGTCATCTAGTCTAGGGCTTCTTAAATTCTTTCCACTTGCAGCCCCTTTTTATCCAAGAAATTTTTACATGACCCCAGGAATATAGGTATATAAAATAGGTTTACAAATCAAACATTTAATTTAAAATGATTGTACAAGTGTAAACCATATCAGATTGCTTATTGTCTTGGGAAGGGGGTCAGTAATGGAGGAAAACTTTGGAACTCAAAATCTTACAAAAATGAATCTGAAAACTATCTTTACACATGATTGGAAAAATAAAATATTCTTGAGAAGAAAATCAAACATTGACCAATAACAAATCATAATTTCATGACCCTCCCCCTTTTGGTTACAAGATCTCAAATGGGATCCCAAACCATAGTTGAAGCAGTTGGGATCTAGTCCAACTTGCTCATTTTATAGAAGAGGAAACTAGAGCTTACACAAGAGACATTGGTAGGAAGAGGCAAAGGTGCGATTCGAACCCACGTTCTCTCCCACTCCATCTCCTGTGATCACTTCAGCGCTCTGAGACTCTGCTCTTCTCTTTCTCTCTCCCTTGAGGCCACTGTAAAAACAAAATCTTTTTGGCAGCCTCTAAAATCCCCACTATTTGAAATATCTGCAGATAGACATGGGAAAGTAGCACAGGAGGGTGACAATTCTATCACATGAAGTCAGCGGAGAGGAAGCTGTAAAAGTTCCCAGTATCCCTTGCGCCATTTGCCATCCCTGTCCTGGAGAGATCGCTGACAGAACTGGGGAAAAAAAACATGGGGGCACTTTGTATTGTGAAGGTAGCAGTTAAATCCCAGCAGCTCCCAGGGCCCAGTGCGGAGCCGAGCAGCTACTGTCTGACTGTTGGCACTCCCGCCAAGCTCCAGTGACGTCTGACTGGCTCATCAGAGAGGTGGGACGGGGAGGAAAATGCCCACCCAAACCCGATTGGTTCCTCAACAGCCACTAGGGGGTCCTAAACTCAAGGGCTGCCGGAGACTCCGGGCCGGGCTCTCTGCCACGAGGGGCCTCTGGGACGGGTCCCACTTCCCTGTTCTGATCACGGGGTTCTGGATGATCGACGACTCCACTGCAGTATATACTTTGGACATAGGTTGATGGGGGTTTGTCCAGCTGGTGACAAAAGGGGCTCCATACTCGCAGTCCGGTGGATGGAAGGGAGCCCAGAACAGAGAAGGCCTGAATGTTGCAGTGGGAAGTCGGATCCTCAACCTTTCCTGTGTCAAGGTCTCCCCGGGCAGTCCCCTTGGTAAAGTCCATGGGCCCCTTTCTCAAAGAATGCTTTCAAACACACAAAGGAAACCAGTTATATTGAAATACAGTTATCAAATTTTTTAAAAAATCAAGTTCACTAAGTCCCAGGGTAACAACCTTTGATTTAGGCCAACTTCCATTTTGCAGGAAGGGAAATGGGGGCAAGAATCGACTGGAATGAAGCCACCAGCAACTTAGGGTCCCAGCTGGGACACCCCCAATCTCCTGAACCCCTGAAGGTCGCAATGGAGATCAGATTCCCTTCCATTCGGGACCAATAAAATGGGGGTTCCATAACCTCTCCTTTCTCCTGCCCCCAATAACGCATGAAGCTATTTCCTTCATCCACCAGAAAGGCCCATGGAGAAAAGCAACAGGATCCAGGCCTAGGATTACAGACCTAGAACTGAATGAGACCTGGTTTCATCCCTTCCCACGTCCACTAGTGAATCTGAGGTTCAGAGAGACTGAGTATCTGGCCCAGCATCACATGGGAAATAATAGGGCTTGAGCGTCATGGAGCTTAAAGCCAGTGAAATTTGTATTTATCACCTTGGTATTACAAGTCCCGAACCCAAAATAAATCCTAACAGATCCAGGGAAAGCTCGGGACAGCCTGGTCCTGCTCATGGGAAACAAGAGAACTTTTTGATTGAAGTGGGGCTCAGGAAGGCCCGGCCCAAACACACCCCACTGGTCGGCAGGAGGCCGAGCTTGGCTCCCCCGCTCTGCAGGGTGGCTCCCCAAGCTCCCCCAAAGGGGGATGTTGGTACCCTCTTAGAAAAGGTGCCAGTCGCCCCCTGGTGACCAAGGGCGGAAACACACAGTGTCTGCGATTAACCCAGAGTGGGGCCCCGTGGTCCCTGGCCCCAGCCTGGCCTGCTGAGGACACAGGGAGCAGGAGGTGGCCCAGGAATAAGCCCCCCGCCCCCGCGCGCCTTCCCCGGTCCTTCAGAAAGAGATGGCCGCTTCTGCGCTCTATTAACTCATCCCTTGCCCTCTCCGGACTGGCCGAGTGCTCAGAGGGGCCTCCACCAAGCCTCCCATCAATTCAGGAAAAGAGAAAACTCCCGTCTGAAGGCCTCTGCTTTGGTTTCCTTGGGACCAAAGGCCCAAGGTTCGAGCAGCGGCGCCTTTTTAGAATTGGGGGAGACTTCAGGGGGTCTCATCCCCCTGCTTGTGGGAGGGCAGCCATGAGGGGTGGGGGGATAGAAGGAATCTGGTAACACACACAAATGCTCCAAAGGACAGCAGCTCCTCATCTTTAGAAAGCCCACTGGGGAGACTCCCAGCCACTCAGAACCAAGAGCCGGGGCTCCCATTGTCTCCCTCCAAACCCATGCCCCACCAGGACATGACAGAAAGCCATTTTACCCTTCGGGTACTCAGAGGGCCCAGGGAGAAAGGGGACTCCCCGCGGTGTGGACAAAGACCAAAGAAAACGGCTTGGGGCGGAGGGGACACTGTTCCGAAGGGGTCACAAACCTCCCCTCAGAATGAGGCTGGCCCCCGGAGCTGTGGGCAAGTGTGGAAGCAGAGGAGACAAACGAAGTTCTTTTTCTTTCTTTTTAAATTTCAAGTCTAAATTTAAGCCTAAAATTTAAATTCTAAAGTGAGAGAGGTTGAAAAATTATCCATGCATCTGTTTTGAAAATAGAAAGCTTTAATAAAAAAATAATAAAGTGAATGAAGAGACTGAGATCCCATGCTTGATGGTAAGCCGGCTCATCCTGAGGCAGACAAAGGAGTCGGGCCCCGTCCTCGCTCTACTCATTCAAGGGGCTGCTGAGAACCGAACAAGCCCCATTAAGTCAGAGCCCTAAAATCGAGATCTCTGGAGAGGATCCCCCCAAAGCATATAAATCTTAAAGAGTAATAACACAAAATCACCATACTAAAAATAGATTTACTATGAAAGTTTTTTCCCCATTTCTTCCCATTCAAATAATAAGGCTTTGCCTTTTCTGTGGTTGATCTGAGCCGAGGGCAGGCTCCTCCAAGGCCCGGGAGGCCCCAGTCTTGAGCTCAGCAGACCCTGCCCAGAGGTCTTGGCTCCTTTAGCATTTCTTCCTAAGGAATATCACCACTAGGCCCAGTCCTTCCCCCATCCTCCACCGATCCATTCTATCTACAGATTATGGTGCCCGTTGCCCCCCACCTCCATCCTCCCAGCTTATTTCAAGAACTAAGGATAGGAACAGCTCCCACCATAGCAAGCTCAGAGGCTCCGGGTCCCAGGTTCGGATTCTGAATAACGCACTGGGGCCCTGGGCAGTGACTGTTTCTAAGAATGGCCGCCCTCCGGCCCAGCGAGGTGCTCCACCACAAAGGCTCCAAAGGCTTCCTGGTTTATCCATCGCCTATGATGGACTCTAGCCTGGGCTGGAGGCAGAGCCACCCGCGGACAGTCTGGCTCGGCTGCTGAGGAGATGTCCGCATGGCCCGGGGCACAGTCGGGGGTCTCAGGACGGGCTCCCCAGGAGTGGGGCAAGGGTTCATGCCGGAGGCGGGCTCCCCTGTATCTGGACAAGTGGACAAAGCTCCTGCTCTCTTTGAGGAGGGCCTGGCCCAGTCCAGCCAGCCTCCTCCGGAGCCTCCTCCAGCCCAGGCTCAGAAACAAGGGAAGGCCTGGAGCCGGCTGGTCTATGGCAGGCCTTGGGACCAGGGCTGTCTGAAGGCAGGAGAGCCTTTGCCTCAGGAACATCTGGGAGCGTGAGGAAGCCAGAGGGGTCACGGTGCCTGGTTGGTGCAGCGCGATGCCATTCTGCCATGACCGGCGCTGGAGCAGGAGCTCGGGGACGCCTGCCAGGGCCCAGGAAGCCCCCATCGGACCCGGGGCTGCAGAGCGTCCTCTAGGGACCGGCCAAAGCCTGCAGCACGTTGGCCTTCAGGGAGGACGCTGCGTGGAGGGAGACGCCGGGAGCCCCAACTGTGGTCTCCCAGCACTCGAACCCACAGTCGGTGAGGGCCTGTTTGGCGGCCTCCACCACAGACTGCTCCAGACCTGGGGCGATACAAAGGGAAGGCAGCTGTCAGAGGCCCAGGACTCTGTGTGAGCCCTCACCCCTAGCACCTCCCCCAAGACTCCCCCGCCCCCCGCAGGCCCCGACACTGGCCCACCTGGCCGGAGCAGAGTGAAGCCGCAGCCCCCGCCGCCGGCCCCGGTCAGCTTGCTGTGCAGCCCATGGGAGGCCGTGACCCGGCAGAGCCGGTCCAGGGAGGCGTGGCCCACTCCGATGGCATTGAGGTGGTGCTGGTTCATGTCGATGAGCTCCTAGGAGACAGACAGAGGTCAAGGTACTGCCCGTGTCTGCCGGGCAGGCCCCGCGTCCCCTCGGGGGCAGGGGCTGAGACCAGAAAGGGGCCTTGGGGACCGGGGTCCGACCTCCTCTCTACAGCAAACAGAACTGAGACTGGGCCCATGAGTGTCCGAGTTACCGGGCCCATGTGTGACACCCGGGAGCGCCCGGCTTCTGCCAGTCTTGTCGATACAAGGCTATGATGACCACATGACTGGTCAGTAAGGGAAGCCCAGCCGGGACCGGGTCTCCCCTCGGCACCTCTGCGGCCGAGCCCCCGAGGACCCCTGGTACAAGGCCTGCTCCAGACTCACAAGCCGGGCCCCCCTGGCCGCCTCGTCCCACAGAAGGGGCCTGCTGTTGTGGGAGAGGCGCTGGGCTCCACGTGTCTGTGTGTGTGTGTGTGTGTGTGTGTATACGTACGTGCGCTCGTGGCCGGGGCAAACCCGTTTCAGGGATAAAAGAGGCAGAGGGAGGAGACGGAGGCAGCCCCACGCCTGCTCGGGGCACCCCAGAGGGCCCTTCCAGACGCTCACCAAGTGACAGGTGAGGCCCGGGGACAGGCTAATGTGCCCCGGTCTGGGGGTGAGCCCCGAGTCAGACACAAGGGCTCGGCAGCAGGATCCGAGGAGGACCCTGGTCCTCGATGGGGGGGCTCACCTGGGACACCGTCTGGTCTCGGGGAGGCCCGGGGGAAGTTCCTGGGGCAGGGTGCCCACTGGCAAGCCTTGCCCACCACCAGAGGTTCAGGCTGGGCAGCCTGATGCTCCCATGGCAAAGCCAAGGAGTGGGCAGGGAAGAGCCGTGGATGGCGCCAGTGTGGGGTGGGGAAGCCCAAGTTCCCCAGGGGCCGGGGGAGACTCATTAGAAAGCAGTGTGGCCTTGGGACGGATGAGTCCCAGATTGAGGGGAACACGTGGGTCTGCATCTCACCCCCCCCCCCATAAAACCCCCCCAGGTGGATCAGGCAGTGACAGGAGACAAGCCTCACAAGTCTGAGGACATGGATGGAATCAGTGTGAAAACAAGGGGGGAAGGGAAAGATTTGAGAAACAAAAGCCTTAAAGGAGGGGGCTGGGCCAGAGGGGCTGGGAAACTCACTCAGGCTGGCTGAGGGCGGGGAGCCTGTGAGGGGGGAGGGAGTTGAGACTTCTCTGGTGGGGAGGGGGGGAGAGGGTCTTGTTCCTGCCTACCAATGGGGGGCCTTCAGGAACACTGCTCACCCCCGAGGATTGAGGGAGACCATTTACTACAGAGGCCGCTGCTGATCAAAGCTGGGGCCGGGGCAAGCCCGAGGCCTTCAGACCCCAAACAGTTACTGACACGGGAGATGCGCCTTCCCAGGGGGCTGTGGGAGGGACGGGGCTTTGCCTTTGCTAATCTTGTCGTTACCGAGCCTTCTTGCCTCAGTTTCCCTATTTGTCAAAGTGGAGTGGTCTCTGGGGCCTCCCCAGCCAGGACATCCGGGCCCAGGGACCCTCCTGCCTCTCCTGCCGAGCCCTTGGGGAGACCAGGCCCCCGCAGGAAGGGCTGCGATCAGGGAGCTCTCCTCCACTTGCCCAACATGCTGAGCTGCTCGTTTCCGAGAACGCCAACATGAGAAGCCTCTCCCCAAGTTCTGACAAGCGCGAGCTGTTTCCCGTTGCTGGGCCTGACACGCTCGGCTCCATGGAGCTCCCTGCACCGCCAGGGGTGTCAATCACCGCGACATCTCGGCTTTGCTCGTCTCAATACCTGCCAATGGCTCGGAGGCTCACGGCCGCCCCCCAGCCCCGGCCGACGGCCTCACCAGCACACACCAGACAAGGGCAGGGGAGGGCGGTCCGAGGGGAGGGATGCGAGCCCCGGGGACTCCACAAGCGCATCTCAGACCCGACCCTCCCCACTGCTGCTCTGTCACAGTGATGGCGCAGCCTTGTCTCGGCCGACCCCGGACACCTGTCACAGCCCGGCCCCAAGTCCATCAGGAGTCTGACAACAGCTCGTGACACAGGACGGCTCGCTGGTGTGAGGGCAGAGACACACCCGGGGGCGACCAATGGGGGTCTCCATCGGGGTCCTCATGAGGCAGCAGCGTGGGGGGGAGGGAAGGAGGGAGAGAGGATGGGAGAGACAGACAGAGAGACAGAGAGAGAGAGACAAAGAAAAAGAGACAGAGAGAGATAGGGAAGGAATAGCAAGAGGGAAAGACAAAGGGGAGCGGAAATAGAGAGGGAAGAGACACACAGGGAGTGAGACAGAGAGAGATAAGGAATGGGGGGGAGAGGGGGGATGCAGCCCTTGTCCCTCTCACTGACTCCCTCTGAAAGCCCGCTGCGTCGGCCACAGCTGAGGCTGGGGAAGCTTCTGCTGCCTCCCAACTCCCTCTGGGAGAGGTCCCCTCGGCCTCGCTGGGCAGAGCTCCCCCCAGGCCTGAGCTATTCCACTTGATCGGCCCCTCCCACGGGCTCATGTGGGCAGCCGCCCCGCTGAGTGCTGGCCCGGATCCACGTCATTTGTTCACTCCCTGGGGCTTGGCTCCCCATCTACCGGCCCGGCTCTACCTTCCCAGAACTTCGAAGAAAGCCCACTGAGGGAAGGGGGAAAGAGTGGGCAGAGAACCCAGCCCAGACCCGGCGTGTGACTGAAGGCGGGGCCGGGGCCTCTTAAAGGCTGCTGGGACCTGCCCATGGCCCAGTGACACGGGGGTTTCTCTCCTTAGCATGAAACAGCCTGATGGGAGTGAGGAGGACTAGCCCGGGAGGGAGGGGGGTCTGAGTTACTGCCAGCCTGGCTCCGCCCCTCGGCTAACCCTGGGGGGGCTCACTAGACTTCTTTTCCTCGGTTCTCCATCTGTAAAGATGATTTCCAAGCCCCCTCCCAGCCCAGACACCCCTTGTTCTCAGCCCCTCTCCCCTCCACCTTTCTCCAATCCCGACCTGGGCAGTAACAAGCCGGGTGCTCCTTCCCCGCCCAGACACAGGCCTGCGCCCCAAGGAGCCGGCTCCGGCCGGTCCTTTCTCCCGAGTGACAGGGCCCACTAAGCTCCCCTCTGGAGGCCGGAGCACCCTCCTTCCCGAATCCCCTTCTTCCCTCAGGAAGCTAATATGGTGCTTTAAAGCCCGGATCTGCATCTCAATTCAGGAAGCATTTCCCTTTCCCAGGAAGCCAAATTAGAGCAAAAATAGGGAGCCGAGAGCCCCCCGCCTCCCCTCCCCATGCCCACTTCCTGCCTAACGGTACCAGCTGCCGTCCCTCTGAAGCCCCGCCCCCTCTGCCAGCGCTTACTTCCAGCACCAGGTACTGCTCCGGGGCCGGGGCCGCCACCATCGCGCCCAGCACACGCTCACACTCCTGGGAAATGGCATCCATGGACGCCAGCAGCGCCTTCATTATCTCCGGGAACTGGAAGACAAGGAGAAGGTGGAGGCCCAAGTGCCTCCTGGGCCTGCCCCTCCCCCCAGGGAAAACGGACTAGGCCTGCCCCCCACCCCAACTCCTCAGGAGACACCGGGGCCCCCCCGATGGGGGAGGACATTACCCCTGAGCCGCTTCTGTCCCCCTCCTCCTCCCCTGCCCTCAGGGCTTCCCCTAGGCCCCCCAGCCTGGGCTGGGACAGAAGGAGGAGACCCCTCCTCTCCCAAGGAGTTGCTTCCTTTCTAGGTGGGGAGGCCAGAGGAGGGGCAGCCTGGGCAAAGGCTCGGAGTCAGGAGATGGGGGACACCCCGAGGCCCCGCAGCCCCGCAACCCTCCTGGGCCTCAATCAGTGCTCCGGGCCTTTGCCCAGACCCCTTCCTTGCTCTCCCTTCAAGGCTCCTCTTTGGGCCGATCCCCTTCCTTCTCAAGGTCCCCTGGACCTCCTCGCCTGTTACTGACTGCGCCCCCAAACAGAATAGAAGCCCCAGGAGGGCACTGAGCGCTTGGGCCTGTTCCCCATGCCACATCGGGCCCCCGGGAGACCCTGAGAAGCCGTGGGCGGGGCCCTGAGCAATGACACAAGGGGGTGGGGAGGCCGCCCCGCTGGGGCCAGGAGCGCCCACCTTCACCAGCTTGTCCTTGACGCCTGCCACCAGGGCCTTGGTGCTCCGGGGCACTCTTGTGTTGGTCAGGAGAATCCTCAAGATGGGGATCCTGGGGAGGGGGAGACGAGCCGTGGGCCTTCCCGCCGAGTCCATCCCCCGACCCTGACCTCAGCCTCCAGCCCTCTACCTCCCTGGCCATCCCACTTGGCAGAGGCTGCCTGTTTGCCTCAATTTACTCATCTGTAAAATGGAGATAAGAGCTCCTGCCTCCCATCAAACGAGGCCACGTTTATAAAAAGGGCTCAGCTCTGGACTGGTACACAGTAGTGCTACCTAAATGCTCATTCCCCTATTATGGGGCCGGCAGCCAGCTCCCCTGGGGGGGCTCCCAGCCCAGGAGAATGCCGGGCCAGCGGGGCAGTGCCCAGTGCAGATGAGGCCTGGGAAGGATGCTGGTAAGGCCCAAAGGGAGACTCCTACCGGACGGTGGCTGAGGGGCCCTCTGGCTGCTGTTCTCGGGGGCAGGGCGCCCCCCCAGGCCTCCCCGCCCCCCCCACCCCCCACCTCTCCATCAGTCACTTTACCTCTGTAAAGGTGAAATGTTCCCTCCCTGGAACCGAAGCGCTCTGCCTGGGGAGGGGAACAAAGAAGGACCCAAGGCTGAGTGCGGGGCCCTGTCTGGGTCTCGGGACGAGGTGAATGTGGGGCAGGAGAGCTCCGGGCAAAGAAAGAGGGTTTGTTTTCCCCCGGGCTCCCAAACAGCCCCAGGCCAGGCCACAAAAGGACCCGGCTCAGTCCCCGTTCTCCCACGAGGCTCCGTACTCCAAGGCTGGGCCTGGTTCTTTCCCTGACCACATTACCTCTCTGTCCCCACAGGCCATCACTGCCCCACAGCCCAAGGTGGGGAATCTCCTCAGTGTGAGGCTGGGCCGGCCCCTGGACCACAAGCCATGGCTCAGGGCCCTCCAGGCTGGGAGGACTTGACAGACTTGGCCTGAGGAAACTTGGCTCCTTCTCCCTTCTGGGGTCAGGGCTCTCCCCTCCCCCCCTCCCTAGCAGGCCCTGACCCCAGAGGTGCTTCCCGGGGATCGGGGGTGCACGAGATGCTCCCCCAGAGCAGGGGGTTCCACTGGACTTTGTTCTGAACAAAACTTCACAGCAAGGAGGAAGAAAAGGCCGTACCCCAAGTGCTGATGGAGTTGTCCACCCCGGAAGGGTTCCCGTGAATGAGCTTCTCGCCCAGAAAGGCCCATCTGTTAATCACACTCAGCTCCTCCTCGGTCCACCTGACAAAATAAGGAAACAAACCATGATCCCTCCTCGTGTCCATTGGACAAGATCATGAGATGGGGCATCGGGGGGGAACCTCACGGTATCTCATGGCCCTGATGGCTGGGGCACTAAGTGAGGGAAGAGGATTTAGAACTGGCTAAAAGACGGGACTCTGACAAAAGTCTGGGAGGGATCATCAATAATCATTTTACAAATGAGACTGGAGAAGTGAAGGATGGAGACATTGAAATCAAGCTTGTCAAAGACGAGACAAGGAGAGGTGGGGGACATCTTGGATGACGGTGGGAGCCAAGGACAATGGCCTGGGAACAGTGGGCCCCCTCTAAAACAAAGCGGGGACAAACGTCGAGTCCTGCAACCAGGGTGCAAACAGCACAAAGACAACATGGCGGAAGCACAGCCAGGGAAACCCCAAAGCAGAGCCAAAGACTCAGTGACCTCGGAGGCCGCGCAGTCCTACCCACACGCACCCCAAATCCTCTCCATCCCATTCCCCACTGAGGGGCGAGGCGGCCCTCCCCCGCAGGTCTCCAGAGAATGGAGAATGGGAGGTAGTGCAGGGCAGGAGAGAGGAGGCAGACTCTCACGACCCAAGGTCCAGCCCTGAATCTGGTGCAGATTCACTGCAGGATGGTGGGAAGTCATTTCCCCTCTGAGGGTGACACTTGTGTTCTTTGGCTTCTGAAGAGCCTCCCTCTCCTGACCCTCCTTCATGAGCTGGGGGCTCCTGGCACAGTTCCCAGGGGGCCACCTCTCAGCAGGGTCTCCTTGCTTCGCGGGCTTCCAAGCTGGAGAGGATCTTTGAGAACAATCAGTTCATTTCCCTCATTTAGGACAGAAGCCAAAAGCTTGAGATGGAAAAGGGATCCCTGTGGGCTAGGCGGCACCCGCAACAAGAGGGCAGCAGATAACAGGCCCCAGGGCCTCTGGCCTCAAGCCTAATAATGGTCACTTGCTGACCCTTCCCTCCCCCCCGCCACGGGTCCTGAAGACAACGGGAAGGACTTGCCCACCAGTCCGTCCCCCAGTGAGTCCAAGGCAGAATCCGCCCAAGTCTAGGGCTTGCTCTGCTCCCGAGGCCCCATAACTGCCTGGTATTGGTAGACGTGACACCCCCTTTTATACACCTCGTCTCTTTTGGCCAGTCCCCCCGCCAGCAGGCAGCAGCACCCAGTCAGAAAGGCCGGAGCCTCCTGGAGACCTCCTCCGGGGGGGTGCAGACCCTCCGCCTTCTGCTCCACGGGGAATGTCACTTCTCTTATGGGTTTTGGCTCCAATCGAACAGAGGTGACTTAGAAGATGGCTCTGTTCTGGTTTGGGAGAGAGAGGCCTACAAGGCCTTGGGTCTGTGGGATGGACGGGCAGCCCCAGCAGCAGCATCTACAGAGCGTCCCCTATTCTCACGGGAAGGGCCTCAGGAGCAAAAAATAAGCATTTACAAGCAGAATGCTCACAATGGGCCCTTCCCACTTCAGGTCTTTAATAATTGAGGGCACAATGGCGGGGCTGGAAGCTGCATCCCAACCCAGAATATTAGCAGCCTATGGAATGCGAGAGCCGGGTGGGGACTCTGGGCTCATCTCAGTACCTTCATTTTAAGGGCCAGGGGTCAAGAAGCCCGATTTGATTTGATAGAGCTGGTTAATACCACCAAGAATCGTGGGAAAGTTCTAGAAAACGGGCCTGTTCAGGCACAGGTGCAGCCCTCCGCCATCTGCCATCTCCCCCTCCATGTTCCTCTCTTACGCACGTGAGCTCACACAAAAGATCCATTCAAAGCAATTCTGGGGACCGTCGACAGAAATATTAATATCAGCAGCCTTGGCATCCGCGGCAGTCTACATAGATCAAAGCTCCCTTTGGCAAAAGGAGTCGGGGCCTGACAGCATTTTCATCTCGGAGCAGGAATTCTAGGATACAACAAACACTAAACAGCCCATTTTTATAGGTGTCACACCATCACACACAAAAGGAAGCCAGGAAACAGAAGGCTGTAAGATTCCCAAAATAAGAACAGGAACAGATTTAAAATAAAACCAGCAAAGAAAATAAGCCCCTTTGAATCTGAGCACTAGCATCCTGGGGGCCTGGCAGAGGGGTGTTCTGGATCTCCAGGGTGTTATTAACATCACAATATTGCTGGCACGGGGTGGAACAAATAACATTTTTTTCCTGTCCTATAAAAAAGCCAAACCGCAGAACCCTCAGATGGCGACATTCTCTGGATCATCCTCTTTGCACAAAATATCACGTTAAATGCATCAAGTCCGGGAACTTTCAGGGAGATCCACATTCACACAAAAGTTTGACCCAACAATTCACACAAGATAAACCAAGTGGACGAAGACTATCTTTTATCCAGACCAGGCCGAGGAGGAAAGGGCCCCAGAGACAAGAGCAGCTCGGCTTGCTTTTACTTCTCCCTCAAACAAAGGCCGGCTGTTTCATTTTCAGCATTCCAATTCTCCCCACCTGTTGTTTGTGAGCCACGGAACCCCAAAGAACGAAGGGCAGCAGGTGCGGGCAGGAAGAGCCGCACAAAGACAAGAACAGCTGGGAAGAGATTGTCTGATTGAGGGAGAAGTGGCGAGAGATCAAAGGCCAAAGGCCCAAAGGCCACCACATGCGCTCCCCTGGGTCTCTGTGGCACCTATGGCACACATCAGCCCTAAGGCAGACCACAGCAGGCCTTGGACAAGAGTTACAAGAGCTGGGAAGGCCCAAATGGGCGTCGGATGGCACCCGCCCAATGATCCCACCTAAGTCCCATCAGATGGACTCAAGGGCTGGTGAGTGAACCCTCTGCTCTGCCTGGGCCCGACGCCCGGCTGATACTGAGCACTCAGCCCCGGGGTCGGGGCCCAGGACTAATGGGGGGCAGCAGCCCCTCCCCTTCCCCATGGGCACCTCCACACTGGAGGTCTGCAGTTGGTCAATGATGACCATTCCAGCACAGCTGCCATTGCACAGCACCCTAGGAACTCGCTGCAAAGGCCTCTGAGGCCTGGGGTGTCCGCAGGGCCTCCCAGACCAGAGCAGGTGAGGAGACAACAGGTGTGCAGGACCATCCAGCGCCCCCCGGACTCCCTGACGGCGCCAGCCCCGAGGTGCGGAAGATGAGGGGAGAGAAGGCCGTTCCAGCTCCACCCCCCGGGGGCAAGCAGCTCCATAACAGGGACATTTCAGAAAGGGCTGTGCTTTCCGTGGCCCCCAGAGGAGTCTTAGAGCCCAGAGGGGATGGGAAGCCAGCACCTGCAGCAGCTGCAGGGGGAGGCCTGCCCAGAGACGCCGCTCAGAGAGAAACGTGAACCCGGAGAGACCTGCGGACTCCCAACGGGCCGGGGCTGCTCCTGCCTCCCCCGCCCCCCCGCCCCATTTACCGGGCGCTGGCGGCACCTTCGCTCAGATGACTCGGGATCTCTTCACAGAAGGTGAGCAGGGCAGCCGCCAGGCAGACTGAGTAGGCAGCGCTGGAGCCGAGGCCCGCCCCCGTGGGCAGCTCCGACCACACCACAATGTCCAAGCCAGGCAAGTGCCTGAAACACAAAAGCATGATCCCTCAGGGGAGCTGCCCATGCCCTCCCCCCACCGGACAGCCAATAGCAGGGCGGGTACCAGGAGCCTCTCACTGAGACCTGGTGACAAGCGACGCGGGCCGGGGCACCATCAGAGCCCTTCCCTGGCATCCCGATTGGCAGACAAGTACCAAGAACTTCAGAGCTGGCAGAGACCTCAGGAAGATGGGACCCTCACTTTTTTAAAAAAGGAAGAAGTTAAACTCCCCTTCCATTGCCCCAACATGGCATGCAGATGGGTGAGGTCTCGAGGGTGGCAGGTCCTGCAGATCAGTGGCGGGCATTTGTTAAGTGTTTACTGTGACCCGGACACTACGCTGAGCACCAGGGAGACAAGGAAGACCCCACCCTCCAGGAGCTGGTCTGGCTGGAAGGGCACCTGGGCAGGGAAGGCCCGGGGAGAAGAAGCACAAGTTCCTGGAAGGTGAGGGTGGAGCCAAGTCCCGAAAGAGGCGAGGGGGCGGCACGAGGCAAACCTACCTCTGCTTCCTGCAAATAAACAAGTACAGGTACAGGAAGGCCAGCACTGCCAGGCACTCGCTGTCGGAGGAGTCCATCGGGAAGCCCGCAAACACCTTCAGCTTTTCCACTTGCTCTGGCACTGGAGCTGTGGGCTCCCCCGAGTCTGTCAACACAGCAAAAGGGCAAAGATCAGCCGGGGGGCTTCCAAGCCCACGCAGAACCTGGGGGCTTGCAGAGGGACTCAGCATCCCATCTGAGCCTCATCCAGTGAGGCAGGTGCCCTTGTCATCCCCATTTTCCAGATGAGGAAACTGAGGCAGACAGAGGTGAGGAGCTTGCTCAGGCTCACACAACTGGCAGTTTCTGAAGCCGGACGACCTCAGACCTTCCTGACTGCAGGCCCAGATCAGGACCTGCACTCTTCTCTCACTTTGCAAGTGCTAATGAAACCACCCCCTCTCCCCCCAGTGTCCAGTCCCTTTGTCCAGCCTGGTCTAGTTTGGATGTTACGGCTAAGCCTGGTTACAAGTCACTACGATCTGCATGTGTGTGCTGAGGACTGGTATTCATGCCAGAAGGCTTGGCCAGGGGATGACAGACCAACCCTGGCTAGCTCTGCTTCTGGGCCCCCTGGACACATCCTAGCCCCCCAGGGAAAGGTGGGAGAGGGTGTCTGTAAGGCGGGAGAGATGCAAGCGGAGCCGAAACAGAAATGGGGGTCACCGCATCCCACAGGGACCACCAAAGGAAAGGGATGAGGAGCTGGGAGCCAGAGCCAAAGTCTACAGTGGGGAAGGGCGACTTCTGTTACCCAACTACCCACACAGACTTGCCAGAAGTCAAGGCTGGACAACGGCAATCTCACAGTCAGTAATCAATCAATAAACACTTGTTAAGCACCTACTATGTGCCGGGCATTGTGATTCTCAATAGAGAGGAATTGGGTGCTGAGAAAAAGAGAAGTGGAATTCTGTGGGGAAGTGACAGCTCTACCAAAAAGCTATACCAAAGAAGCCAGGCAGTCTCCCAGGCTCCTAAATTTGGGGAGAGCAGATTTCAAAGCATCTACAGAAAGGACAGGAAGGATCAGAAATTCAGCTTGAGAGAAAGCCCAGGAGGGAGGGAGGAGCTGACAGAAGAGAGGCGGAGAGGCAGGAGGAGAACGCCTGGTACTCCCACATCCCAAGGCCACAGAACAGGCCCAACTTCTTCTGGTTTCGTCACTGACCTAACAAGTACGACAAGGTTCCATAGAGCCTCACATGGGTCAAATCTCAGAAGGAGCTGACTTTTGTGATGCTGAAGATGACAAAGGGGTATTTTCAGCTGAGCTGGGAGAAAGCAGAGGATCAAAGAAGGAGCTGAGCAGATGCAACCAGGGAGAAAGGATGATAAAAACCTCAGAACCATCCAATTCTTTTTGCTTTCTCTGCCAGTGAACAGGGAAAGCACAAAAGGAACTAATTAAGTAGAGAAGTAGAGTACTTGGTGCTAATGACCAACATGACAAGGGCCAGGTGGGACAGAGCACCTCCCCAGTGACCACTGCCCACTGACAGGCTCGTTAAGCTTGTGGGAGCCAACTTAGCACCCCTAGCAGTGGTCTAGTGGCCATCCTCCCAAGAAAGCAAAAAATACTTCTGTATTTGCAAACTCCTGGCCAGCCAAGCCCTCAAAGGGACCTAAGCCAACCCCTGACTGGCTGACAGCCCCAAGAAGTGGAGGACTGGACTTTGTTCTGGGAGGCTCTGCTGCCACCCTCCCACCTCCAAGGCTACGGCCAACTCCCCGGGAAAGCTTTTCTTCCCCTGCTTTCCAGAAGGAGCAGGCCAGGAGGTTGAGGAATCCCAAGGGTCCACTTTCCTTTGGTTATTCCCTTCCTGGCAAGCCTGGACCCACTTTCATCTTCCTGACAGCACAGGCCAAAGTTACACTGGTATCCATGATATTAAAACCCAAAGGCCTCCCTTGCAGGACTTATGGAAGGACAAACACGGAGAAAGGATGGATGGATGGGTCACAAGTCACCCCCTGCCCCCACCGAGAGAGTAACGGGCCCCCCCGAAGATGAGAGAAGGGCAGCTCGTACCTAGGAAGGCTGTGTGCAGCAGCTGGAGTTTGGACACGTCCCAGTCCCTTTTGGTCCCCAAGTTCGGCAACCTGAGGCTGACCTTCCCATCTTTGTGGGGCTTTATCTGCAGGAATGTTCTCAGATCCAAGGCTTCAGCCAATGCAACCTGGAACAGCCAAGAGCAAGCAGAGCTGAAGTCCACCTGGACTTAGGCGGACGGCTTCCAGCATGAGCTCCGGCCAGATGGCTTGGGGCAGCCTTGACCTCCACACCTAAAAGGCCCTTCACAGTGAACCAGGAAGAGATTCTCTCTGTGTGGCTGACAGCTCCCCACAAGGATACTCTCTTCCCTTCTTTGGATCCTACAGGAAAGGAGGAGAAAAGTAGCCTCCTCCCAGAGCCTCACTTGGCTCTGTCAAGCAGAAACACTTAACATCTGTCTGACCAGCTGAAGAACATCCACTCTTTGATTCTTGGGAAAAATCTCTTCCCGCTATCACCAAATGCCATATTCCAGTCACAGATTCAGATTTGGAAGGGGCCCATCCCCTTCTCCGATCAGTGAGAAAACTGGGGAACAGAGAGAGATGAAGTGGATCTCCAAAGCAGAGAGACAGGCAAACTTGGGCTTCGGCCACAAGATCCCTCCAGGGCCAAATGCAGCCCTCTTTCTACCTCAACCACACTTTATGGCTGGGGGGGACTAGATTTCAAATTCTCACCTCCCCATCTCCTCTTAGAAAATGTCTTTCACTACAGAGCATAGGACTAAATGGAATTTTCCTTAAAATGATAAATAGCTTCGACCTAAAATTATCACCAAGCATTACTTTAATGGGGATAAGCTAGAAGCATTCCCAATAAGACAAGGGGTGAAACAAATTATCACTATTATTACTCAATGTTGTACTAGAAATCTTAGCTTTAGCAAAAAGAATAGAAAGAGAAACTGAAGAAATTGGAGTAAGTAAAAAGGAAACAAAACTATCATTCTACAGATGATATGATGGTACATTTAGAGATCCTAGAAAATCAACTAAAAACTACTAGTAACAATTAACTAAGAGACAGAAATAGAAATCCCATTTAAAATAACTGTAGACAATATAAAATATTCGAGAGTCTACCTGCCAAGACAAAGCCAGGAGCTATATGAAGACAATTATAAAACTTTTCATGCAAATAAAGTTGGATCTAAACAACTAAAAGAATATCAAGGGCTCATGGGTAGGCCAAGATAATAATGACAATTCTACCTAAATTAATCTACTTATTCAGTTCAATACCAATCAAACTACCAAGAAATTACTTTATAGAACTAGAAAATAATAATAAAATTCATCTGGAAGAACAAAAGATCAAAAACTTCAAAGAAGGGAGAAATGTATGACCAAAGAAAATCTAGAGAATATCATGAAATGCAAAATAGATCATTTTGATTACATTAAATTAAAAAGGTTTGCACAAACAAAACTAATATAGCCAAAATTAGAAGGGAAGCAGAAAGCTGAGGAAAAAATTTTACAGCCAGTATTTATTATAAAGGCCTCATTTCTAAGATATATAATTGACTGAAATCTATTAAGAATACAAGCCATTATCCAACTGATAACAAAGGAGATGAAACAATTTTTAGACAAAAAAATTAAAACCATTTCTAATCATATAAAAATACTCTAAATCATAATTGATTAGAAAAATAGAAATTACTCTGAGGTACCACTTCACATCTCTCAGATTGGCTAAGATGACAGGAAAAGCAAATTATAAATATTGGAGAGACTGTGGGAAAACTGGGACACTAATGCATAGGTAGTGGAGTTGTGAACTGATACAACCATCCTGGAGAACAATTTAGAACTATGCACAAAGAGCTATCAAACTGTGCATACCCTTTCATCTAGTGTCTCTACTGGGTCTGTATCCCAAAAAGATCATTAAAAAGGGAAAAAAAAATCCACATGTGCAGAAGTGTTTGTAGCAGCCCTTTGTGGAGTGGCAAGGACCTGGAAACTGAGTGAATGCCCATCCCTTGGGAAATGGCTGAGTAAGTTATGAGTTATACAATGTTACTGTTTTATAAGAAACAATCAGCAGGATGATTTTGAAAAGCCTAGAAAGACCTACAACTGATGCTAAGTGAAGTGAGTAGAACCAAAAAAACATCGTACACAGCAACAACAAGATTATGTGACAATCAACTGATGGACATGGCTCTCATCAACAATGAGGTGATTCAGGACAGTTTCATGGTCTTGTGATGAAGAAAGCCATCTGCACCCAGACAGAGGACTAGGGGACTGAGTGGGATCAAAACACAGTTTTTTCACCTTATTGTTGTTTGTTTGCTTATTTCTTTCCTTTCTTGTTTTTTCCCTTTTGATTTGATTTTTTGGGGGTGCATCATTATATGGAAATATGTTTAGAAGAACGGCACATATTTAACCTATATTGGATTGCTTGCTGTCTCTGGGAAAAGGGGGGCAAGAAGAGGAAGAAAAATTTGTTACACAAAGTTCTGCAAAGGTGGATGTTGAAATCTTTTTATGTATTTGAAAAAAAAATGCTATTAATTTTTTTTTAATTATATGAAATGAAAGTTCAGATTAAAAAAAAGAAAACGTATGTTTCTAAAATTTCTAGCCTTTTTGGAAGAAAGATGCAGTGGAGAGGTGAGGCAAAGCATCCTGGAGGCTGGGTCACTTACCTTGCCATAGACCACGGCATGCTCCCCATGAAGGATGACCTTCCCAGGCGCTGAGACTAGCAAAGCCTCAGTCAACATGGTGAGTTTAAATCCTGAAAAGGAAAACAAAGTGGTCCTGAAGGGAGGGAGTCTAGGTCAAAGCTTCTTAAGCTGTGGGCCGTCACCCCATTTATAGTTTCATATAAGTATATATACACCTATATATATATATATATATATATATATATATATACACACACACACATATATATACATATACATATATACATACATATATATATATATATATATATATATACAAACACACACACACACACACACATATATATGTAGGCAAGACAATTGGCCCTAAGTGACTTGCCCAGGGTCACACAGCTAGGCTGTGCTAAGTGTCTAAGGGGGCATTTGAACTCGGGTCCTTCTGACTATGAAAATCGACGCTCTAGCCACTGTACCACCTAACTGCCCCACAAAGCATGATTAATTACCGGAAAATGCTTGACTGTACGCCTACATTATAATTCCCGGAGCAGGGGGCACAGAAAGGTTCTTGGATGAAAAGGGGTTGCAAGTGTTAAAAGTTGAAGAAGCCTTGGGGAGTTCACGGACTGAACCCCTGAGAACAGGCAATCAGTCACTCAATCAACAAACTTTCATTATACATTCGTTACACGCTGGGCACTGAGCGATGGGGGAGAGGGGGAGGCCCTACCAAGAAAGGCAAAAGCGATCCCAGCTGTCAAGGAGCTCTTAGCTAATGGGAGACCACATGCAACCAATCACGTTCCCCGGTTTCATCAGAGTGTCAGGACGGGGAAAAGACCTGAACGGATTACAAGAAGGGAGGCAGCGAGTGGGGACTCGGGACAAGCGGCCCCGCGCCCTACGCGTTTCAGAGCTCCCTGGGCTTCTCACCAGCCGCTTTCTCCAGCTGCCCCTTTCTAGTGCCCCTTGATCTGTTGCCCCTCCACCCCGGAAGGCGAGATTCTTGGACTCTTGTCTGCCCTGCGTTCTGTACCCCGCAACTGCTGGCACATACTATCCAATAAAGGCTCAACAGGTTTTTAACAGTCAATGCTTTAAATATTACAATATTCTATAGCAAAGAACAAACAAATGCTTAATGGAAGTTTGCCGTTTAATGTTTTAAATCTCTAATCAATAAGCGCTCCCTCTACCCGGGAGTTTCGGACCCTGAAAGCCCGCGCTCTCTCTGCCCAAGGACTCCGCCGGCCCCACAGAACGCTGAGGCAGCCCAGATGCTACAGTCTGCGAGGCTCGGGGGGGGGCCGTGCTAACCCTGTAAGGGGCGGCTGCGGTCAGCCTCTTATTTCCGGATGCTGAGCGTGACCCCAGGCAGAAGGGAGGAAAGCTGACCACAAGGAGGGGGAGGGGGAGGGGGGGTGTCAGAAACAAGGGGCTTACACTACCGGGGGAGGGGCGCTCGCACACGCTCCGAGACCCCGCACGCGAGCGGGGGGCAGCTTCGGGCCCCGGGCATTAGGGCCCCCCCGCCCGTCTCTTCCCCCATCTAGCACCCGGGGACCGCCCCGATACCTACATGTAAACGATAAAGGGCTAAGAGGGCGTCGGCTGCGGTCGGTGATGGTGTCGGCCCCGGGCCGTTCCCCGTCCACAGACCGCAACGTCGCCGTCAGGACCCGCAGCTCCGCAGTCCCCCAATCCCTAGCCCTCCCACACACCTCCATCCGGCACAGCCTCGGAGCAGGGAGGCTCCGCCCCCCAAGATCGGCCTATCGGAGCGTCGAGCCGGAGCGGCCCTTTGCCGATTGGCTATCAATAAACCCAATAGGACCGAGGAACTCGTGTCACGTGGTCCGACCACGGCCTCCCCTGGATATCTGGGACCAATTAGAAATGAGTGTCAGGGTCAGGTCGTTCCTCGGCCGAGAGGCACTGGCCAATCGGACAGTGAGGACTAGCGGTGGTGAGGTTGGTGGAGTGACCCCGGGACCCGCGTAGGGTCATGGCTCTATGGAGTAGGGCTGGCCGAATGGGCCTCGGCCTGGGCCTGGACGGAAGCGTGGCCCGTCTCGCTTGCGCGCGGGGGTTGCGGTGTTCCCTCAGGCAAAGCCGCGAATCCCAGGGAGGAGATGGCGCCGACAGGTGAGTGCCGGGCTCTTCGGCCCGCAGGCCCGGGTGGTAGCGACCCCCGCAGGCGACCGACCTGGGTAACGCCCCTTCGCCGTGACGTCAGCGTGACGGCGACGTAGCCTCGCCCCGGTGTCACCACGGCAACCGGGGCGGCGTCGTTGTGGTGACGATATTGACTTCTTTCCTCTGCGCGCCCAGCCGGACCGAGCTGGAGCTGAAGGGCCCAGATACTCGGGTTCCCTCCGGCTCCTTCCCCGCTTAGCTGCGTGCAAGGCGCCACCACGCGCTGGGGCCGGGGCTTTCCCGAGAGCTCTCTCGGAGGAGGAAAGGCCCTTCCCCAGGGCAGGCAGCGCCTCTCCCGCCGCTGCCCCGGAGCCGGCCCGGGACACGGCGCTTCCGGCCTGCTCCTTGCCAGCGAGAGGGCGCGCCTGCGTCAGAGAGCTTGGATCCCCCCGGGCCCCGCCCGCGCAGAGCTCAGTCTTTCGGGAGGAGAGCCAGCCGGCCCGCGGGGCCGGTGGGGAGGGGTCCGCCTGGCCCCGGGCAGTGGGAGAGGAGGGAGGGAGCTTCGGGGGCCCCTCAGGTGCTGGGTTTTCTCCTGAGGCCGTGGCAGACTTCCACCTGAGGGAGATGGGGGGAGGGGGATCTGAGACCCCCCGGAAGAGTGTAGGGGTGAGGGGCGGGGCTGGTGCTGGGCGGGTCAGTGAGGAGAGGAGGGGCGGGGCCAGCGAAGGGGAGGAGCCAGCGAAGGGGTGAAATTGACAGCCCTTGGCGCCGTCTGGGATGGGGGGAGGAGGAGGGAGCGCCTGGGGATCGGGAGGAGGTTGGCCAACCATCGCCCAGGGCCGGACGTTAGATCCGTGGGAGCCCCAGGCGCGGGGGCGCGCAGGGAGAAGGGGGCTGTGCGCAGACTTCGCCAGCTTGAAGCGCCTCATAAATGCGCGCTGTTGTTCTCTAGGGAATAAAATAGACGTAAATATGCATCTGTGTGTGTGTGTGTGAATACAAGCCCGCAGGGGAGGCTGCTTCTGGGGAGCAGGGGAGGCTTGCTGGAAAAGGGAAGTGGGAGGGTCACGGGGCACAGGTGGGCAAAGGAACAGGGGGGCTGAACTTCGTCCTTGGACAGGTGGGCCGGGGGGCTAGTGTGGGGAAGGGAAAGGGCATCCTGGGCCATGAGCAGGAGAAGGCGGCCCCAGTTTCCTCGGCCGGAAGATGAGAATTGGTGCGAGAACCTCGCATGGGCACCACCATCACTGAGGGCGGGCCACCTCCCCGGGAGCTACCCTGCGTCTCAGCTCCCCCCATCCAGCCCGGCCCCTGCCTGCTGCCCACACTAGGGGGATCCCTGAGGTCTGCAGCCCATCATTTACTGAGGAGGGACAAGCAAGTCAGTGCCTGACAAGGGTCCCGGGGAAGACGATGGGAGCCCCGGCCTTCCGGCGCCAGCCCCTCGCCTTTTCGCACTCACGCCCCTTCACGGCTTCCGATGGCGACCTTTGGTGTGAGCTCAGTGTGAGCCTGTCGGGCGGGCGCTGTCATTGTCTCCCATTGTGGAGGAGGCTCAGGTTAAGGTCTCCCTGGCCACTGGCCCAGGGCTTCACTGCACACGCCTCTGGGGGGCGCACACACCCTGTGCCACGTCTCCGGGGCCGCGGCGCTGCCGGGCCCATGACTGACGCTGAGATCTGCTCTGCAGGCCACAGTCTTCGTCAGGGACCCCACGGCTGCCCAAGATCTACACCAGGACCGGGGACCAAGGTAGCCCACCAGCATCCCTCACTCCTGGTTTTTCCTTTCCCCCTGCCTCCACTTCCCCTGTTCTAAACCCCCTCCCACCTCTGACACCCCCTGCTCTAAGCCCCTCCAGCCCTGACACCCCCTGTTCTGAGCCCCCTCCCACCTCTGACACCCCCTGTTCTAAGCCCCTCCCACCTCTGACACCCCCTGTTCTAAGGCCTCCCACCTCTGACACCCCCTTGTCTCATCACCCTTAAATCTACCCTCAAGCTTAAATAATGTTGATGCAGGAGCTGTGTTGAGTCAGAGTCAGTGTAACAGACAGAGGAGGGTTATGGGGAAGCCCCAAAGAGAAGCCCCCAGGTCCCGGCTCCCCAGGGCTCAGAGCGGGCTCCTGATCTCTGTGATTCTCTTTCCCACAGGTTTTTCCAGCACTTTCACTGGGGAAAGGAGACTTAAGGATGACCAAGTGTTTGAGGCCTTGGGGACAACTGATGAATTAAGCTCTGCTATTGGGTAACTGAGGTGGGGGGCGGGGATCCACACTCTCCTTGCCTCAGGCACTTCTATAACCAGTGGTCCTGGGGCCCCAGGAGCTGAGAGAGCCCGCGGTTCTGTCCAAACAGTGATTTTTTTCCTGGTCCCCTTTAGGTTTGCCATAGAAATCATGATGGAAAAAGGCCATACGTTTGTTGACGAACTTGAGAAAGTGAGTAACACCAGCCCCTTACCCACGGTGAAAGGCCCTGGCAGTGGGCTGCAGGGGTGGTTGCCCTGCCTCCCTCCCTCAGCCTGTGGGCACCCCCTGAAAGTCACCCTGAGGTCCATTGAGCTGCCCAATCTTGGGTAACCAGGCAGGGCCACCCTTTACCATGAATTTCCTGACTTCTCTGTCTCCATTGCTGCCCAAGCTGAGGAGGAAGCCTCTGTCGGCAGTGCCCCCGCCTAGCTCCATCTGGGGCTCCCTGGGGGAGAAACTAGGGGCATTTTCAGTAGTCACGCTGCTGAGGCCGGAGGTGATTCTGCAACGTTCCACCCGATGCCCCTTTGGGCTTGATTTGAGGTCGCTCAGGGACTATCCCTTGTACCAGGGATCGTGGCTATTTGATAAGTGTCAGGGGCCTCCGTTTGATTTCAGAAAAGAGGGCTGCTGCTGTCTCATTTCTAATATGTGCCCTTTACCACATGAAGAGAAAAACCCTTCCTTTCCTCTGTGTTTTAGTGTTTTGAACATCACTAAATGCTCTATCATATCAAAGGCTTTCTCTTCTAATGGTATAATGATATAATCTTTACTTTTTGTTTTGTGTGGAAAAGATTTACTATATTGATTGTTATCCTGATCTTATCCATCCTTGCCTTCTCATTATAAATCATACTTGGTCATAATCAATATTGATTTTGTTGTGCTGCTCTTCTATTTTATTAGCTATATAATTCTAGGCAAGTCATTTACTCTGCCCAGGATTCAGTAAAATGAGAGGTTTGACTCTACAACCCCTTTCATCTTTATTATCCTGTTTAAAATAATATGTCAGTGTGCGTCTTCATGATCTTGGCCCACAGTTTTCTTTCTCAGCCTTATCTTGGCCTGGTTTAGACATCAAAGCCATATATCATCTTTGTCTCTTTGTGAAATTAGTCTATATAGCATAGAATTTACCTTTTCTTTAAAAGTTTTGGGGGCAGCTAGGTGGCGCAGTGGGTAGAGCACCAGCCCTGAAGTCAGGAGGACCTGAGTTCAAATATGGTCTCAGACACTTAACACTATCTGCCTGTGTGACCCTAGGCAAGTCACTTAACCTCAGTTGCGGGGGGGGGGGGGGGGGAAATTAAATAATTAAAATTAAAATAAAAGATAAAAGTTTGGTCAAATTTGCTTATGAATATGTGGATTTCATACTTTCTTGCAAATGTTTCTTTTTTGATTAAGGCTGGTCCATTTAGATTAGGTTTTCTATTTGTTAATTTTGAAATAATGTACTTTTTAAAATAAGGAGTCTTTTTTTTTAAATTCTTACATTGTAGATCTATGTATAGTCATCTAATTTTTTTTTTGTCTCTATTGTGTCATTTCTAATCTGGCCTTAATTCACTCTCCCCACTCTGTTTATTAGTTTTGTTGATCTCTTAAAAATCAACCCTAGAGTTTTCTTTATTATTTCTATTTTTTATTTGCACTCATTAATCCTTACTGTTGTCTTGGTCACAAGTGAAGACTCCACTCTGCATTCCTCCCTCCCTTTCTCATTGATCTGGACATTTAACACCACACATTTATCCCTGATGATGCCCTGGCTTGATCCCATCGATGCCGACCTTCAGCAGTCTCTGAGCGGAGGGGAGGGGCTCGCTGCCTGCAAATGCTCCCATTTACAAATGGAGGAGGGATTAGACTTCTCTGGCTTAGGCTGGGACAGCTGAGGGACACATTCCAGCTGCCCGAGCACAGCCGGGCTCCCCTGGCAGGGGAACCCTTCAGCCAGAGGCCTGTCAGGTGGAGGTGTCTGGAACAGGCAGGACAGAACGGCCCCTGGGCTTCTTCTGTCACCTCTGGGGTTGGGGCCTGGCCCGTCTTCCAGGGAGGCTACAGAGTCACACAAGCCCAGGGGAGGACAGAACGTCTGTCTGCACTGGGAGGCTCACGAGGGCCACGTTAAGCACCCCGAGAGCACGGAGCTGGAGGGGCCCTGGCCCTGTCTTGTTCTAGAGACAGAAGCAGGCGGGGCAGGGGAGGGCGCTACCCCCCAGTGATGGGGCCATTCCGAGCTGAAAGCTGCCTGTCAGAAACAACAAGTAGCACCTCCTGTGTGCCAGGCCCTGCGCCAAGGAACAACTCTGGGAGAGCCTTATTATTAGCCCTATTTTACCATTAGAGAAGCAGAAGCAGACGGGGCGATGACTTGCCGAGGGTCACAGCCAGTGAGTGTGGATTAAATCTCTGCATCCTGGGGAGAGCATGACCTCTGACCCCCGTGAAAGCCCAGCAAAAGGTGGTTTTCTGGCGGGCAGTGCTGGAGAAATTGGGGGTGTCGGCTTTAGAACAGCCCGGCATGTGTGTGTATGTGAATGTGTAACTGAGTGTGAATCTGAGCGTGTCTGCATGTGTATGTGTGGGCTGCGCTCACACACTCCTGCCTGTGACACCGGGTCGGGGCTGGGACCCAGCAGCGCTCCTTCCTCCGAGCCTCCTCCCGCAGACTGGGCCCAGGCCGGCCCCAGGCTCTCCGCCCGGCTGCGCCCCTTGTTGCAGCAGAGCCAGGTGTGGAGGCATTTGCTCACTAGTTGGACGTCTGCCCCTTAAAGCTCCCCGGCCCCCCACGCTGCCTGGCCAGAGCCTCCAGGGTGCCCCCGCTCCCCCCTCCCCCGGGGGTCCGCATCCCGACCCTTTGCTGCTCCCCCCAGGTCCAGTGCAGGCTGCAGGACGCGGGCTCGGCCATCGCAACGCCGCTGTCGTCGGCCCGGGAGGCGCACTTGAGTAATTCCTCCTTATGTGATCCTAACCTAGGCAGCAGCTCACCGTGGGTGCTCAGAGCGCACCCACCGGCCCCCTCCCCGGTCCCGGGTCTCCCGGTGGGGAAGTCCCCCAGGGAGGGAGGAGCAGTGGCCCCGCCTGGGAAGGGTGAGGGGGCTCCGCCCTGAGCTCATGTCCCCCACCCCGCAGAGCGCACAGCCTTCAGCGAAGACGCCATCAGGGACCTGGAATGCTGGATCGATGCCTACACCAGCCGGCTCCCTGCCCTCACGGCCTTCATCCTGCCGGTGGGTGCGGGGGCCGGGCCGCCCGGGCTGGGCCAGACTCTGCGTGGGAGCGGGAGCACGGGAGTGGGAGCGGGAGCTCGGGAGCCGGAGCGGGAGCTCGGAGCGGGAGCTCGGAGCGCGGGAGTGGGAGCACGTGGCAGCGGGAGCGGGAGCACGTGCCCACGCCGACCCCGCCTCTGAGGCCTCGGGGTGGGAGCCGATCCCTCCCCCGCCCTGCGGCCACTCCGAGCCCACATCTTGTTTTTCTCTTCCAGTCCGGAGGCAAGAGCAGCGCGGCCCTGCATTTGTGCCGAGCCGTGTGCCGCCGGGCCGAGAGATGGTGAGACCCGGGGGCGGCCGGGAGGAGCAGCCCGGAGACGGATCTGACGGATCTGCCCTCCCGCTCTTTGTGTCTCTTCCCCCCCCCCCATGAATGAGAGTGAGTGAGTGGGTCACTGGTAAATGAATGAATGAATGAATGAACTTTTAAATTTGTGAGTGGAGAAAGTGAGTGACTGAGGGAACGAATGAATGAGTAGATGAAGGGATGAGCTACATCTCACTTGATCATTCCTCCCCCCCCCCCACTAGGGGCGCTGCTTTTAGCCTGCTGGGAAACTGACTTTCCCAGGATCCTACGGGGCAGTGTCTGGAGCCGGCCCAGAGTCAGCCCTTCCCTGGTTCTGTGCAAGCCCCTGAGCCCTCCCACGCTCGGCTTTCTGTCCTGGCCCAGCTGGTCCTTGGGCCCCTTCCTCTCCCTCGGAGCCGGAGGGGCCGGGGCCCGCAGCCGGCCGGCAGCAGTCTGCCTGAGGGACCGGGGCCTGAAGGGAGGTGCCAGGGAGCTCCAGGAAGGGGGTGTTTCTAAACCTGGAGAAGGCGCCATGGGAGGGGGGGTTGGATAGGGGAGGGGGGCACCTCTGGGCGCGCTCCCCTCCTGGGCGGGTGGACATCACTCAGTCCTGGCGTCAGGAGGCAGCCTGGCTCTCATGGAGCTGCAGGGGGTGCCGGAGATAGCCCCAAGGGGGGCAGGAGGTCCCCACTCCAGGCCCCAGAACTCGGTCATCTTGCTTGTTTTCCTTCCCCTTCTAGTGTCGTCCCACTTGTCCAGGCCGGGCAGATGGATGCAAACGTGGCCAAGTTCTTGAACAGGTAATAAACCCGTGGAAAGAGCCCCAACGTCCCCTCCCCCCACGACACCTTAGCCCCATGTTTGGAAAGGGGGGCCCTGTTCGCCTCAACATTCAGCTTTGCTGAGGGTGAATCAACAAGCTTTGGGCCTCAAGCAGGTTGGCCAGTCAGAAGGCACAAACGCGGGCAAGGGCGCGCTGCCTCTGCCTGCTGGTGCCCGTCGAAGGCAATGGCTGGTTCTTAGTCAGCGGGCAGTTACAGGGCAATCACCGGGGGAAAGTTTCCGCCTTCAGGAAGCTTACATTCTAACAGGGTCACAGAGAACGTGAAAAGTTAGCCCAGAGTGGTTGTGGGAGGGAGGGCACCAGGGCCGTGGCAGGGGCTTTCTCCGGGTTTTGTTAACAAGACAAGGGGAGGAGCTGGCATTTTTTGGTGGTTTTTCCCCTCCTGACCTCGTTTGGTCCGGGGGGGGGTGGCATCCCCATTTTGTGATCCCCAGTCCAGGGCCCTTTCCTGTGCTCATTACCCAGCAGTGGGCTCTGCCCCCTCACTGAGGCTCATGGATCATCTCTGTGGGGAGGGGGTGCGTTAGGGACGATGGGCACAGGTTGCCAGGGCAGCTCCAGCATGGGCAGTGGCGGGAACAGAGGCTGGCAGCCCTTTGTCTGGATGCAGGGGGAGGCGGTCCCATGGAGGTGTCTGCCATCTCTGACTCAGATTTCTGACCGGCTCTCTTCCCCCTCCAGACTCAGTGACTATCTCTTCACTTTGGCCCGATACACAGCCATGAAGGAGGGGAAGGAAGAGAAGATCTACCGAAGACCAGACCCCCAACCCTGAGATGGGGATGCGGTGCCCTCCCCCCACCCTAGCAGGGGGGGACAAGGAGTTACGTGCAGAGCGTCCAAAGCCAGGACTACTGCTGGACCCCAGCCTGCCTCGCCCACCTTGCCCCCTTGCAGCTTCATGGGAGGTTCGGCCCCCACCATCAGGTTCAGCCTCTCTGAAGACAGAGCGGGGGACGCTTGGAGCTGGCACCAAAGGGGGCCCAAGGGCGCTGAGCGCGTGTGGCTAGTTCCTCCCTCCAGGACTCAGCAGAGCACTTGAGCCCCTCCACAACGTGCGTGTGATTTACTTGCACCAGAGGGGCCTTAAATGTCCCATCCATAAAGGGAAAGCCAGCGGGGCTCCGCATTGTGGTTGCCTTCAAGCTATCCATCACCCGCGAAGCGGGAGGATGGGGCGAGCAGATTTACGGACCGGGGCTGTGAACAAATACCGGCCCCCTCGGCCCACGTGTCAGGTCGGGGGAGGGGGGTGCGGTTCATGGTTCTGGCCCGGCCGCTCTGAGCCTGGGCAGCAGACCCACAAAGAGCTAGACCCCAGTTCTGGGGAGTCAGACCTTGGGAAAGGGCGTCCATAGATAGATAAGACCTGGCCTGAAGCCGTTGCCCACCTTTTCAGTCTTGTGGTAATTAATCCCCTCCACTCCTCCTTCAGCCTATTAGCTGTTCCCAGTACAGCCTCTCCAGTGCCTCCCTCAGGGCCTTTGCCCAGGCTGTGCCTCCTGCCTGCACTGCCCTCCCTCATCACGCTCTCCCCTTAGAGTCCCCTGGCTTGCTCCCCATCATAGCTCAGGTAGCCAGCTCCTGTGTGAGCCTTCCTAAAGTCCGTACCATTGTGCCCCCTCCCGCCCTCGCTTGTAAAGTCACCCCGTGTTACTTGGTATTTCTTTATCCATGTCCCTGGCGTCTCCATCTCCATGCAGGCAGCGATTGTTTGATGATTGCCTTGGAATCCCTAATCCCCAGCAAGGTGTCTTGTGCATTGAGTTAAACACTTAAAAGCTTGATGAATTAAATTTAAGTAGCACAAGTGGTGGTGTCCCCATTTTACAGACGACGAAGTGGAAGCTCAAGGGTCAGTTGCCTGCTTTATCCAATTCCCCACCTCAGGTGTCTGAGGTGAGGTTTGGGCCCCGGTTTTCCTCGCGGTTCCTGTGTATACACTGCTCCTAAATGGGCCAGGAGCGTGTCCTTTTAAAGGGCTTTCCAAGCTCTGATTCTTGTATCGGGTCCAGCCCCCTCGGTGACATTCCCTGTAACTGGAGACAACATCCAGATTTCTGGGGGAGTTTCCAGGAAGGATCCCAGCCCTGCTGCAGGAAGGGACTTGAGAGCCGGTTCTTTCATCAGCCCATGGTCCCCTGGGAAATTTCCCCAGGCCTTCAGGAAGACTCGGGCTCAGAAATGTCCCCTTGTGGCTCCGCTCACTGAGGAACAGCCAGGAGGCGAACTCAGGGACAGAGGAGGGTCTCTGGGCTCAGCAGGGGTGGAGAGGACCCGGGGCCAGAACCCAAAGCTACAGGACTTCCACTAGGAAACTGTCACTGAGCTTTGGGCTGCCTTGCGAGTTGATACACAGTCACACATACATGGTACAGTATCGCCCATACACACAAAAATAGTCACATACATATATACTCACAGTCATACACACACCAAAAAAAGTCACCTATATATACTTACAGTCTCACACATACACACTCGCAAAAATACATAGTATCGGGGCAGCTAGGTGGAGCAGGGGTTAGAGTACCAGCCCGGAAGTCAGGAGGACCTGGTTCAAATCTGGTCTCAGACACTTAACACTTCCTGGCTGTGTGAGCCTGGGCAAGTCACTTAACCCCAACTGCCTCAGCAAAAAAAAAAAAAAAAAAGTTTAAAAAAATAGTATTTGTGTATTTTTTTGTACAGTATTATCACATACATAGATACTCACAAAAAGTCACACAAAAATGGTTTTTTTGTTAGTATCACACATATCCACTCCAAAATAGTCACATACATATACACTCACAGTCACACACACACAAATACAGTCACAAAAATAGTCATACAAAAATACATAGTATTTTTTGGTATAGTATTATACACACAATCACCCACATATGCACAAACACATGGAAATTTAAGGTTTGCACACACACATATACATCCCAGGCACTAATCCATGCCGCGATCGCATTATTCAACTTCTTTAACTGATATTTCATGGCTATGGTGAACGTCCATTTTTCACAGAGTAATTTTCGAAGGCTGAGCTTGTAACACATCCCAATGACAAACGTTCCAGCGCGGGCTCCCCATCAGCTGCAATGTCACCCCGAGCTGTTCCTCACTACCTTCCTCCGACAGCCCATCCCGTTTTATGATAGCTTTGTCTCAGTTATCACTATTGAACCTTTAAGAATTCAGTGGCTTTTCAAATTTAATTGAATACAATTCTTTGTATAATAAATTCTGCGGGAATGCTACATAAATCAGCCCTAGGAAAGATTCATGGCTGTCTACCTTCCTAACCCAGGGCCCAGAAATTTCTCACTGGTATTACTGGACCGAAGCTGGTACTTTTTGATTGTCACAAGAAATCAATTGAACCTCTCCAGCTCAGCTTGAGGGGCCTAATTTATAGCTGCCAGCTCATCAGATTTCCCAATGTTTTCATCTCCACGAGTCCCTGGAAAATGAAGGATTTCGATGCAGATCGAGAAAAAGGAAGGTCTCCCAAGTCCAAGTTTCTCCCCTGGAGTCCAGAGGCCCAGTCTTTAAGAGCCTCTTTGGCCATTTCTTTCAAGTTGGGGAACAAGGTCAGGATTCGGAAACTCCCGCTCCTGGGTCCGGTGCCGGCCTGTGGTGTAGGAGCGGGCTGCTCCCCGCTATTGAGGAGAGACAGCCCTGCACCGCGTGCATGAGTAATGGGTTATTATTCTAGCCAGGCATCCTTTTTACATTCTCATCCATTACTTCATTCGATCATCCATCAACATAAATTATTTTTGGTTCCAGTCCCTGTCAAAAAGCAGCCCTAACCCCCCAGACAGACTCCACTTGCCTTGCAAACTTTCTGAGTATGTGCCTCCCACAGAGTCCTGGAGGTGGAAAGCCCAGATGGAAGTGGGGATGGTTGGGAGTTCTTGCATTAGGGCAAGATCAGTCCAGGAGGCACAGGCAGCTACCCCCGAGGCTCAGTTTCCTAATCACTCTCAAGGTCATTTGAAAGGCTTTTGGTCACCAATGTGCACATGGTGAATGCTTAACAAATTCTTCTTTTCCCCATTCATTCATTCATCCATCTACCAGTCAACCCAACCATCCATTCATAGAAAGCTCTGCATTTGGAACCTTTGAAGCTTGGCTCTCACTTGCCATCACCGTGACCTCTGGTACACTTAGAGCAGGGAGGGACCTCAGAGAACATATCATTCAACAAGAGAGGAAACTGAGGGAAACAAAAAGGAAGTGGATTTTAAACTGAATAACAGAAAAAAAAAAATAGTCATTTCAACCCACCTGTGCTCAGTTTCTTCGTTTTAAAAATGGCAGACTGAGGGAAGATAAAAACCTTTGCAGCTCTACAGACTGTAACTTTCAGTGTTTATAATGTTGCCAGTCACATTCACTTAACTAACCATATTCAATAGCTTCCTATTTGGGGTCTCTGTCTCAAGTCTCTCCCCGGCTCCACTCAGCCACCAAAGTGATCTTCCTAAAGCTCATCCCTTCCCCCACCACAATTCATGAAATTCCAGTGGCTCCCTGTCGCCCCCAGAATCAAATATCCAGCACACAAAGCTCCCTGTTTGCCATTCAAAGTTCATGATGCTTCATCTCCTGCCTTATCACTGGTCCAGATGGTCTGGCCTGAAATGCCCTCCTTTCTTATCACCATCTCTGGAAATTTCCTTCTAAATTAATCTCCAGGGCCACTCCTTACTTAATAATAGCTGGTATATGTAGATGTGAATAAATGTAATACATATATATGCATATAATATATATGTATATGTTTGTATGTATATACACGTATACACATATATGTATAAATAAAGTAGCTGGTACTTTTATGTTTGCAAAGCTGACTTGATCCTCACAACAATCCTATTTGACAGATGAGGAAATAAAAGTTAAATGACTTTTCCAGGGTCACCTAGCTAATAAATGTTTAGAGTCACATTTAAACTCAGGTCTCCCTGACTATAAATCCTGGAGCTCGATGCACTGAGCCATCCAGCCTTCTCTGATTTCACCAGTTGCTAGGGAGAATACGATCTTATATTCATTTTGTATATTCATTTTGTGTGCTCTTTCTCCCCATATAAACACAAGTATACATATATGCACATATACATAATGGACACATATCAAACCAAGTTTTCTATATTTGTTGTAGGTATATAGACCATCCTTCGTGCTCCTTAGAGGGCCTTTATCTTTGTAGTTTAGCACAATACCTGGTGAGTGCTTAATAAAGGCTTATCGATTAAATTAGTATCTATTACACTGTATTAGGGGCTGGGGATACACAGACAAAAATGAAACCGTTCCTGCTTTCAGGGAGCATCTGTTCCTCTGGGATAGGTAACATGTATGTTTAAAAGTATGTGTGAAAGAGGTAGAAGAATAATTGGGGGGCTGGGGAGGGGGGATCAGCAAAGGCTTCCCCTGGAAGATGGCACTTGGGCTCGGCTTTATGGAAGCCTGGAGGCAAGACTGGGGAGGGCGTGTAGTTCAGGTGTGGGAGACAGGAGACGGAACAGCAAGGTCAGTCTGACCGGCCAGAGACTGCACCATCAACAGCTTTCTTCGCCAGGAAGAAGCAACGACACTTAGACAAAAATCTAGAAAGTTGCCCACATAGCTGAAGTCATTTTGGCCCCGATTCAACGTAGCCACTTGGAGAGGGGGGCGCAGCTGCTGTATAAATAGCTGGGCAGGAACGCAGACGTGGATGGCCCCGTTGGGAATAAGGCAGAGATCTGGCACTGAGCACCGAGCTTGGCACATAGTAGGTGCTTAATAAATGTTTATTGCTTGAGATTCGGTTTAAGCTAGAGAGTCTCTATGCCAACGGATGCCCCAACGAGAGTTTCCTTGCCCAGCGTCGCCGGGAGAGGACGGAGCGGTTTCTCCGGCAGATGCCTTGGCAACTCATCTCCTTCCAAGCCTTTCACTGACCATATGCAGAGCCCAAATGCGTCCCTGCTGCGCAAGGTTCCTTTATTTACGATTACCTTGGAACTGTCGGGGTAGACATATGTTGCTAAGGGTCGTTTATTCTTGTTTGTAAAATTTATGGCTTCTTCTAGATTACACACTGTCAAAACTGGAAGGATTGGCCCCCAAATCTCTTGCTGCATGATTGGATCAGACGCGCGTACATCTGTTAACACTGTAGGAACTGTAAAATGAGGTAAGTTCAACTATAACTCAAGCGTTCCTCAGCCCTGCCGGAGGGTGGAAGCCGCCGGCACGCCGCTGATCTGCGGGGGGAGAACATACACACGCAGACACTTTGTTGGATCAGAGAAGTCTGAGATGCAAGGGGAGGCCGTTCAGCTCAAGCCCATCCCTGGATGGAGATGCCCTCTGGAGTGTCCGGCAAGCGGCCGGCCAGGCTCGGCTTGCATACGTCCCCTCTCACCCAAGGCCTGCCCTTCTGCTTTGGGGCCATAGGATTTTTGCTGATGCAAATTTTATTCTTCCTTCATGTGACAGGCCCTTCAAACATTTGAACGCAGCTCTCACCTCCCACCGGAGCTTTCACCTCCCCAGTCCCCAAACCACTGCCCATATGTCCTGAACTCAATGTCCAAAGCTTTCTGGACACCCTCGTTTCCTAAACCTCAGTGTCCAGAACCAAGCACAGCAATGGTCCAGGTGTGATCGGCCTAGAGCAGAGTGCATCCCTGGAAGCCGTGCCATCCCAACGAAGCTGAACACTGCTTTGGCTGCCGCATCACCAAATAATTTCTAATCGTGAGCTTGTGGTCCGTTAAAACCGTAAGAGCCTTTACAGAACAATGCTCTATCCATATCTCCTTATATTTGTGGGCTTTAATTTTTATGCCCAAATGCAAGATTTTGTATTTATTTCAGTTGAACTTCTTTGATTCAGCCTGATGCGAGAGCCTGTCAGAATCCTCTGGGATCATCATTCTTTGTAATCGCCGCTCCCTTTCTACATATTTACCAACCAATTCTTTAATGACCGATTCTGGAATTTTCCCAGGGATTGAAGTCAAGTTTCCTGGCTCTGAAATCTCCTGTTTGCAGCCTGTCTTCTTTTTTGAATCAAGGCAGCATTTTCCATCCTCTCTCATCTTCCAAGAGCTCTCAAATATCTCTGTCAGTTGGCTCTACAATCAGATTTGATAGTTCTTTCTCTTTTTTTCTCATTTTATTTGATTTTATTTATTCTTTAATAGTTTTTTATTTTTCCAAATCCATTCAAAGATTGTTTTTTTTTAACCTTCACCTTTATAAAAGTTTGTGTTCCAATTTTTTCTCCCTTTCTCCCCAAGGCAGTAAGCGATTTAATTCTGGTTATATATGTGCAATTCTTCTAAACATCTTTCCATATTCGTCGTGCTGTGCAAGAAAAATCAGGCCAAAAAGGGGAAAAACATGAGAAAGAAAAGAAAAACAAGCAAACAAATAAATAAACAACAAGAACAAAAAGGTGGAAATACTATGCTTTGATCCATATTTAGTCTCCATAGTTCTCTCTCTCTCTAGATGCAGATGGCTCTTTCCATCCCAAATGATGGTTCTTTCAAGCCCAGCTAAGGCTATAAATCACTTGGGTCTGAGGATCTGGCTTCTTATTTAGCGTGGAAGACTGTGCAAATATATGGGATTTGGGCTTTTTAGACTCATGAAATAGACTCCAAGCTATAGCTTGGAGGGACTTCACTGTTCATAGAGTTGGAATGGCCGGGGTTCAAATTCTCTTTTAGACATTTCCTAGCTGTAGTGACCCTCAGGAAAACTCTTAAACTGTCTGCCTTAGTTTCCTCATCTGTGAAAAGTGAAAGTATTACATCTATCTCACAAGGCTGTTAAGAGGATTAAATGAGATATTTATAAGGAGCTATTATCATTATTATTTCCTCAGGATAGGAGGGGCCTGGAGATCATACTAGGTACATATTGGGTGAAGGAGCTAGAGAGATTTAGCCTGGAGAAGAGACTCATAGGAACATAAGAACTGATCTTCTGAATGTTTTCAAGACTTGTTCCCCTTGGCTCCAGAGTAACAAGACACTTGGACTCAAGAGAGGGGAAAATCTTCCCAATAATAAGAGCTGGAATGAAAAGATTGAGAAGTAGTGAGCTCCCCATCACTGAGATATTTATACAAAACCTCTGTATCTACTCAGCAGGAGGAAGGAGAGTCTCTATTCAGGGATGGATGGACAAGATATTGCTGAGATGCCTTTGAACGCTCAGATTCTGTGATTCATCTTGTGCCCCCTCCCATCTGAGACCCGTGGGCGAGTACACTCGTAGGGGAACCCGGGGAGTCCCCGAGCATCCCAAGAAAGCACCAAAATGTGCCTTTTCTCTGGGAACTTCAAGGGGAGGAGAGAAACCCATCAAGTTTTCCCGCCAGGGCACGTCGGGGGTTCCAAGGGGCAGCATGGCAGCCTGCCAAGCCCCGGGGGGGAGGGCTCGGTCCCTGCAAAGGGCCAGCAGCCAGGGAAAACCAAATGGGTTTGTTTGATCCGAGAGAGAGCCAGGTGCCCGCAGTGAAGCAGCCGTCACCGCAGTACCTGTGTGGCAGAGGACGGAGACGCCAGGGCTGAGATGCAGAGTCTGGCGTCCGGTCTGTTGTGACAGCAGCAGAAGGAAAGAAAAATGGGGGAGGCGCTGATGAGGGGCCACCTGGGGGATGTGGCTGCCTTTCCAAGCTGTGGGGAGGCTTGGGCTTGTTGTCCATGGGATGAGAGAGAGAGACATCAACACAGGGAGAGATAGAAAGAGACAGAGAAGGAAAAGAGGAAGAGACAGAGAAACAAAGAAAATAGAAAAACAGATGAAAGGTAATGGAGAAGTGGCTAGAAATACAGATAAAGGATATGAGATTGATAGAGATGATAGACAGACAGATGGAAAAAATAAAATAGGTAACGATAGAGAGATGGGTACAGATAACTGAGTGATAGATAATAAATGGATAGATGGACAGATACAGATACATGATGGCTATAGATAACAAGTAGAAATAGATAAGGAAGAGAGAGACAGAGACAGAGTGAGACACAGAGAGGTGAAAGATGGACAGAGATAGATGATGGATGGATGGCTATAGAGAGATATTAAATATAAATATGTAGGGTTAGGTGGCTAGATTATAGGTAGCAGACATGGTTGACAGAAACAGATCGAGTGATAAATAATTTAATAAGTATTTACTATTTACCATAGGCTGTAGTAAACACGGGGGGTAAAATATAAGTAAGGAAGGTTGTGTTCTAACAGTGGACACGACACATCAAGCAGTGTTCTCCAAGGCATGGTGTGGAGCCAGCCGCGGAGGGCCGGGCCTGGCAAGAGAAGGCAGAAAGCTCCTCTATCGAGGAGGGGGACGTAGCAGCAAATCCAGGATTTTTGGTCGACATAGAAAAGGCAAGTCATGGAGTAGGCAGGAAAGGTCAGGAAAAGGACCTAAGCAGTTCCTAGAACTTCCTCATAAAATGGATTAGGAAGAGAGCCCTGGAGATGCTAAGTAATTTGCCTAAGATCTGTCTCTGTCTCTCACCCTTTCTTTCTCTATCCTTTTTGTTTTAATTTGTTCATTTTATCTCCTCTTTGTCTCTGTCTCAGTCTCACTCCTTCTTCCTGGCTGTTGAGAACTGTCTGAGAGACTTAGAAGAGAACTGTCAAAAACCCACAGTGCATTTCCAGGATTTGACCCCTATATGGAGGCATGTCTTGTGGTGTGTGGTCACCTTTACTATTGTTATTTACCTTCACTCTGAGGCAATTAGGGCCCAAATAATGATAAAAAAAAAAGAGAGAGGAAGGAAGGAAGGAAGGAAGGAAGGAAGGAAGGAAGGAAGGAAGGAAGGAAGGAAGGAAAGGAGGGAGGGAGGGAAGGAGGGAGGGAAGGAAGGAAGGAAGGAAGAAAGGAAGGAAGGGAGAGAGAGAGAGGGAAGGAAGGAGGGAGGGAGGGAGGGAAGAGAGGAAGGAAGGAAGGAAGGAAGAAAGGAGGGAGAGAGGGAGGAAAGAAGGAAGGAAGGAAGGAAGGAAGGAAGGAAGGAAGGAAGGAAGGAAGGAAGGAAGGAAGGAAGAAAGGAAGGAAGAGAGAGAAAGACGAGTTACTCCAGCGTCTCTGCCAAGAATCCAGATAAAGCGCCTGTCTCCTTTATCTCTCACAGCCCCGGGAGGTAGGTGCTATCACTCTATTCCCATTTCACACATAAGGAAACTGAGGGAAACACGGTGGGCGACGCGCCCCGGGTCAAACAGCTGCTCTGAGGCTGCCCCACGGCCGGCCAGGCCGCACCCCCCTGCACCCCCCGGTGCCGCCCGTCCCGCACGTAGCAGCGCCGCAGCGGCCGAGTCACTCCAATTTCTGCCAGCCTCAGTGTCACCATCCGTAAAACGGGGCTGCAACAACCCCTCCAGCCCGGCCCCTCCCACAGCTCCGGTATGAGAGTGGTGGGAGGGGCCCGAGTTCGACGCGCCCACTGCCCCGCCCTGCCCCGCGGTCCCCAGGACCGGCTCCGCCCGCCCCACCCCCGTAAGCCCCGCCCACTCCTGCAAGCCCCGCCCCCTGGCCCCGCAGCGCCCAGGCCCGGAGTTCCCGTGTCCTTGATCCCGGCTCCCCGAGCCGGCCCTTCCCCTCTCCCGCCGACGCCCCGCCCGGGCACGCTGCCAGCGCCGCCGCTCCCGCCGCGCCATCTGCCCACGCGCCACAACAATACGGCCTGAGCCCAGGCTCTCCACAAAGTGCGGCCTGACCCCCCCGGGCAATCCCGGCCTCACCTGGGCGATGGCATTGGCCGGGGCAGAGAGCGCCCCCTAGTGGCCCTGGCGGTGCCGCTGCCGAGGCTGCCCAAGGGCCTTCCAGTGGGACAGCTGCCGGGTCCGAGGCCTGTGGCCGAGGCCGAGCCCCCTCCTCCCCTCCCCCCGGCAATCCCGGCCTCACCTGGGCGATGGCATTGGCCGGGGCAGAGAGCGCCCCCTAGTGGCCCTGGCGGTGCCGCTGCCGAGGCTGCCCAAGGGCCTTCCGGTGGGACAGCTGCCGGGTCCGAGGCCTGTGGCCGAGGCCGAGCCCCCCTCCTCCTCCCCCCGGCAATCCCGGCCTCACCTGGGCGATGGCATTGGCCAGGGCAGAGAGCGCCCCCTAGTGGCCCTGGCGGTGCTGCCGCGGCTGCCTGAGGGCCTTCCGGCGGGACGGCCAGGCCTGGGGATCAGGGCCTGAGGCCGCCCCCCCCCCCCCCGGGGGGCACAAAGAGCCGGTCACAAGTAAAGGGGCCGGCCCGGATCAGCGCGCCGAGGATCCCGAGAGCCGGTCACGCCGCGGCCGGAAGGGTGGGCCGTGGCTGCCGGACCCCTCGGCCCCCGCGGCAGAGTGCGTGGAAGCGTCACCCTGGGGCCCCTCGCCAGGCCCGGGCCCCGTGGCAGGCGCCACGTCCGGCCTGGCCCTCCTGACCAAACCCACCGCCACAAGCGCCCCCCCAGTCCCTTCCCCTATTTCTCCCGTGGGCCACGGCTTCTCCCTTAGACGGGAGGCTCTGGGGGCAGGAGGGGGTTTTTCACTTGTCGCTCTCTGCGTGGGGCCGCTGCGAGCGGAGCCTGCAGGCCCCGCCCCCTCCGGGGCTCCCCATCCCCGCCCGGGGCCCTTTGGGAAGGCGCTGGGCCTTCTGTCCCGAGCGCGGGTCCCTGCAGATGCACGGCCTGCAGCCGCTGGAGCGGCGGGGCCATCCGGCGCCTGGCAAACGCCTGGGCATCCCGAGGGCACCGCCGGGGGGCGATTGCTTCGCTTTCCTGCCACCTAGTGGCAGCTCGGCGTCCAGGGCGCAGCCCCGAGGCCGGTTATAACTAGGCAATGTCGCCTCCGGGCCGGGAGAGGGACAGGGGGGGGCCCTGGGTGGGGGCTGAGATGGGCTCATGTGGGGGCTCACGTAAGTCCTCCCCGAACTGGGGGATCCATGCCGGGCCCCACGCTCCCCTCGGGGTCCCCTTTGTGGTCTTGGGCTTCAATAAAACATAAACAAAAAAGAAAAAATTAATACTCTGGCTCGGGAGCTCCGACCTCCATAAAGCTTGTCTGGATCTCCCCTCCTCCCTCAAATTCGCCGTCTTTGCTCCCTCTTTCCAGGCGGTATATGTACCCCTTGGGAGCTGTGAGCTCCTTCGGGGCACAGATGGTTCCGTTTCTGTTCCCGCTTCCGTTATCTCGCACTTGGCACATAGTAGGCACTTAGGAAATATGATCGTGGAACTCAAAGCATCGTATTTTCGCCTTTTTTTGTCATAATCTTTTTCTGGTGATTTTTTCCCCTTTTGGTCTGATTTTTCTTACACAACATGACAAATATGGAAGTGTGTTTAAAAGGATTGTATATACACGCACACGCTCTTGCTTGCTGTCCTGGGGAGGGAGGGGCGATAACGGAAAAATTTGGAACCCAAAATCTTACAAAGCTGAATGCTGAAAACTATCTTTACATATATCTGGAGAAGGAAAATACTATTGAGTAAAAAAAGACAGAAAAGTAGCTCATCTAATGACCATCGAGCTCATCAGAAAAGAAGTGGGAAAGTCGTGTCTACGACAGTAGAATCCCCTCCACCTTCCAGTCAAGTGGTCTTGGTTCCATTCCTCTCTCAGACAACATATCCCGGGTCTCTTGCCTCTGTCTTTATTCCAAATGGTCCCTGCTTTCTTCTCTCTGCACGATGTCTCCCTGATCCAAATGCCGCCTCCACCAGGAAGCCCTTCCTGATCTGTCCTCCACCCCCACCCCAGCGGTTGGTAATGACTCCTTCAGAGTGCTGGTAAATGTCCCATGGCCAACTCCTTAGAGGGAAAAAAAAAAATGTTCACAGGACTATTTTAAAGTTTAATTTGCATTATTAACATTTTCTCCATCACTTTTGAAAGTCCAGGCAATGAATAAAACAATACAACCCTTGATTTGTGGTGGTTCTGGATTTCTGAGGTATATATATTTACAGTGGAAATTTAACAACCCACTCTCACATCTGTTTACAGTGGAAATTTAACAATCAACTCACATCTTTTTACAGTGGAAATTTAACAATCTACTCATCTGTTTACAGTGGAAATTTAACAACCCACTCTCACAGCCATATGAGTTGACTCCAGCCTTCCCATAGCGTCTCCTATATACTACAAAGCAAACAACATGGACTATTTTCTGTCTTCCTGTCAGCCCCAGGAAGACAGGAACGATTTTATCCAAACTTTGTATCCCGTGCCAGTGGCTGATCCCAGACTAAAGACAGCAGGAGGTTAATAAACGCTGGCTGGTAGATTTACTGATTCTTAATCTAACTGCCCTGAACTGTGCAGTTTGAGGCTTATCCCTTAAGTCAGTTTACTCATCCGGAACATGGGAGTGACAGCCTTTGTACCACCTGCTGTGAAGTCTGGACAGGAGGACACGGAGAAGGTGCTGAAGGAGCATGAAGTAGACGAGAGCTCCTTAGAAGCTGCATGGGCCAGACCGCCCACTTTCTAGTCCGGGTCTGGGGCGAGCTCTGCCCAAGGCCATTGTCCATGACGCCGTCTCAGTTTGGGGACACTGGTGAACAGACTTTCCTGGAGGACGGCCCAGTTCCAGTCAAGAATTCTCCAAGGACTTCTGGACTCCGAAAGGTCTCCGGATGGCCAGCTGCTTCCTCCAGGATGCTGCTCCTCCCCCAAGTACCTCTGAGTGCGAGATCAATTCAATTGAATATTTGTTAAGCTCCTACTATGTGCCAGGCATTCTACCAAGTGCTGGAGGTTCAAGGACAAAAAAGATCGTTCCATCTTCAGGGAACTGACATGCTCCAGGAGGTGCTGATCTCCTTGTCCCATAAATCATGAGTGCAGAATTTAGTGCAGAAAAGGCTCATCTTGAACTCCATCCAAGGGGTTTCTAAGTGGCTGAACCATAAAGGTCTCATTCTAAGTCCCCATGAAACACAGCCAACAAGCATTTATTAAGCACTTACTGGATGGAGGCACATGCTAGGCACTAGGGGATTAAAAAAAGACAAAATAAAAAATGAGGAAACACCCAGGATGACACAACCGAAAAGCTTTACTCTGCAAGTATTCAGGCGTCACGATGGTGTGGTGGGATGAGCAGGAGCCCGGCCAGCGTCCTGGGTTCGAGGCCTGGTTCGTGAGGCGTTAGCTGGGCGCCTCAGAGAGGCCGCTGTACGCCAGCAAATGGCCGAGGCTAGGGGATTAATCGGGGAATATCCTTCGGGAACATTAGGAAATGGGGTTTGTGTCCCCGCAATGAAACAGACCAGAATAAGCGTTTATTAAACATCTCCTAGGTACCAAACAACTTGTAAATCTTCTCTCCTCTTGACCCTCCCAGAGGCCCCGGGAGGAGGGTGTGAATTACGATACGGTTCCAAAATGATTTAGCTCAAACTTCTCCAAGACTATGCACATTATGACATTTGAAGGCAAGTCTCCATTCTCAGTTCCAACCCAGATCCTCTGTGCTGAAAGCTACTTCGTGCGTCAGAGCCCTGCGCGTTTGGGCCACCTCCTATGGCTGCAGCCCAGAGATCACGCCGCACGAGAGGGCTGAAAGGACAGGGATGCTCAGATTGGAGAAGAACGGGTGGGGCAAGATCTTCAGAATTGGAACCATCCCTGCCAAGGGCATTCCGTGTCTGGGGAGCCAACTCCCACCAACCTTCCTGTCTGCTGCTGGGCCCTTCTGGTGGCAAGCACGTTTCCCCTAATCTAAGACCCTGGGAATCCCGGAGCTGATGGAGGCTCACTTGGTTGGTTTCCACTTTCCCCACTCTTTCAGTCCTACTTTTGAAATAACTTGGGATTTTGTTTAAAGTCTGCTTTCTCCCCCAGAACACGTAGTCTTCTTGCTCATCAACATTTCCCTCCCTATTCACTATTCACAACTGGTCAGCTGCTTTTTGAAAATCAGTTCAACGATTATCAGGAAGTTCTGGGAAAATCCAATCCAAAGGAATCACAGCGCTAGTCCTTCTACACACTCCTGGCAATAAGTAACATTATTGGGTATTTACCCGAGGGGAGAAATTCTGCTAAACAATCGAAGACCAAGTCCCGCAGATTGCTCATCAGCCACTTTTTAAACATCGTCTCCTTCATCTCTGTTCCCGCAGATCCCACCGGCCTAGGGCCGGACCTTCCTATCATTCCCTTGGTACACTGCAAGACCCTTATAAAGGGCAAGTCGCTCGCCTCCCAAAGACAAATTTCCCATCTCAGGCACAATAGCTTCCTTCGGGTCAGATCTGGCCATATTACTCTCGTCCTCAACAATCTGTATTGGGGCCTAGAATCAAATTTAATCTTCTTTTACCTTTCTGGCTCCCTATGGTCTGGAACCCATCACTGTATGGACTCCATGGACTGCATCCATCAGCAAGTGATGTGAGAGAGAATATAAGAAAAGGCAAGTGGCAATCCCCGCCTTCAAGGAGCTCACATTCTAATAAAGGCAGTATACAAAGGTTTCCAGATCAGATGGATGGGAGATAACTCCAGGGAAAGCGAATGGGCCAATGGCCGCAGCGGCAAGCTTGCTGAAGGAAGCCAGGGCTTTCAGGAGCCGGGAGGGAAGGGAAGCATTCACCAGCTTTAAGACAAGCATCGGGCAAGAAACACCGAGGACACAGGGGCCGGCCACAGGTAGGTGGAGGGAAGGAGAGGTCGCCTAGAGCTGGAAAGGTGGGAAGGGGCCGGGCTCTACAGAACTCTCGCTGCCTGATGATCTAAAATCTGACCTGGGACAGAGGAAAGCCATTATTTGACAAAGGCCTGTGCTCAGCAGGGAGACCAGCTCGAATTCCTAAAATGGTCCGGGGAGGGGAGAGAAGGGCTCACATGGGGGATGCGCTCAGAGAGCCAGGTTGAGAGGGGAGGACGTAGTGCCCCGGAATCTTGGGGAAATCTGGAGCGGTAAGTTTGGGATGCTGTGGGGGCCCTGGTTGCAAAGGCCCAGCAGCAAGCAGGTGATGGGGGACGAGAGCTGAGGAGAGATCCTGAGGCTGGACGTGGAGATCCGGGAGCCCCTGCAAAGGGTGATGGCCGAGAGGGGCTAACTGGGAGGTGCACAGGGTAAAGGAAAACTAACAATGGCCATAGTTAGGGGCGTCCCGTGGAGGAGTCAGAGAACCAGGAAAATAGTGTCACAAAAACCGACAAATGTCAGATGCTGAAAGGGATGAGAAAAGGCCATTAAAGCAGTACCTGGAGAGCACTAGCTGGCGTGGGACTACCTCTCTGCCCCTCTGCCTGAAATGGTCTGTCCTCCTCCTCCATGAAGCTCCCTGTGATCATCCCTTAAAAAGTCATCACCTCCCTTGGGCCTCAGGGAGCACTTGGCTGTTTCTAATTCATTCCTCATGCGTTTATATCAGGCTTTATCTTAGGATGTAAGAGCAGGAGCCGTTATCCAATCTTGCATTTCTTCCAATTTAGAAGCTAATGGAAAACTGTGGGCTGCCTCGCAATCATTTCTCACCCGTGCTACGTGACTGGCCATCATTTCCCCCATTACAATTCATCTCTTGGGCCAGTCCTTAATGTGTCGAAACACAGATTCTCACTAGGGACCTCCGATGACCTTTGGCAAGTCCAGGCCAAGGTGTGCACTGGGATATTCTACAGGGAAAACCCCCCCATCTCAACTGGTTTCCCCCTCTGGGGTCCTGTACATAACTAGGACCCACAAAGAGGCTGGGACAGAAAGGGCACAAAGTGACCATCCGATGAAGTAAAAATTTAATAGACTTTGATCCCATCTTTATAAGTTAGTTATGAAAACCCCCCACCTTTCTGTAGTCCTCAGAGTGCTAAGATTCAAGAATCACGGTTTGTACATCCGCTTAAAACAAAGATTCAGCGTTTCTGATAGTGCAATATTGAAAAGGTTGAAAGTTTTATCCAGTCAACGGAGCCCTCTCCCCCCCAACCTCTGCCAGGAACTCCCATGACTCACTGGAAATGAAAACCAAGATGGCAGCTGTGCCCCGTCTTCCGGTCCTAAGACCAGGTGCGTTTTTGACCACTGAGTGCCCACACCCACACAATCTTGGGGCAATCTTCATGGGAATCACAAGGCGATGCTATCACAGGGTGAACCGACGAGCTCTTTTCACGTGGTAGGATCAGAAAAGTGTTAGGAACGTTTTAGGGAGGGGGACTCACAGCTTTCCAACATGGTGATTCCCAACACAAAATCAACGGCTCTCTTTGTGGGCTCGCTCCTATTGGGGACCCTCCCTGGTGCCTCCTGGCTCAGGAGCCCCCGCTGCCTCCCTGACGGTGTGGCCGGCTCTAGCCTGGCCCAGTTCTGTGGCCGGGGCCAGTTCTGAGTGCTGTGGCCACATTATGCCAACATAACCTGGGCAGCTCAAAAGGGCCTATGGCCCTGCCGCTCATCGCCCCTGCCCCATCAGGACCCCGCGCAGGCTCCCAGCAGCACGTAAAGCAAAGTACTTTCACGAAGGCCGAGGATGAGCTCGCCACACCCACCGGACACTGAGGGTTCTGGGCTCTTTGTCTCTAAGCCTTGTATTTTTCAGCAGCAGGGGGTGCGGGGGGACTTTAAGCTTTGTCTGATAATACCAAGTCTGGGGGGAAGGCTGATGATCTGGGCTGGGCCAGAGGGGCAGCTTCTTACTACACAAGGGGTGGGAAGGGAGGGTCCTGGCCCCCTTGGGGCAGGGGCTGGTTCTCAAAACTCCTCTGTGAGGTGGGGGGAGTCACAAGTGATGGAAATGAAGCCATGGTGGGGAGGGGAGGAGCTCCGCCCACGAGGAGACGGCACAAGCCCCAAAACATTCGACCCTGGAGGGGAACTCGGAAATGTCTGCAAGAAGCATCAGGCTGGAGTACTTTCTTTTAATGTGGTGAGAGGGGGGTTGTGGGGGGCTAGATGCCTAGAGCCGGAGAGGGGCCCTGAGCAGCGGCCAGGAACGATCTCTGGGGCTTTCCCACTCCCACCAGGCAGAAAGTCCCCATTTCACTCGCCTCCCCGGGCTGCCTGACAGACACCCACGAGTGGTGGGGTCTGGGGGAGGGTCTTCATGCGATGTGAGATGGCTTGGGATGTCATGGCTGCCAAGCCCAACCTGAGCGAGGGGTCCCGAGACACTTCAGGGCAGGCCTGGCTGGGTGACTCTCCTCTTGGCTTCAGAACCGGGGACGCTGACCGCGCTGCCCCGCTCAAACAGCTTCCGGATGGATCGACAAAACAGGCCAGGGAGAAGGGGAGGGGGCCAAGCGAGCCCAGAGACCAGGCTCAGAGAGAGCCGTCTCTGAGCCCACGCTGGGCCGACCCTCCCTCCTCCTCTCCGAGCCCGGCCTTCTCAGTGGCACGGACAGCATCTCCTGTAAGTGATCCCCTGGTCAGCCCCCCGTGCTGCTCCAGGCGCCCCCGAGGTCCTTCTGTCCGCTGCGCCGTGAGGGGCGAGGGGAGGACGGGGCGGGTTACGAGAGCTCAAAGCCGGTGTTCATGCTGATGGCGTAACGGAGCTTCTCCCGAAGGATGCTCTTCTTGCTGTAATTGGGCAGCTTGAGCAGGTTAAAGCAGGTGGAGGAGGTGGGCAGGCGGCCCCCCGGCTCCTTCTTGCGGATGGTGAAGAAGCCCCTGAGCACGCTGCCCAGAGTGTCTCCTGTGTCCTGTGAACACACACAAGAACTGAGCTTGGAGCCATGCCGGCCCATCGCTCTGTCCGCCTGTACCCTGGGCCTCCCTGACGGGCTCTGGGCCTCCCTTGGTGGGATCTGGGCCTCCCTGCCGGGCTCCGAGTCTCCCTGCCGGGCTCCTGGGCCTCCCTGCCCTCTGGGCGTCCTGGCCCACGGAGCCGCTACCAGCTGCAGAAGGCGCTCCAGGCAGAACAGCCGCGCTGCGCATTTACTGCCGCCTGAAACCAGACCGCCCTCTCTGGGGAGGTCCTTTTTACTTCTGACTTTTGTGGGAACGTGACAAATTCTACTCTGACTCTTCATTTTGACTTTTGCCTCTGGGTTGACTAGAAGGTGATCTCAGGACAAAAGGGGACTGGGGTGCCCAGGACTCCTGGGATCCTTATGAGCTGAGTAGTTCCAGACAAAGCTCTTATGACCCCTGTGCCTCAGTTTTCCCCTTTTTAAAATGAGGAGGTGGGGCCAATTGGACGTTTTGATCTTGGGATCCCAGGAAGGCCATGAGGAGTCCTCATCCCCATCCCCATTTAACATAAAGGTCACTGTTACACAAGATGGCACAAGGCCCCGGGGCGGGGGTCTTGGAGGTCTCCCTCAGAGGGGTCAGAGGCTCCCTCTGAATCCCTCTGCCCAAAGTCCTCAGGTCATCGAGGAGAGGGATCCCTGAGCAGCAAAGGGATCGGCCCATGGTCACCTGGGAGCGCAGCCACAACCTCCTCCCCGGGCTCCCTTGCTGCATGTCCTCGCCGCTGAAACCCTGGAGCTCGCCAGTAGCCCTTTGTCTAAACCAGACTAACGCCATGAGGTGAGCACCCATCGAAATGGGTCTCAGGAGGGTAGGTTGAGGGAGGAAGGCTGCAGCTGCCTCTGCCCAGCCTGGCCTGGCCCCCTCCCCTCCCCAGCCACCCAGAGGGATCTGCTCTCAAGCCGCAGAGGCCTGACTGGAACATGGCCAGGAACAGGTCCCATCCTCTCCAGGGCACTGGCGCCCTGGAGCCAAGTCCTTCCATCTCCCCCCACCTGGCAGTACCTGGTCGTCTGAGACTTCGACGCAGCGGATAGAGAAGGGGGGCTTGAGGTAGGCAAATCCTAGAAGTGGGGGCCTGGAACAGCTGGTCACAAACTGGAACACAACAATTTTCAAGGTGGGATTGAGCCTGGGGCCCAGGTTACATTAGGTGTCTGACCAAGCACTTAACTGAAACATTTGCTCATGTACTGGCCATTCACATCAACTGCATCATCTCTTTCTGGTTCTGAGCTTCCAAAATGTTTTTAGAATTAGAAATCATCTTCTCAAAAACCAAAATCAGCAGTAGGGAATTGAGCACTAAGCAAAATCATAAAACCTGTGTGCGTTTCTGTTTTACAACTGTATTCATAACTTAAACTTTAATTAAAAAAATTTTTTTTAAGTAAAACTGATTTTTGGAGACAATTCTAGGACCTTGGGCTGTTGGGGACAGGAGCATGGAGAGGAGCAGCGCTCCCCAGGACCACCTGGTAGGAAAGCAGCAGCAGGGGACCTGGGCTGGCTTCTCCCCTCCAAAGCCAGGCCGAACCCAAGGTAACATCTTTATGGGGCACAGGCCAGCAGAACCGCCCAGCTGATGAACATTCCCCAAGTTGGCTGACCCCAGGATCCCTTTCTGGGGACGTCACCTCCATGTGTCTCCCAGTCCCACACCCAATGGCCTGGCGCCATGACCTCACAAGGAAAGGATGTCTCAGGACACGGGGGTTACAGAAGAACCTCGGTCCCCAGGACAAGGCGGTGCTCAAGAGGCAAACATTTTAAGGCAGATCAATTTACCTTCAGAAACATAGCTCTCTCATCTGGGGTAAAGTCATTGGCTAGAATGTCCCACAGCCAAATGATGACTCGATGGCTCCCATGAAAACCACCATAGTACACAGTGTGCTTCCTGAAAAATAATTGCTTCGAAATTTAGCCTAGACCACATCTGACTGGGAAATTAGGAGACCCCTACACCCATGATGCACATTCACACAGTGTGCATCCCCATTGGCTGGCTCTAACACGGCTGCCCCCTTAAAGCCACCTGGCTCCCTGAGAGTCCCCAGAACCGGCACGGAGGGCCTGCCCTGCTCCCCAGCAGAGGCTGATGCACGCCCCAGACCTGTCACCATCCCAGGTACTCAGGGACAGGAGGCCCGGCACCTGCTCTCGCCCACCTCCCCCTCTGTGACAGTTAGAGGCAAGCAGAGGTCAGTCCCTGTCTTACTTCAAGTCCTCGAGGTCAATCTCTGCATTGTCACCGGAGATCAGGCGCTGCAGCTCAGGGGTCGAAAACATCCGAATCCATTCCGACTTGATAATGGAGCGGAAGCCACTGATGAGAGCCGCTGTCTGGTTTTTGATTTGAGTATGCATCCGGAAATGGGCCATCAGGTGAATATAGCTAATTCTGTTCCAAAGAGAGCAATGATTCAGATCAATAAAGCATCACATTTTTTTTTTTCATCAAGTGCTCAAGAAAGTTTGTTCACTGACTCAGGACCTTAGAGCTAGAGAGGATGCCAGAGACCCCCTTTAAGCAAGAGGCCTTTGGAATACCAACTCTTAATGATGCTTTCAGCCAAAGGATGCAACAAGGAATGTCACTTGCATTCTCCCTTATTTCCTTGAAAAACTAACAAATTAACAAAACAACTCTGAGGTACCATTACACACCTCTCAGATTGGCTAAGACAGGAAAATAGAATGACGAATATTGTAGGGGATGTGGGAAAACTGGGAAACTAATGCATATTTGGTGGAGTTGTGAACTGATCCAACCATTCTAGAGAGAAATCATAAAGGAAGGAAAAGGACCCACGTGTGCAAAGATATTTGTAGCAGCTTTTTACGGTGGCAAAGAAATGGGAAATGACCAGATGCCATCAACTGGGGGAATGGGTGAATAAGTTGTGGCATATGAAGGTAATGGGATATTATTGTTCTGTAAAGACCAATGAACAGGCTGATTTTAGAAAGGCCTAGAAAGGTTTACATGAACTGATGCTGGGGGAAACAAGTAGAACCAGAACAGCAAGATTGTGCGATGATCACTATGAAAGACTTGATTCTTCTCGGTGCAACTGAGGCAATCCCAATAAACTTTGGATACTGGATAAACTGCATCCCCAAAAAAACTACGGTGATTATGTAAATCAACACATGCTATGTTCACTTTTTTTTCCTTTTTTTTTTTCTCTTGTGGTTTTTCCTTTTTGTTCTGATTTTTCTCTCCTGATATGATTTATAAAGAAATGTGTATTTAAAAAGTTAATATACATGTATAACCAGGAAAAAGAAAAATTAAAAAAAAGTCTGGTCCTGTCTTAAGAAATAAAGTTGTGAATCAATGGAATGGATTAGTTATACAATATAGTGGAGTAAAATGATCATGGTAATCTAGTGTTTGATAAACCAAAGATCCCAGCTTCTGGGATAAGAGCTCAACATTTGACAAAAATTCCTGGGGAAAATGGAAAACATTTTTACCAGAAACTAGTAAAAGACCAACATCTCACACCATGTACCAAAATAAAATCAAAATGAAAAAATGATTTCGACATAAAGAGTGATATCACAAGTAAATTGGGGGGCCATGGAAAAAGGTACCTGCCAAATCTATGGATAATGGACAAGTTTAAGCCCAAATAAGAGACAGAAAGCATCATAGGATGTAAAATGTAATTTTGATTATGTGAAATTAGAAAGTTTTTACACAAGTAAAACTAATACAGCAAAACATAGAAGGAAAACAGAAAAAAGTTAAAAATTGTATGGCAAGTTTCTCTGATAAAGGTCTCATTTCTTATCTATTTAGGAAACAGAGCCAAATTTATAAAAATAAAGAGCCATTCTCCAGTTGATAAAAGGTCAAAGGCTCTGAACAGGCATTCTTCAGAAGAAATCAAGGCTATCGATAGGAAAAAAAAATGCTCTAAATCACAATTCATATTGAGAAATGCAAAAATTAAAATAATTCTGATACACCATCTCAAATCTATCAGACTAGTGAATGTGACAGAAAAAATGACAAATGCTGGAGGGGATAAGAAAAATTTGGACACTAATACATTGCTGATAAAGTTGCAAACTGATCCAAGCAGCCTGGAAAATCATTTGGAACTATACCCAAAGGGTCATAAACTATGCACACTCTTTCATGCAGCAACACTAATAGATCTATATCCCAAAGAGATGAAAGGGAAAAGACCTTTCTGTACAGAAATATTTCTAACAGCTCTTTTTGCAGGGACAAAGAATTGGAAACAGAAGGGATGCCCACCAATTGGGAAATGGCTGAACGAGATGTGGTAGATTATTCTGATGGAATACATTGTGCTATAAGAAATAAGCAGGATGGTCTCAAAAACCTGGGGAGACTTATATGAACTGATGCTGAATGAAGTGAGTAAAACCAAGAGAACAGTGGCCAGAGTGACTGCAATATTGTAATGGAAGATTTTATTCTGAGATAATGATCTGAGACAATTCCAAGGATCCGTGATGAAAAATGCTATCTACTCTCAGAGAGAAAACTGATGAACTCTAAGTAGACTGAAGCATTTTCCTATCCTCTTTATTTTTAGTTTTCTTTGGCAATATAGCTTAATATGAAAATGTTTTTCATGACTTCACCTATCATAATCAACATAAATTATTTACCTTCTCAAGGAGAGGCAAAGGGAAGGAAAGAATTTAAAACTCAAAATTAAAAAAAAAATTATTAACATTTTTTATCTGTAATTGGGAAATATTTAACGAAGTAACTTTTTTTTTTTTTGTGGCTGAGACAATTGGGGTTAAGTGACTTGCCCAGGGACACACAGCTAGGAAGTGTTAAGTGTCTGTGGCCAGATTTGAACTCAGGTCCTCTTGACTTCAGGGTTGGGGCTCTATTCACTGCACCACCTAGTTGCCCTGATAAAAGCAATTTTAAAAATAATGAGTACCATTGCTTGGCATCCAAACCATTCTTAAGCAAAAGGAACTAAGATGCAATTAAGTCTCCTAAAGAAATAAGCCATAAAAATCATCTCCACTGTTAATTTCTTAAAATCTTTGTTCAGATCTGTCACTTCAGTCCAGCCAAGTCCTTATAATTACCTAAAATCAGTGAATTCCAAAGTAATTATTTCCATTCCACTTAGAATTCATTAACTAGCCTAAAAACACTGCTTTAGCACTAGCAGCTCTTTAATCCCAAGAGACAAAGAAACTGACTGACCCTGGACACCCGTGACTGCTTTCTCCTCTTAGGTGAGAGGATGCTGACCCTAATGAACTCTATCCACATCTATGTGACTGCATATCTAAGGACCTGACTCTCCAATTTATCATTTGTGACCACTGGGCAGGAGTTCCCTCCCTCCGCTTACCGGGCCAAGCTGTTTCCACCTTCATGGAATGAAGGCCTCTGAGGGGTCCCTCTGAGCATTCGGGGTCCTCCTGACCTGGTCTGGATCCCAGCACTCTACATGTAGCGAGATCGGGTTGCAAGGGCCAGATAACGCAAGCTGGGCCTCTCATGCCCTGGTTTGCTTCCTCAGACAGCCCTGCAGGGCCCAGGGCTGCAGAGGCCGGGTTTCTGAGTCCAAACGGGCTGAAGTAGAAGGCTAACTTATCTGGTCAGCCCAAAACCAGGGAGGGTCCAAGTTGATGGGACCTCTGGGGGCCCTGCCTTGACATTGGAAAGCTCAGCTGCAGCTGTTGGACAGGAGATGGAGAGAGGGGTCTGTGTGGACCCCTGCTCATGAGATCAGTGGGTCTAATGGGCTGGACATGAGGATGGGCAGTGCTGTGCAGCTGGCAAGATTCACGACATCCCTAGAGCTAGTTTTCTGTGGTAAGGGGGGCAGAGCTCCAAGGCTTATCTGACTCTGCGCCAAAAGGCCCTGTCTCCGGCCCTGGGATTCATCCTGGGGCCTCGGAGGAAGGGCCTTTTGGACTCCTACCATAGGCTGTCACTTGCAGGTGATCTGTCTCATTGGAGGCATCCCTCGGTGCCCACGCCCGGGGCTCCAAACCCATCTGTCTGGCCCTAGACCTGTCACTCAGCCCCTCGGAACGCTGCGGCCTGGCTGCCTTTGACCTTAGAAATGCTAGCGAAAACAATAAATTGTCAATTCTCATTTTGCAAATGGAATTCAATACAACTTCTGCCTATGAACTGTAACTGGGCAAATTCCATTACGGTCTTTATGGCCTCTTTCTACATCCATTGATCTTCATAAATCCTCCACACAAGGCTGCAGAGCCGAATGAAGTCTCTCCAAGCGATGACCTGAAGAACCTAATTGTGATACTCACTTATTTTCATTTGTCACAGGAATTGTCTTCCCTCCAGGAACCAGTTCATGGCAAACAAGCTGGTGAGGAAGAAGATTGCATCGTGATTACTGGACGGGCATTTTCCTGGAGACAGAAGGCAAGGTAACTCCCAGGCTAATGACAGAGCAGGGACAGACTGTTCCTCCCAAAGCAGTAGTCACGGGCTGCCTACGTGAGTCCAGAGGGTCCTTCCTCAGAGACCCCAAGCCAGCCTGACTGAGCCTGGAGATGAAGCACAGAGGGAGGGGCGAGCACTAAGCCAAAAGCACCCACCCTCCTCTGGGGCGCATCTGGGAACCCTGAGACAAAGGGGACCTGCTTTTGTGCACAGATTCAGGGGTGATTTCCCCTACAGATTCAGGAGACCTCATTTCCCATTTATGGATCTTTCCCAAGGCAAAGTGAATACAGGCCAGATCTGGCTGCTTGGAGACAAAATTGTGTGTCTGTGTATATTATATGTATGTCTGGGTGTATTATATGCATGTCTGAGTGTATTATATGCATGGCCATGTATATTATATGTGTGTCTGTGTGTATTATATGTCCGTGTGTGTATTATATGTCTGAGTGTATTATATGTGTGTTTTATGTGTGCCTGCATGTATTATGTGTTATATGTATGTCTGTATTATGTGTGTGCATTATGTGTTATATGTGTGTCTATGTATTATATGTGTCTGTGTGTATTATGTGTCCATGTGTGTATTATATGTGTGTCTGAGTGTATTATGGGTGTATCTGCATATTATATGTTTTATGTGTGCCTGCATGTATTATATGTATGTGTCTGTGTGTATTATGTGTATGTATTATATGTGTCTGTGTGTATTATATGTATTATGTGTGTCTCTGTGTATATGTGCATTATATGTGTCTGTGTGTATATTACATGTTTTATATGTGTGTCTATTACATGCATGTCTGCATTATATTTGTGTTATATGTATTATGTGTCTCTGTGTATTATATGTGTATGTTATATGTCTGTCTGTGTAATATATGTATCTGTGTATTATATGTGTGTCTGTGTGTATATGTGTGCATTATATGTGTCTCTGTATATTACATATTTTATATGTGTCTATTATATGCATGTCTGTATTATGTGTATGTTATATATGTGTGTATTGTGTGTCTGTATCTGTATTATATGTGTGTTATATGTGTGCATTATATGCATGCCTGCATTATATGTGTTATATGTATTATATGTGTCTGTGTATTGTATGTGTATGTTGTGTGTTTGTACTATGTGTGTGTATGTGTCTCTTCCATATGGGTCTGTGCTCCCACTTGGGGTCCCCACATCCACAGATCTCTGAGCCAGTGAGGAGGAGATCTCCAGAGAAGCCCCTGTGTTTCAGGCTGTCCTCTCTCCCCTCCTCTTCAGGATCACCAGCATGGCTGGCCCTCGAGTTGAGGTTGCCCTTGGCTGGCTTCTTCCCCTTCTCAAGGCCTCTAATCCTCACCATGGCAACCAACAGTTGCGTCACCCAGAGGGGAGACTGTGGCTCCAGCCAAGAATTATCCTCACCCAGGCTTCAGCAGAAAGGGCTTCGGGGGCTCAGGGCCCGGGGGATGCTCGGGGAAGGGGAGCTTCTCAGGCCCTTGCCGCCAGACAGACACAAAGAGCACCAAGGAAAAGGAAGGACAGCAATGGAAGCGGCCCAGAATCCCACCTGGCCCATCACGTCTTCGTCATAGGACAGTGTCAAGCCCAGGTCGCTGATGTCTCCGTCGTAGCGCTGTTGGAGAGACGGGGAGGGTGTCAGGGCCGAGAGCGGGTCCAAGCGGCCCAGAGCTGCTCTCCTCTGCCCACGCGGCTTCCTGACCATGACCTTCACAAGGGCTCTGTCTCTGCCAGCTCAAGTCTGCGGGACCCCTTGGACCCTGTAGCGGGCTGTGAGCCCCTCCGGCCTCCAGAGCCAGTTCCAGAAGGGCCAACAGCCTGCAGCAGCCCCCAGGACGGCCCTTGGTCAGTGAAATGAGTGAGTGAGGCAGAGGGAGGGTAGCCAGACGGGGCTTGGCCAGCGTAGGCAAATGTAACCTCGCTGCTTCCTCCTGGGTCTCTCCCTCATCCAGAAGCCCTCTCCAGCTTCGCCCAAGGGCTCCCATCGTGCTCACCTTAATGGAAGTGAGGTTTTTGTAGAACTCTGCGTCTAAGGAAGGCAGTTCATCCACCGAGCTGTAGAAGATGCTGTGATGGTGTCCCAGCAGCTGGCTTAGGAAGAAGGACGCAAAAGGCACATCGACCACGATCCCCTGTGACAGGAGAGAGAAGGCAGCCTCAGACCCTGCCCTCAGACTCTTGCCCCTCAGCAGCTGCTCCCGGATCACCCTGGGCTGGGTGGGCAGCAGACCCCAAGGAAATTCCAGCCTTCCCACAAGGCCTCTTGGGGACGCCTCTACTCGCTGGGGGCCTTCGGGCTCTCCAGATACTACTATTGGTATACATGACTGCCCAGTCTCCAGCCTGGTCAGCCATGGCCTTGGGTCCCTGGCACACCTTGTCCTCCCCTGGTCTGGGGTCCCCGCTCATCACTACCACATGCGGTCATACAGCAGCATGGGAAGCAAGGAAGTTAAGAAGCGAGCTGGCCCCCAGCTCTCCCTCCATGATATAAGGCAATAAGCCTCCCCTCTGAGACCCCGGAGCAAAAGGGGACAGTGAAGTGTCTACCCCAGGGGCTCAGAGGCCAGCAAAGGCAGGGGATGAGAACGTAGCAGACCACATGCAGACATCATGAACCTCCTTGCCCAGCTCGGGTCTTTGATGACTTCACAGCAGCCTAGACTCCCAAATGCCCCCTCTCCCAGGAGTCAAGGACAAAAAGCTGGACAAAGGCCCAGGGGTGGGGCCTATTCTACTTCCCTGGGTCTCAAGTCCTCCCATTCCAATGGTAATGGGGAGAACTGCATTCTGAAACCCACCACCATTGCCTAGAATTTCTTTGGCTGAATGGGAAGAAGGGTTCTGAGCCTGCCTGCCCCCATGAGGGGCTCGCTCCCTATCTCTGGAGCTCAGGCCCCCTCCCTGGACTCTCCCCTGCCCCTGTGACAAGGGCCTCCCAAACAAAAGGATCCTGGCCCAGCACCTACAGAGCACGTTCTGGTCCCAAGTACTAGCTGAGGTAGGCACTGCTGGGTCCCCTTCTACAAATGAGAAAGCTGAGGCTTAGAGGCAGCTGACGGCCTGACAGTGCTCTGGGGTGATGCAGCCAGGACCTGTGGGCCTGGAGGCTCCGTGCTCCCGCCCAGCTGCTCCCTCACTCCTCTGGATTGAGGAGGGCTGTGGTGATGGGGCTCTAGTCTCTCCATTGTTGGGGTGGGTGGTCTCATTGAGCTCACAGCTCTGGAGCCCCCCACATATCAGATGAGGCCCCGGGGGGCCCTGGTTGGTAGGAGCAGAGTCTTCCCCCTGGGCCCTGGCCCTCTTCCTCCCATGGCTCACCTCATACACAGCCTTGCCCAGCATCTTCCCCACAAACTCGAAGAGCTGCAGGTAGTTCTCGTGGATGTAGGACGTGGGCGACGGGTAGAGTCTTTCATCCCCACTGGTGGTCTGCAAAGTGCAGAGAACCTGGGCTGAGCCGGAGCCCCCACCCCCTCCTCGCCCGCAGGACCCTCGGCTCACGCCCCCGACATACCTTGAACAGATTGAGCGCAGGGTCAAACACCCTCTTGATGATTTCTTCCAAGAACTCTTTGAAGACCCCATCCTGGTCGATGCCGGCCTCATCCACCCCCAGGTCATTGACAAACTTCACTCGGATCACCCCTTTCATGGCGTTCTGGGAGAGCTGTCGCAGCTGCTCGTAGCCATCCTGCCCAACGCAGAGGACGGTCCGTGAGTGGCGCCCGGCCTCCCACGTCCTCCCCAAGTCTCACGCCCGAATCGCCTAAAGAATCCCGACCCAGACACAGATATGCTGTTGGTGGTGATTCAGCCATTCTGGAGTGCGACAGGAACCATGCCCAAAGGGCTCTCAAACTGTGCATGCCCTTTGATCTGGCAAGGTTACCACTGGGTCTGTATCCCAATGAGATCTTAGAGGGAAAAGGACCCACATATGCAAAGATGTTTGTGGCAGCCCTCTTTAGTGGCCAGAAACTGGAGACTGAGTGGATGCTCATCAATTGGAGAATGGCTGAATGAGTTACAGTAGATGGATGTTATGGAATATTATTATTCTGTAAGAACCAACCAGCAGGAAATTTTGGGGACATGGGGTCCTGCAAGTGTGACTGTTGAAAATGATCTTTGAAAACAAAAAGCTGTAACAAAATTAAAAAAGATCCTAACGCAGGTGCGTCCAAGAGGGCAAGCTAGCGTCACTGCTCGCACCTGCACCTGCAGAAAGCACAGAGCGGGGCTGAGCCACCTGTACCCTCCAGAGCGGGGTAGTCAGGACGAAGGAGACACCTCCAGCACAGGGGCCTGCTCAGTGCCGGGGGGACAGTGGCCGGGCTGGAGGAGGTCTGCTTTGGGTCTCTGAAGTCAGCCCCACTTCAGCGCTCACCCCTGACCTCCTGCGGGCCCGGTACCAGGGTCATGATTCTTTGTGTTTTTTGTTTTGTCTTTTTCTGATAGTATTTTTTTTGAAACACAAAGATTTTCTTTGTTTTCTTCAGCATTCAGCCCTGCAAAACCTTGTGCTCCAGATTTTTCTTCTCCCCCCCACCCCAAGAACTAATCCAACATAGGTTAAACATGGGCTATTCTTCTCCACAAATTTCCCATTGGCCGTGCTGCCAGACCAAAAGGGGGAAACCACGAGAAGAAATGAGTGACAACGAGAGGTGGCGACGATCCTGTGCTTTGAACCACATTCGGCCTCCAGAGCTTGCTCTCTCTGCATGCGGACGGCTCTCTCCACCCCAAGTCTAATGGAACTGGATGGCGGCCTTTGTAGGGCCCCCCTCACAGTCAGGGACACCGGGGCCTCGGTGGGGGTGCTCCCTGACCTCCTCGTGTCCCACTGTAGGCTATGGAGCCACCATCAGGTCACTGGGACAGAGCCATGGGCACTGGAACACCAGGGAGCCCACAAGGCTCAGGCCCCTCCCTGCCTTTCTGGCACTGGTGCTTTAACGTTTGCAAAGAACTTGACAAACACCTCCTTGGACCCTGGGCAGTAGGTGCTCTTATTATTTTACTGATGAGAGGGCCCAGGCTCTTTGGGCCCCCTGCCTCAGGGACCCAGATGGGGGTCAAAGCCTGGAGAGCCTTGAATGCCAAATTAAGGTGATCAGGAATCTGAACGGATGGACCACAGGCACCCAGGAGGACACAAAGGATGCCCTGCTCAGTCTCAAAGGGGACAGGAGATCAAAGGCACTCCCAGGGATGCGGAGTGAACAGGAACCTGGCCCTGCCAACCACCCAGGGTCAAGGGCAGGGATTGCCTTGATGCCATGAGAACATGGCTGCCCCGAACGCCAAGGAACGGAGTGCGCACAGCACAGTCCAAACCGATCACCTCTTTCTCCCACCAATAGCATCATTTTGTGCTGAAGCCTGATGATTCTTAGAGAGGACCTAAGGGACCCAGGGGCTGCCCAGAGCAGCACGAGGGAGCCTGAGTTGACATGGGAATGCCAAAGAGCAAGGGGATGCTCGGCCCCCCATGCTGAGGCCCTCAGGCCACTGAGCCAAAGGCCCGGAGGTCAGGAGACAAGGCTCAGAGCCCATGAAGGGCTCCCCACACTGCCTGGGCTGAACGCCCTCCACCAGCCATGGTCGCTCACCTCCAGCATCCGCGACCTTCGGATGGTGATGTGCGTGACGTGAGGGGACGCCGAGCTGGTCTCCACAAGCCCGAGCTTCTCCTTCTCCTTGATCACCATGTTGCGGAAGAGGAGCACCCTCTGAAACCAGCAAGGACAGGACCGGGGCGCAGGTCAGCTCCCCCTCCAGAGGCAGGCCGACCTGGGCGTCTGCTGCGGCCGGTGCCTCAGAGCGGGATCTCCCCCTCCACCATGGCAGCACTGCCCTTCCCCAGATTTCCAGGCTCGATGTTTCCTTTGCTGAATGACTCAGTTTAGAGCGTGGCTGCCGACCATTTCTGGTTCCTCATCCCCTTTGGCCCCCATTCGGCCCTCCGTCCCCCCCCCCCCATCACCCCCACGCTCTCCGGGTGCCCAGCATGGGGCCTACCATGGAGCCTCAGCGAACATGTGCTGAACTAAAATGACTCCGTCCCTCCCCCAACCCACCAAGAACTCACCAAGCCCCCATTTACCCGAGTGCTTCCCCAGGCAGGGACCCAAACATGACCCAAGAGGGATCCGGGGTCATTAAGGGGCTCACTTACGTTCTCCTGAAGAATGGGGGGAGGGAGGAGGACATGGCCACAAACAAACAAAACCCAAAGGGGGTGATTTCAAAGGAATTGTGGAAGGGGAGGATGAGGAAGGACATGGGGAGGCCTTGAGGAGGGAGGGAAGGCTCCATGATCAGCTGAGAGGCGGCCCTGGGAAATTAAGTCTGGGGGGAAAGGCTGGTCAGCCTCTTTAAAATGCCATAAGGCATTAGTCACTCTGCTACCAAAAAATAATCCTCAAAATGGATCCCTTGAGGAAGAACCTGGAGGGGCAGGAGCCCCCCAGCCCAGAGCACAGACATCCCGAGGGCCAACCACACGCTTGGAGACTTGACTCAACAGTGAGCGCCGAGAGGGCTCTGCTCAGAAAGAGTCTGGGGTGTTGTGGGTGCCCGCTGTGAGCCCTGGCAGCCATCTTCTCTAGTGGGGAACAGCCCTCTTCTGAGGGCAAGGCCGGTCCTGCCAGGCGAAGAAGCCGAGGCCCCAAGGGCTGCCGGCGACTCACGTTTTTGTGGGGAATGACATGGGGGATAAACTGCAGGATCAGGTGGGCACGCTTCCTGTCCTTCTCCAGTTCCTGGAAAAGCACACTGAGTTTGAGATCCCTTACAAAAAAAGAAAACAAGCGAGAGTTAATTCCACGTGACAGCTGGCACGCTCACCAACAAGACCAGCTGCGGGTTCTGAACAGGAGTCGCTCCGCAGAGTGCCAGAAGGGGCCCAGGGCCAGTGCCCAGCAGGCAGACCCCCACCCCCATGGTCTTTCCCACAAGCCCCAGGGGCTGCTCCGGGCCTAGCGGGCACAAGTCACAGAGAGGTTGCAGCCTGAGACCTCATAGCTCCCCCCCAAGGAGGAGGGCAGCCCCTCGGGAAGGCCAGATCCTCAAGCAAAGGCCACTTTTGGGACCAGGATGACAAGGATGGGCTCCAAATTTGGACATTCTGATCCTTGTGCAACTGAAAGGGAACCAGTGGCATTGCCACACCTGGACTATCTGAAAGCCCCTTCTCATCGAGAATTCAGTCAGGAGCTTCTGTTTTCTTTAATGGGGGCTGCCCAGCATCTCAGAGCTGGCAGGGGCCAGGGGGCAGGTCCCAGAGGCGTCGGTCTCAGTTGTAGTCAGAGCAGCCCTGAACCCAGCCTCGGACATGCCCTCCTATACAACCACCAAACTGTAAGAGCACCCTGGGAACGTCCGGATCACTTGGTTCACAGGAACGTTACCCAACCACCCAAGGCCCACAGAGGGCAGGGGACGTCTTCACGATGGCCCAGTTAGCTGGTGGCAGGATTAGAATCTAGACCTTCTGACTTCTGGACCAGCATGGGGTCCCCATATCGGAGATGCTCAATTAGGGAGCCCTGGACTTGGATGGAAAAAGAATCAGTATAACTGATCTCCACTATTATCCTTTGCACTTTCTGTGCATTTAACTGTGATTCTGAGTGGGAGCCCCTAGCTTTTGCCAGACTTCCCAGGACATGCCCTGCTGACGTGCTCCATGAGGGCTGAGCAGAGGGTCAGTGGGCCTGCCTGGAGAGCCGGACAGTTGGGTTCTCTGCTTCTAATAGCCCTTGTCCTCCGGGGTCACTTACTTCCGCAGCCAGTGATCGTCAGGGGCAAAGCGCCGACGGCAGTCTCTTTCGTACAGCACCATCAGCCACCCGTGAACCGAGAAGAATAACTCCAGGGTCTCTGACTTGGCATTGTCTGCAGGGCAAAGGGGGCAAGCTCACTGTCTGTGCCAGTGCAGGCCACGGCCGGCAGAAACGGAAAGGAGCACCCTGTTTTGGGCGCTCTGGAACCAATGCTACGAGACATGGCCCAAACAAGTCCAAAAAGCTGGTCCCAGGTCTGAAAGACGTGCTCAGGGCCGGAAGGACAAAGTGAGACTCCTCTGACACGTGGAGGTGTGATGAACCTTTCCCCTAAGATAGCCCCATGGGACAGATGATAAAGGCCCATCTCCTCCACTTTACTGCTGAACATACTCAGAAAGCTGAAGGGACTGGCCAAATTACGGTGCAGGAGGAGAAACACTGGGCTGGGGTCAAGTCCACCTTGGACACTTGCTAGCTTTGGGGTCACGGCGAGATCTGTCAAGCTCAATTTCCTCACTTGTGAAATGGGGATAATGCTCTTGGAAGGAGCCGCCTCAGAGAAGAGCTCTGAGGGACACATCAGGAAGCTCGCTCGCTTGGCAAACCTTGGAGCCAACGCCATTTTGCGCAGTGCAGAGCTCTGCTGAGAGCTAGGGTCCCTGCCAGGTCTGGGCGGCACCCACTCGGCTGTCCAGACCGCTTCGGAATGGCAGCGCCTCTTTCTTAATGAAGCATGCGGACGGAGCCGGGAGGCTGGACTCTGCCCTGGGCCAGCCTGGACACTTGGGGCCTCTGAAGCTCAACGTCCCTTTGTTTCTCACTCTCCACACAATGAGGAAGACGAGAGTGGAAAGAGATCCCCAGGAGCAACAGGATTGGAACCCGTTCCTGCTGCCTTGAGCTGTGATGGCGGCCAGCTAAGAGAGGGTCTGAAGCACGGGGCAGTTTTCTGGGGGGCTGGATGGGAACAAGACGCTTCCCCAGTGGAAGGCTCACAAAGCTTCTCCTCCAGGCAGTTCTGTCAAGTCACACTCTGCCATGAAAGGGGGGCCCTGAATGGAGTCAGAACACCCGAGTGTGAATCCTGCTTCAGACATTATCTGACTGCCCTTACCCTCTCAGAGCCTCAGTTTCCTTTTCTGTAAGGTGGAGGTTATTTGCTGTGGAGAGTGTCTTGGAGCCACCTGGCGCTATGTGGACGAGTGCGACACTTATTTTACGAGGGAGGCTGGGGCAGGGACAAGCCCTGCCTGTGACTGCCCATCTGGAGCCCATGCCAGCACCTTCCCCCGCACCGGTACCTTCCCCCACTCTGTATTATGACTGACCGGCGCATCTGGTCCCACACAGAGGACCCGTGACCACGGCCTCCCTTACCTAGGAGCCCGTCCCAGATCATTTTGAAGATGAATGTGTTCAGGAACGACGAGATGGTGACCAGCTCTTCAACCTTGAATGAGATTTGTTCTTCGTACACCTCGATGTCATCGAGAATTCTAAAGGACGAAGAGAGGGACATGCTCAGAAGATGGCTTCCTGCAGGTGGGAGAGGCCCCAGGGACCAACCCTGGCCTGAAGAGAGTGCCCAGGCTCTCTAGCTATGGCAGCCCATGCGGCCCCTGGGCTGGGAGAAGTGGGCGCCTGGTAAACATGGCCTGCCTGATGGCCCTTGGCCTTGGGGCGTAACCCCATTCTCCCACCACTGCCCTCTTCCTACAGACGCTCCTCAAACCTGGGCTGGGTCTGCTCCCCTCCTTCCCCCAGGGAATGCCCTGGAGCCCCGTTCCAGACCCACGTCCCCCAAAACTGAACGCAGTCCGGACAGGGTCTGACCTGGGACAATAACATGGCTCTGTCACTTCCTTCAAGCCCAGAAGTGACTGGTTTCTTAAAGTTGGGGGAAGGGGAAGAGTAAGAGCTCCCACAACCCACTGCTGACAAGAGAACATCCATCCTCCATAAAAACCCCACAAACGTTTTAGAATTGTTGACCATAAACTGTGCATACCTGTTGATCCAGCAGTGTCTCTACTGGGCTTATACCCCAAAGAGATACTAAAAAAGGGAAAGGGACCTATATGTGCCAAAATATTTGTGGCAGCCCTGTTTGTAGTGGCTAGAAGCTGGAAACTGAGTGGATGCCCATCAGTTGGAGAATGGTTGGGTAAATTGTAGTATATGAATGTTATGGAATATTATTGTTCTGTAAGAAACGACCAGCAGGATGAATACAGAGAGGATTGGCGAGACCTACATGAACTGATGCTGAGTGAAATGAGCAGAACCAAGAGATCATTATATACCTCAACAACGATACTGTATGAGGATGTATTCTGATGGAAGTGGATTTCTTTGACAAAGAGACTTAATTCAGTTTCAATTGATCAATGATGGACAGAAGCAGCTACACCCAAAGAAAGAACACTAGGAAATGAATGTAAACTGCTTGCATTTTTGTTCTTCTTCCCAGGTTATTTATACCTTCTAAATCCAATTCTCCCTGAGCAACAAGAAAACTGTTCAGTTCTGCACACATATATTGTATCCAAGATCTACTGTAATCTATTTAACATGTATAGGACCGCTTGCCATCTGGGGGAGAGGGTAGAGGGAGGGAGGGGAAAAATCGGAACAGAAGTGAGCGCAAGGGATAATGTTGTAAAAAATTACCCTGGCATAGGTTCTGTCAATAAAAAGTTATTTAATTAAAAAAAAAAAATAGAATTGTTGACCATGTCGTCCCCATTAGGAATTTTTTTTAAAACCAAAGTGCAAGGCTTCATAGTTATTATTAAGTTTCATTTCATTAGATTCAGGCAACTTGCAATGGACAAACTTCACAGCTACCTGCCTCAGTTTCCCTATCTGTTAAACGGGGATAACAACAACCTTACTTCCAGGGTCACTGCGGGGCTCAGATGAACTAATACTTACAAAGCGCTTAGTGTAAATGTTTCATCTCAACACTCTTAATGCCAAAATCTTTTAGATCGCCATCTCGCCCATTAAATATCCCTCCCAGCTGGATGCCAACTACTAAAATGCTAAGCATGCTGGCTATTTTCCTTTTTCAGGGGAGAGGGAACATGGTGAGGTGAGAGGGAGAAAAAACAAATGCTTGTTAATTTCTTCTTAAAAAATCAACCCCTCATGTTGGGGTCTTTTGGAAAGATTTAGGAAAATGTAAAACCACTAGCTAACATGGGTTTATGTAAATGGCTGAAACTCTTGAGTTGATGCACTGAGGTCAGACAACCAATTGGACAATACTCTATTAGCACATGCTTGGGAATGACCCTTCCCACTATTCTGTGCTGGTTCAGTTTTTTGGTGTATACAGAGAATTGTGGGAAGGTTTAGGGGGTGGAGTAAGACAAGCCGAGTCACTTTGGCAATAGATGAAGAGAAAGAAGGTCGCGGAGATCCTATGTCCATTCCCTTCACTTCTACCCCTAAAGACCAAGAATAAAGACCAAGGACTTTTGCTTATCCTGACTCTGGCTGATTCTAAGGCATCCAGGGGGCTAACCCAGTCTTCACAGGTTTAAAAGGGAGAAAAATTAAACAATGAAAATAAAAAACTAACAAGTACCTTTCAAGATGAAATTAAAAAAAAAAAAACTATTAGAATCTACATTAAATAGAGGCTATTTTGTGAAGATCACCATTCTAAAACGAATCACCAAAATATTCAAATAAAACCCCCACAGGCTGGGAGAAGGCAGCAATACTTTAGAAAAAAGCCAGGGTGGGGGAGGGGGAGGGCTGAAAGAAGGCAGTTCTGGGGGACCCTGCTATCCTGAGCTGCTGCTGAGCCCCAAAATGTGCCAAAGTCTAAGAAGAGCCAGGTCAGGAGGACAGCAGTGGGTGGAAGGGCATGGGGACATTCTCCTGTAGAAGAGAAGCCTTGCTGAGGACTTCAGGCCTCCCAAGAGATCTGGGAGGGGGAACCTCATTTGTTCTGTCCTCCCGGGGGGTGGGGGGAAGCAAAAATATCTCTAATGTACACAAGTTGCAAGGAGGCAACTTTTAGAACTGATGCAGAGACGCGCTCCTACAGTGCAAGGGGCCGCTTGTGAGGGATGCTGGGAGATTCCCTGGGTCCCTTCTGACCCTGAGATCCTGAGCCAGGGGCCCAAGTCCAGGCCTGCATGCACACTCCAGCTGGCCGGGAGGCTTCCTTTCTAACCCTACAAGAGCACCCCGCACCCCCCACCCCACCCCCTGCTTTGTTGTAAGGAAGGCTCTCGCCTCTCTCCCAGAGGGCAGCCCGAGCCCCAGAGCCACCTACGTGATGAGGTGCCGGGAGCAGTCGCAGAACAAGGTCAGCATGGCCAGCAGCCGCTTGGAGTCTTCGTTGTCGCTGTTCAGACATTCCAGGAAGAGCTTCAAGCCCCCCTGGGGTCCCAGCTCACAGATAAATGCCCACAGTTTGGGCAGGAGCTCATCTAGGTAAGTGAGGCCTGTGAAGGCAGAGAAAAGGCCCCAGCGCAGGTCAGCCCCTTCCCTCCTGACCCCCAAGGCGCCTCAGGATGTGGGACAGGCCCCAAGGGAGCCACGGCCTGCCCCAAGCAGAGCCAGGCTCTCAGAGGCCACTTAGTGGAGACCATCCAATGGGGGGGGGGGGCGTCCTCACGATGCCCTCCTTTCCCCCAAGGCCTTGGGTGACAGTGCCCCAGCAATGGCAGACATCATGATGGTTCCCAGAACCAGAGAGAACAGGAAAGAGAGGGAAAAAGGAGGGCTTGAGATCTGCTCCCGGCCCAAAGGGGGCGAGCCCTGTGGGAAGAGGCTGCATCCTGGCAGTCGAGAGACAAGGGATTTATCGGGTGTCTCCCTGACTGATTCCTCTCAAAGCACCCCAGTGAAAGGCAAAGGCAGAGAGTGACTCAGAGGGGATAACACAAGGCAGGGTCCTTGTCCAGCCCCCCAACACCCAGTCAAAACCCAAGGATCCTCGATTTAGGGCTGGAGGGGACAACAGAGGGTCAAAGTACTGGCCGAGGGACACAGGTCGGGGGTCGATAATAAAGCTCGCATGACCCGGGGCCCTTGACACCAAATCCAACCCCCGTCAAGCCCTGAACTAGACTCTTCCGTACTCCGTGAATCTGCACGTCAGCATGGACACAGAAACCAGGCAGCCGGAAGAGAACGGAGAGGATTAGAAGACGCCCATGCTGTTGGGCTCAAACAGGACTGTTTTCTTCACTTCAGAGCCTAGCCCAACCCCCCCAGGCACAAGGCTGCTCCAGCAGGGGGCCCGGGGAGGGAGTGACCTGTCAGGATCTGCAGCCGGATCTGGGTCAGGGTGGTCAGCGCGGTCTGGTAGAGCACACACACGTTGCAGACCTTCTGAACTTCTGGCGAATCCACGCGCTTCCCGCCGATGGGCTTGAGGATGTTCCGGACTGACGAGGACTTCTGGAATGCGCGCTTGAAGAGACCTGGCAGGAGGGAGGGCCCGGCCTGAGTGTGGGACGGGAAGCCCTCCCCTTGCTGGAGCCGACCGCCTGGGCTGGCCTGGGCCGAGAAACCTAAGTGGCCCGTCCCGGGGCAGGGCCCGCCTCTGGGCTCCCGGCTTTCTTCCCTGCAGAAGCAAACTCTCCGCCGCGAGGCTTTCACAGACTCGGCCTAAGGCCTGTGAGGAAGAGGATGTTAAGTGCCTGGGATGCTTGCAGGGCAGTCCACAGCCTGAGAGAGGAGGCGAGGCTGAAGCCCAGGGCTCTGGCCCTCCTCCTGCCTCACCCCACCATTGTCTCCCAGGGCCGACATTCAGCACCCTGGAGAGGGGCAAGCCGGCCTGCTGACCATGCTGATGAGCTTACTGACCCCCCTCCCTCCCCCCGCCCCAGGAGGGCGAGGTGGTTCTCAGGATCCTTCCCGCTCCGAGTCCTCTTGTCCAACCTCCCTGGAGCCTGCCGGGGTCCTCGAGCTGCAGGGCCCGCACTAACCACTCCTTGAAAAGCCTCCAAGTGACACCACGGTGACTTCAGCCTTTCCTGCCTGGAGCTGGGGGCTACTCGTCCTTCTCCCCACTAAGAGGCAGAGCGGGACCTGCTAGGCGGCTCTGCTTTAGCCCTAAAGTGTGATCTTAAGTGTTGGAGCTGCCGCAGGCCTTCCCAGGAAGCTCTCCTGTTCTCTGGGGAGTCTGAGAGAGCGGGGTTCTAGGCCTAGAGCTGGCCCTGACTGTAAGGAAGCTCTGCCCCACTGGGGGGGGGGGGGTCTCAATGTCACTCTAAAAAAGACAAGGAGGCCGAACTAGAGGATCTCTAAGGCCCCTATCAGCCCTGACATCCCCTGTCTAAGGCCCCTCCCAAACCTGACTCCCGCCTGTTTTCAGGCCCCTCTCAGTCCTGACACTCCCTCTTCTAAGACCTCTCCAAGACTTGTCATCCCCTGTTCTAAGGCCCCTCCAAGATCTGTCACCCCCTCTTCTAAGGCCCCTCCGAGACTTGTCACCCCCTCCTCTAAGGCCCCTCCAAGACTTGTCACCCCCTCCTCTAAGGCCCCTCCAAGACTTGTCACCCCCTCCTCTAAGGCCCCTCCCAGCTCCGACACCCCCTGTTCTAAGGCCCCGCCCAGCCCTGATACCCCCTGTTCTAAGACCCCTCCCAGCCCTGACACCTCCTGTTCTAAGGCCCCTCCCAGCCCTGATACCCCCTGTCCAAAAGCCCCTCCCAGCCCCTGACATCCCGTGCTCTAAGGCCCCTCTCAGCCCCGACACCTTGTTCTAAGATCCCTCCCAGTCCGGATACCCCCTGTTCTAAGGCCCCTCCCAGATCTGACACCCCTTGTTCTAAGGCACCTCCCAGGCCTGACATCCCCTGTTCTAAGACCCCTCCCAGGCCGGATACCCCATGTTCTATGGCCCCTCCCAGTTCTGAAACCCCCTGTTCTAAAGCTCCTCCCAGCCCTGACACCCCCTGTCCTAAGGCCCCTCCCAGCCCTGACACCCCCTGCTCTAAGGCCCCTCTCAGCCCTGATACCCCCTGTTCTAAGATCCCTCCCAGTCCTGACACCCCCTGTTCTAGGACCCTCCTAGTCCTGACACCCCCTGTCCTAAGCCCCCTCCCAGCCCCGACATCCCCTGTTCTAAGGCCCCTCTCAGCCCCGATACCCCTATTCTAAGCCCCTCCCTGCCCTAACCCCCCCCTTTCTAAGCCCCTCTACCTCTGACCTCCCCTGTTCTAAGGTCCCTCTACCTCTGACCTCTGCAGTTCTAAGCCCCTCCCAGCAGTTCTAAGACCTTCTGTTCTCAGGCCCCTCCCGGCCCCGACATTCCCTATTCCAGGGGAGCTCTCAGCTAGAACCTTCGGACCCCACTGTCTCCCAGCTGGGGCATTCTGGGTTTCCCATAACCCTGCTGGCTTTTCCACAGAAGACCCAAGAAGCACCCGGGGGGTGGGAGGTGGGGAGGGCTCCTGTCCCAGTGGAGTTCGGGGTGTTCCCTGTGGCTGCCACAGGGCTAACAAGCACAAGGGACCCGAGCGAGTGGCCGACATCCCCATGGCCTCGTGCTGGGACCAGGAGGCTGGAGTGCGAGCTCAGACTCCCGCCCCCTCAGAAGGCCGTGTCTGTCCCCCAAGGACCTGCTCAGGAGCCTCTTGAGCAATGCAGGCCCGCCGATTGGCCCTTGCAAGGGCACTGTGTGGTGACAGACAGACAGACAGACTGGTGGAGCCCGACCCTCCTCAATGGCTTGTGATCCCGGAGGGAAAGAGTGACAGGAAGGCGGCCCCTTCCGGAGCCACGCCCGGGGGGGGGGGCTCATGCCCTGGAGGACAGCACGTCTCCCCCCAGAGGGCCCGACTCACTCTTCACAGGGAGGCTGCTGGGGGGGGAGGTGGAGGCCGTAGCCGCGGCGTGACTGGTCTCAGGGTTCTCCAGCAGCTTCTTGCTGAGGATGTCTCGGAAGAGAATGCGGATGATCCTGACTCCCCACAGGTACTGCAGCTGCTTGGTGAGCAAAGGCATCGATTCGTTCAGACTAGGAGGAGGAGGAGGAGGAGGTCTGGGATTACGCCCCTGCCGGCCACGCTCGGCTCCTGCCCCTGCGCCTGTGCCCGGCCCGCCCCTCCCCCATGGTGTGGGGTCCCCCATGAACACCAGCTCCTCGAGGGAAGGAGGGACTGCCTTTTATCCCTTGTCCATACACCGAGCTCTTAGAGCTCCTGACACACAGTAAAGAAGCACTTAAAAAGAACTTGAGCACTGTCTCCTGTCTCACTCCATCCATCCCCAAAATTAAGTCAAGCCGACAGCCAGACAGTGCCCGAGAGGAGCTGGCCCTGCAGCCTCCCCGGCCCCATTCCAGTCTGGGGCACCGGCATCCCCATCCCCAGGGGCCTTTGGGCCCATTCTCCCCCTCCCACCCAGGTCAGCCCTTTGTCTGAAGCGTTTCTGGTTTCTTCCTGGAGCTGTATGGGCAGGGACCCTGTGGAGGCCTTTCCTTTGCCCCGACGTTGGCAGCCACAGAGAGACTTGCTTCCTTTTAACCAGCAGCAGGGGACGCAGCCTCTCTGGCTGATGGGAACAAGGCCGTGGGCCTGAGGAAGGAGCCGGCGCTCCAGCCCTCGCCCCTCGGCCCTCCTGGAGCTGCCTGGCCTGAGCCAGACTGCGGTGACCATGCCCACCCAGCAACCAACCCTCCCACTTTGCAGAGCCCGGGGGAGGAGACCATGCTTAGGTACAAGAGTCCCTGCCCCCGGGGCTCCAGCCTAGGCGCTCATGTCAAGATGAGTGCCCCTGCCCGCCGGCCTTCAGGACCCTTCCCTTCAATCTCTCCTGGACGCTGAAGCCAAACTAGGTCTGAAGCCAGCTGGGTCTCTCCCCTGCCCCAAGTCCTTTTGGGCTGCCTCTCCCTGCTGCCCTACCCACCCGGCTACTCTGCTTTGCTCCTGCTGACCTCTTCCTGGCGCCCCCAGCATGCCACACTCAGGCCCGTTCCCCGAGGCCCGGCTTGCCCCCTCCCTGCCTGAGGCCCGGCTCGCCCCCACTCTTCTAAGCTCCCCACTTGGATTCCACGGTCCCTGAAGGCAGAGGCCCCCACAAGGACAAAGCACATGGCAGACACCCCACAGTGACTGACCTGATGGGAGAGCTAGAAGAGACCCGGGGCCCCCAGCTGCTCCCACGAGGCTCCCCTGGGAGTGTCCTTGCCGCCCCTGGCCCCCTCCCACCCCATGCCCCTGGCTCTCCCTCCGTACGCCCCTGGGCCTGGCGGGAGCTCCTGGCTGGCACTCACCCATAGTCCACCGACTGGGAGAACCAGCCCAGCACTGGGTGCCAGTGCGTCAGGTTGGACCTCTTGAGGGACACGTACTGCTGGCAGTAGGAGAGCATCTCGATGAGCACCTTCACAAAGTGCTTGGTCTCCTCCTCCAGCACGTGGCTCGTTAGGTAGCCCAAGTGGATGATGTTGCCTGTGGCGAGAGGAAGGAAGGAGCTGTCGGGGGTGCCCTCGTTCAGTTTGGGGGGATCTGCCAGTTCACCGGGAGGCAGGAAGCAGAGCTGGGGGCCTTGGCCTCCCCTTTTCAGGGGGACAGTGAGGAATTCAGATCACGACACGACTCTTGTTTCTATCACGCCTGACGATCTGTGATCACCCCTGGAGTGCCAGAGGCGGGAGCTCATTCCTCAGGACAACCCTGGATCAAAGCGAGTGGGTATTATTCCCATTTTAGGGATGACAAAACTGACCCTCAGGGGGGCTGGGAGAGCGAGAGCTGAATTCAGGTCACCTGCTTTTCCCACTCAAGCTCTCGAGACATCTCAGTGTCCTTTCGAGCGGGGGAGCGGCCACAGACAGACCGAAGCCCCCATTGTCCGAAGGGGACCAGGGTGGCCGAGGCGGAGCCTGCTCACTTCTCTGAGGGCTTGGTCCTTACTCCTCACCTCAGATACCTCAACATTAGTCACTCAGAAGGGTCTTGGAAGGCCAAGCACCCCAGCCTCCTACCGCCTCACGCAGCAAGGGGGCTGGCAGACGGCATTCTGACGCCTGTATCCATCTGCCTCACCCTCCCAGACAGTCTGCGCCCTGGAGGAGCACTCCCAGCCAAGCTCTCGACGGGTTTCCGTGATCCCCTTCCTGCTGGGGCTCCCCTTCCCTGTCGGACCACTCCACTCTTCACCAGTGCCCTCAGCTGGCTCAGTGGCCATTTCTGGGCCCACTCCTGGGTCCTCGCTGCCGCTCCCTCGCTCTGCCGATGACCTCATCCATCGCCACAGGTACAGCCATTGACCCAAAGCCGATGTTCCAGTCAGTGACCTTTCCCGAGCTCTGATCCAACCAACTTCCTCCAGGGGTCTCAGGCCTTTCAGACTCCACGCTGGCTCCAAACTTCCTCTAAGGCTGGCGCGCTAATTTCGGCTGCTGCCCCTTCACTTGGCCTCGGAGCCCAACTCCGGCCCCTGAGAGCACCCCACTCACAAGGCCGTCCTGATGTCCCCCCAAGAAGACTCTGGTGGCCTCCCAGAATGTGCTCTGTGGGCAGGCACCAGGACACTCTCCTCGACGCTGAGGACAAACGGCTGGTCCCACAGTAGCCGCTTCCCCGCTGCCTTCAACAAAATGCAGACTTCTCTACCCAGCATATGGGCGCCTCCAGCCATCCCAGCAGGCCCCTCGCTTCTGATCGGGTTGCGTGACATGCCCGGAGCCCCCCAGCCAGGGAGTCTGGGTCACATCTGAACCCAGCTCCTGCTGCTCCCAACTGGGGGAGAAATGACCGACCGTGTCCTGTGGACACCGGGCTAGTGAGGCCCTTTTCTTGTAGAAGGCGGGGACTAAGAGGGCGGCTTTCTGGCTTCCAAACCCACCACTTGGGGGCTTGTTAAAGCACACCAAGTGAGGAACAGTCTCCACTGGGATTTTGTCTCCGATGCTTCCCAAGTCTCGGATGCTGGGCCAAGTTTCTCTAGCTTCAGTTTACCAGTCTGTAAAATGAAGCTCTCCCATATCCCTCCTTAAACCTGGTGATTCCACCCGCCCCCTCCAGAACATTTCCTGGTCCATTCCAAGAGCTCCGTCAGCCCTTCTCGTGTTCCAATCCGGGTCCCCAGCACTTACCCAGTAAACACAGAGTGTGGCTCCCTTCCAAGCACTCGCAGACGTCCGCACAGCGATCTTTGCGACTCAGAAACAGAATGAACTTACGAAGAAAGTCATGGTATTCCAGCACAACGAGGCGCTGCCGGGGGTCACACGTGAATAAAATCACCATAAATTCTTCCCGTAAAGAGTCTTCTCACTCCCCCACCCCCACCCAAAGACCGGGCAATGACGCTATGAAGAAGAGAGCCCCCCAGTGCCCAGCTCAGGGACATGAGACGAAAACCCTGATCTGGGGGCTTGAGAGGCAATGAGCTGGAGGGAGCCAAAGATCCCCCAGAGACCATGAATGGGAGTGGGGAGGGAGACCCCAGATTCCAGAGCTGGGAGGGTCCCGAGCAGGCACCTGGTCGGAGTACTCCCTGACTGACCACCCTCTTGGTCCTCCCAGGGAGGGCCGGTCTCTCCGCTCAGCCCTATGTTGGGGGCCTCTAGGACAGGAAGGCACGTGGCAGCTGATGGGAGCGCTGTCTGCGGGCTCTGGCCAGCCCCCCTTCACCAGGCTGAGGGCACAGCTTCCCAACTTTCCCAGGGGTCCCAGGCCAGGGAAGCGAGCTGAGGAGGAAGGCTCGCTTTTGTGCAAAGGCAGTAAAGGGAAGGAAATAAGTGGGGGACGCTGCTAAGGGGACGTGAGAACCTGGAAAGTCTCCATTCGGGGCGAAGACAGAACGGGGCCGAGCTCCCAGGGGCCCACTCACCTTGGGGGCCAGCATGCTGAGGTGCGCCACGAAGGCAGGCACTGACATGATGTGGATGAGGAACGGGCGTAAGAGATTGTCCGAAAAATGAGCAGCAATCACAGGGCTGGGCACAGACAGACACTCATCAGGCGCTTCCTCACCGGGGGGGGGAGATGTGGGGGGTCCCCCCCCCACCTCTCCACCCCATGCCGGGCAAATCCATGGGGCAGCTCAGCGCACAAAGGACAAGGGGGGCTCTGAAACCACGGCCTGCTACCAGGGAGCCCAAGAGGACCAGCTGTCCTCTTGTCATCTCAGCTCAATGATGAGTTGAGACCCTGGACAAGCCACTTTACGTCTTAGCCTCAGTTTCCCTATTTGTGAAACAGATCGCGGCAGTGCCCATTTCTCAGGGCAAACGATAAAATATGTGTGAAGTGTTCTGTGATCCTTAAAGTACCACATGACTGCCAGCAATTATTATCAGATGCAGGAAAAGCTTCTGAAGGACATAAATCAGGGACTACAAAGTAGGGGTCATGGGGGCGCTGGAAAGCTGGGCCTGACTCTCTGCCCAGCTCTCTAGTGTCCCCACGACCTCTACTTTGTCCCAGCTGGGCGGCCTCCCTGGTAAGGCTCAGGGCTGGGCAGCCATCTGTCCAGCCTCCTCCCTGGCTCTGAGAGCCCCCGGCCTCAGGCACCATCCCTAACCTGGAAGACTCACCGGGAAGCCAGAGTGAAGATTGCAGCTAACATGCCTCTGGTCAGAGACGGTCTGGACCTCGCCAGCCCATTTCTTAACAGGATCTGAAAGAAGACGGCCTGGTCTCGAGGGGGCCTCCGATCCTCCACCAAAGTGGTGGATTTTTCAGTGTAAAAGGAAGTGTTGCAAAGGGATGGGGCTGGAGATGCTCTACAAACTCTCAGGAGGATTCTGGGCTCCCAGAAGCCACGTCCTGGGCTGGACTGCCAGGGACCAAGCACCTGCCCTGGGGCTGGAGGGCTCCAGGGAAAGGCCTTTCCCCCCTTCGATTTCCTTCCTCTTCCCTCATTTCCTAGTCCAATCAGTGACCATTCAAGGTACCTGACTCCCTACTTCGGAGTCACAAGAAGGGGGATCTCCCAAATTCCAGCAAAGAGAGCAGGACCCTGTAACAGAGCCCCTTTCAAGCTTTTTTTTTTTATAGGGGGGAAGTCATTCAATAAGAAGGTATCTCCCTCCCCACCTAAACAGCAATGTCAAAGAGGCTGGGGGGAGGGGAACAAGGAACTCAATAATCAGCCTAGGGTTCTCTGGCCACAACAGGGCCCCCCAGCCAAGCCCTCTGCACGTCTGGCAGTGGAGAGAATGCCTCGGTCACAGAACAACTGACCTGCAGAACAGAATACAATCCATTCTGGTTGAGGTGTCCCATTATGTTTGCACAGAGATGGTTCATGGTAGGCCGAAGGCTCTCCCCTAAAACAATAGGAGGTCTAAGAAAATCCCAAGTCACCCGTGACCCACAAGTGCTACAGCCCGAGTCCAAGCCAGGACAAGAAGCCTGAGAGAGCAATCGAGACTTTCACGGCATTGTGAGCCTCCATTTTGGACTGGGAAGAGAAGCGAGGCTCCCAGGAGAACCAGAGCTGGACCTGGCCCCGGGCCGTGTCAATGGGGAAAAGACTAACACCCCAGGGGCCTTCAAGTCTTTGGAGGGCGATCGTTGGTGGGGAGGGGGGTGATGACAGGGGGATCTGTTCTCGGCCCTAAAGGGAGGGATGGGGGTTCAGTGGGGCTGCGAGGTCGTCCTGGCAAGTCTCCAAGCAGAAGCCTGACGGCCAGTTACGGGGGAGCTGTGCTGGGGAAGCTCCGGAGGCTGTTCTGTTAAAGGCAGCAGCAGGAGGAGTCAGAGAGAGCACCTGGAGAGGGATTCTCCTCCACAGAGAAGGGGAGTCACGGGGCAGCCTCTGCGCCCTCACGGGCTTCTTCCGGCTCTGGGGTCTGCCAGGCTGAGGGCGCCCAGGGGGAGGACAGGGCCCGAGGCAGGCACCCGGCTCTGCCCTTTACTGCCCAGAGGCCAGGCAGGCCCTTCATCTCCCCGGCCTCCAAGGGTCCCCGACCGCTCCATTCTAGGCCAAGTCAGAGGAAGTGACCCGCCAAGTATCGGCTCGTCCTTCAGAAGGACTCCCAGAGCCTCTTAACCGAGCCCCAGCCAAGCAGGGCGCCCCCTGGGGCCTGCCCGGAGACGTGCAGGGAGGGAGATGGGGCCTGCCCCTCCTTTGGAAGGGTCTCCAGAGACGAAGCTTGTGCTCCCACAAGGTGCAGGGGACAGAGCTCAGGGGAAGGCGGAGACGGCCTTCTTATACAGGGACTGGGGGTGTGGAGCAGCGCCCCACGTGGCCCATGGGGGGCTGTCACTCTGCGCTACACACACTCACACACACGCACACACGTACACACTCACGGCCACATACACACACACTCAGTCACACACACACATGCACACACTCAACCACATACACACGCACACACAATCACACACACATGCACACACTCAGTCACACACAATCACACACACACTCACAGCTACACACATCCTCAGTCACACACACAATCACACACACATGCACACTCACAGCCACATACACACGCACACACAACCACACACACATGCACACACTCAGTCACACACAATCACACACACACTCACAGCCACATACACACACACACAATCTCACACGCACACACTCACAGCCACATACACACACACACAATCTCACACGCACACATACGCACACATACACGCCCCTCGCCCACCCAGCACACAGGGTTTTGGGAGCGGGCGCCCTACCTTTTCCCCGGACGATTTTCCACGTTGATGTGTCTGTGAAGTTAACTAGCAGGGTGAGGTACAGTGAGATCAGTTTGGAGTCCTGTAGGATGTCAGGCTGGGGACAACAAAAGCAATCACAGGGAGGACGATCAGGTCCTCAGTGCCCGGTCCGGCCGAGCCTCCCGCCCTCAGAACCACCAGGAGGGAGGCAAGGACAGACCCGGGCCCGCATGTTTCTGACTCGGGGTTAACTCCTGGGCCCAGCTCCCTTACAAGGTCCTTGCAGCAGTCACATCCCTGTGTGTGTGTGTGTGTGTGGGGGGGGGGGGTCTGCCCCTGCCCCCCCCCCCCCGACTCCAGCCAGCACAAAGAATGACCCGCAGGGTCAGCTCTTGGCCTCTGAGACTCGGGGTCACCCTGCTGTCACGGTGGAGCCCCAGACAGGGCTGCGCACCTCAGACCACAGCCACTTCAGACGGCCCCGGAAGGCAGGAGAGCCCCAGGAGGTGCCATGGCCTTGGAGGCCGGCAGGTGGGGGCCTCCCCACGGCACCAACACGCGGCCCCACGAGCTAAGTGGGAGGAGAAGGGCCCCTCACCTTGAGGTACTTCAGATACTTGCAGCAGATCCACAGGATGTCCTTGATTTGCTTGATCCAGAGGAGAGTGAGGTCTTTGGAAAGAGCCAGGGACACGTACCACACCTGCGGGCACAAGCACATCTGTGGCACGACGGTGTCTGGGCTAGCTCTCTGGGGGGCCCCTTGCCCCGTCCACCCCGGGGCTGGGGGGAGCCGCCCTAGCAGAGAAGTCAGCCTCAGTCCCAGCCCCAGGGCAGGGCAGGGCCCGGCCTGGGGTCTGCTGCTCTCACCGCCGCTGCCAGCAGTGCTGCTAGTCAGCGTCCACAGTCAGTGTCTCCGATTTTCCCCACAGCCCCAGGAGGAAGGGGCCGCAGGACTGACCACCTATTTCTCAGAAGGGGATGGAGCTAGAACCCATCCAAGACAGGATCTGACCCCAACTCCTCCCAGCTCCAAGCCCAGGAGCTACCCACTCTACCTTCCTGCGTCCAAGTCAGGGAACTAAAGACTCATTCTTTCCTCATTCTTATTTCCACACTGTTATCCCTAAAGGAAAACCCTAAGAATGCCGTTCAGCCTGGGACTTCTGAAGAGGTTTGTGAAAATGCCGGGCAATGCTGCCTGGGTGGGTAACACCCAGGCTGACCAAGGGAGCCCGGGGGCCTCCGTGGGGAGGGGAGGAGTTCTATTTCAGACCAAGTCCACCAAGCACAGCACTGAAGGGAGGGAGGGAGTTTCCAGGGGCTATGAAGGACAAGACAATGTCACCCATTCTTTGCCTGCTCAGCCCGGACAGGTCGGGACCACACTCCATGGGCTTCCTCTCCCTCTCTGGGGATCAGTTCTGGGGTCTTCAGAACCAGGGGCTTGGGCTGCAGATCACTAAGTTTGACCTGACACAACCATGTGCGGGATAATAATCCCACATGTGAAATCTATCTCCAAGCACCGTGCTCCAGGCAGAAGGGAACTGCCCGGGACCCCACAGTGGGGATCTCCACAAGGACAGGAGGGCAGGCGAGCACCCTGTAGCCTCCAACAGTCCCACCGAGGCCGGCTGGGAGTCGGAGGCACAGAGGGATGTTGGGGATTCATGTTTCTGCCCGTTCCCACTCACCTTCGGTTCATTCTCAGCTTCCATGCTGCTCAGGATACACCGGCACAACATTCCAAACCTCTGGAAAGAACCAGCGGGCCAGGTTACAAAGTGCCGGGATCAGCAGCGACGCGTCCCCATTCCCACGCTAAGGAAACCCCGCTTCCTAACAAGGCAAAGCTACAGAACTGCCAAGGAAAAAGGGGCGGGATCATCTCATTTCTGAGGCTTCGGTGACTCCTCGCTGCCTGATGGACAAGAGAAGCATCAGGGCTCTTGGGTATAACAGATAACCGGCCTCCCGAAAGCCAGGTGCCACGTCATCAAGAAGCCCTCAGTGATTGCCTGTGACATGCCAAGCACTGTCCTAGGCACTGGGGACCCAGACAAAAATGAAAAGCCTTGTACAGACACTGTCATTTTTCAGCAGTCCCTTCTTCTAGTGACCTTTCCTCAGGGAGTATCCTTGTCAGCTTCCTTGGAGTTCCCGCCTCCAGCACTCTCTGGTCCCCAGCACACTCCTGTCTCCTCCAGCCCCCAGTGCTCTCCAGCTGCTCTCTGGCCCCCTCCAACCCCCCCAGATTCTCCAGTTTCCAGCAGCCTCCAGTGCTCTCCGGTCCCCAGTGCTGTCCCGCCCCCCAGCCTCTCCAGCCGCTCTCCATGCTCTCCCGCTCATAGATCAGTCTGGGGCAGCTCTCTGCTGGTTCTCCCTAGCTGCCTGACCACTCCTCCAGCTCTTCCTTCTCATTTGTGCCCTGGCTTCCTCTGCGTCCCAGCTAAACTCCCACCTGCAAGAAACCTTTCCCCACCCCTCGGATGCTTAGGCCTTCCCTCTAGGGTCGTCTCCTGTTTATCTTGTACATGTCAAGCTTTTAAATACCGTCTTCCCAATGCTTCCCCCAACAGACTGAGCTCCTTGAGGCTCTTTGGCCTTCCTCTGTAACCACCACCATGCACAGCACAGGCTAGGTGCTTAATAAGTGCTTAACAAAAGCCACATATATGTATGATTCTACAAACACACACAAAAAACTCAAATTCATTTGTGGGGAGGCAATTGCAGCTGGGGGAACCAACAGAGGTCTTCTGAAACAGGTGGCCTCTGATCTGAGTTCTCAAGAAAACCAGGCATCTAACACAGGGGTCTCCAAATTGGGGCCATGTCTCCCAGGGGATCATGGGACAACCCCAAAGACTGATGATTAACCAGCTGGAGCTGGGATGTCTCTCCCTTGTGAATAAACTTCAGGGGTTTCCCATTGTTTCTAGGAAACAACATTATTTAGTTTTTATCTCCTTTTATTCCTCTATCTGGCCTATGTTTTAGAATGCACATAATTACCCAGATGGAGACAACGAGGGATTAAAGTTGGGGTTTTCTTTTTACTGATCAGGGGGTGTGATGAAAAAAGGTTCAAGGCCAAAGGCTTCTGTCTGAAGGGGTGGGAGGGGGAGAGGGTCCAGTCGTGGACGATGTCCATGTGTCCAATAACAGACACAGAATGAGAGCCAATGGGCACAGCCGGAGAAGCGCCCAAGATGCCAACAAGAAGAATCTCTTGGATCCCAGAGGGAAGGGAGTCCCTGAAGCTTAGTGAGTGGGGGGCTTGGTGAGACAATCTGGGCTGTGGGAGTGCAACAGAGACTGGAGAGGGGAAGAGTAATGAGGCTATGGAGAGCCTATGAGAAAACCCAAAGGGGCCGGATGTAAAAGATGTCCCAAAGGGAGAACTGATGAAGATTGACGACTGCCAAGATATGGGGGAGGGGATAGAGAGGAAGAGGTCTGGGGTTCTAGGACAGTGACCACAGTCAAGATGGAGACCCAGCAGCTTCTCGGGATAACTGGCTGCTCCCCCCCGGCTCTCTGCAGTGTCCTGGGACCCAGCCCAGAGCCTCTGGTGCAGTCAGAGGGAAGGCAGGGCCACTGGGGGCCTGCGTGTTCAGGGCAGGGAAGTTCCCTTACCAGCTCATCCTCTCGAGCTCTGAATATAAACAGCAGCTTCCGGGCAATCTTAAAAAGAGAAAGCGCACTTCTTTTATTGGCTCCAGTTGGATCAATAGAGTCAAAAAACTCATCAATCTCTTTCCTAGGAGAGGAAGAAAGAAAACAGAGGAGTTTGAGCAGGGCCCTGTCACTGGGGGAAAGTTGCCATTTGTGGGGGTTTGAGCAGGGCTCTGTCACTGGGGGAAGGTTGCCATGGCCAGGGGGCTTTGGGACCAACAGTGGGCAGAAACACGACACGGGGGAGGGGGGGGGAACCCTCCACAGGTCACCTGGAGCTCAGGCTGAGAGCCAGAGTGGACTCGGATGGAAGCATGAGGTCCCGAGGGGGGAGGGGCAGAGGCTGCCGACGGCCAGCTGACACCCACCTAATGTCTCTCTGCAAGCGGCACCTGCACAGAAACCTGCGTACCAGGGCCTGTATCTGCACCGCAGCCCGCTCCTTCTCCTTCTGTCCCCGCCTCTCTTCCCTGGCCTGACGGGCTTTGTCCAGGAACTGGGCTCGGGATGACTGGGATGTGCTGAACATGGCTGAGAACCTGTAATGGACCAGAGGGGAAACCTGAATGCACCGTCATGGCAGCCTGGGCCAGGCTGGCGGGAAGTCAGGGAGCTGGACGGGGCGTGAGCCTGGGCCGAGGTAGCCACGGCCCCCAGAGCACAGGACTGGAGGGCCGAGAGGCCCCACCTCGGCCCTGCTCTTCACACATCACACTCTCACTGAGGAGCCCTTGATTCCTAACAGATGGGAGTGGCCAGTGGGCCGTCAACATGAGGAGAACGGGGTTCCAGCAATGACCCCCGCCCCTCTCCCTGAGGCTCAGACCATGGGAGGGAGGAGGTTTCCACACTGAGAATTCCATGCAAGTCTTCTCTAAGGGGGGGGAGGGGAGCCTGGGCAGGGAGGGAAGAGCTAGGTGTAACCCTCACTGGGCACAGTGAACCCGGCCGGCATCTCCCCTCTCTGCGCCTGATTCCCCCCGGTAAAAAGAGGGGGCTGGGCCAGCTGGTATCTAGGGTCCTTCCAGCTCAAAGTCTTATGATTTCCTGAACCCGTGGGAGTTTGAGGACAGAAGAGGCCTCCGAGGTCCCTGAGATCCTGGGCTCAGAGTAGGAGGGGCCTTCAGGCCACAGGGCTCATCTTGTAGATGAGGAAAGGAGGGTTAAGGATGGGTAAAGCCCCCTGTCTGCTGGTCCCTGGCCATGTGCCAGAGGCTGCATCTGGGCGCGCTCCTCCTGCCTGCCCCACTCCCCACTGCCCTGAGCCCAGGAGATGCTCCCATGCTTCTGGATGACCAGGGGGTCATCCTTAACAGCTGTGAAATGCAGAGCGCTGTAGATCTGGATTCAAACCCCACGTCAGCCAGTCTGTGAGCTGAGCCTCCTTGTCTGTGGCTGCCGAGGGCCGTCCCTGGGAAACCTCCTCATGAGCCGTTCCTGCGTGGTCCAAACCACAGCGTGGCTCCCTCAATGAACGCAAGGTGGCTTCCAGGGGGACAAGCACAGCCCCTGTGCCAGGGACCCAGGCAAGACAGCGACATGGAGGGGCTCAAGCTCTTCCCATCCTTTTCTTTTTTTTATTATGTCTCACTGACACCTTCCTTTATTTTTAAACAGCGGCTCCTTCCCCAGAGGCAAAGTCGAGAGGGTGCAGGGAGAAATGGGTGCAGAGCTGCCCTGGGCACCCAGGGCCAGGGGCCGCCACCTTCGACCTCAAACTGAATCACACTAGAAGGACTGGGCATCAAGTGGGGCAAAAACCAACCACCACAGCACTCCCTGTTGACTCTGAAGCTCTCCCAGCAGGAAGGAGTCCGGCCACATGAGTCAGACTCACCTGAGGATTTGCTTTTCCTGCAGAAACACCAGATGATCATCCAATCAAGTGCTGGGCTTGAGACTTAAGGCAGCATCTCACTTTATTGAGATTCTATCTTCTCAGACTAGAGAAACCAGAGGACAAGACTCCAGCTGACCAGCTGCACTCGATGAAGGAAGCTTTATTTCCTGCCTCACCAAGAACTCCCATTTCTGCAAAGCTCTGAGGCTCCCCCCGACAACTCTGGGAGGAATAAAGCCCTCAGAGGACCCCCAATCCTTCCCCTTCATTGTCCTTCTATGGCACCTGAGGCTGGGGACTTTCTCCCTCCAGCTTCAGTCGCCTCACTGGGCTTGACAAGAGGTCCCCTTCCTCTCTCTAAATCTACAGTCATCCCCGTGTCAGAAAAGGAAGTCAGGCTAAAGCGACTTATCCAAGGTCATGTGGCTAAGAAGTGTCCAAGGTGGGATAGGAGCCAGGGGTCTCCGAGTTCAAATTTTCTTTAGGATGCTTTTCATCTGTTTGTATCAAGGATTTTCCAATATTCAATACCCCTGTGCCTCTCCCCATGTAATAAAGCAAAGTGAAATAAAAACAAGTGCTTCTGATAAATGGGCGACATCGCCTTTCCTGAGAACCACCTTTTCTACCCAGAGTAGGAATGTGACGCTTCAGCACCCAGATCCTCCATGACTAAGCTCCAATGTTCTTCTCTGCCCTCTAGCTCCCCCTCCCCCGTAACCTTCTCTCCTGGCTAAGGCTGAAAAGAAAGCTCACAATACTCTTTTCATGAACTTCTGGGACAAATAGGAGAGTTGGATCTCAATAGGATTTCTGATTTAAAGGGAGCCGATATTTGGCAAAACGACTAGTCTTTTTAAAAAATGTTTTAATTGTTAAAAGTTCTCTTTAATTTTCTTAACTTATTAGAATAATTTTAAATTGTCAAAAGGGAGAGCTTACTAGGTGTGAGATGGACTGAAAAAGAAAGTAATAAGTTACCTATAAAATCAAATGAGGTCAAACAAGGTCTGAATAGATTTTGCCTTCGGAAAGGCCCCAAACTGTCTAATAGTTTGGAGAAATGTGGGAATCATCCACAAGAAGGGGGATTCTGATCCTCAGAGGGATGGCAAAGCAGAATGAATGAAATAATGGGGATTCCATGGAAGAGGATAAGTTCTCTTGCATCCAGAGATCTGATTTCGCGTCCACTTTTGTAAGAAATGGCCACAAGTGGAGCTGCTGACACCAGCCAGAGAGCAGAGGCCCAAGCCCCAGAGAGCTCGCAGCCTTTCCTGGCCAGCGGGCTTGCTCCTCGGGATTAGCATTTTCCATCCCTCAGGGTAAAGGGAGAAAGGCTTCTATCCCATCTCCTTCCCCACCAAGGCTACCTCAGAACTCAGCTTCTCCAAAGGGCCTTCTGAAAGAATCAATTCATCAAAAGGCACTTGTTAAGCGCGCACTGTGTGACGGGCAGGATCCAGGGGACTGTCACCCAGCCAGGCCGCGTTAAGCGCCTGAGGCCAGCCTGGAACTCGGGTCCTCCTGACTTCCACTGCCACCGAGCTGCCCCAGCTTCACATCATCTCGAGGGTCCTGGCAAGGACCCCCTGAAGGAGGGAATATGTCCTCTTTTCACAAATGAGGAAAGCCAGGCTCGCACAGCGAGTTGCCTATGGTTCAATCAACACGCACTTATTAAGCCCTTCCTCCGTGGCAGACGCCGTGCTAGCCACTGAGAGATACACGTACAAAGAACAAAAACTAGACAGGTGGAGGTGTATGCAAATTTATTCAAAGCAGTTAAATGGGGGGAGGGTTATGGGATGCCGGCTTAGAGCTACAAGGGATCTCGGAGATCTGGTCCAAACTGGAGGGTGGGGGTGGGTCCCAGGTCCGGCTCCCTCCTCGGCCCCTCCCCTTCCCCAGCAGCCCCTGGAAAGATTTCAGGAAGCTCGCTCCACGCCGCCTGGTCTATCCTGCGCTAGGCCCGGCCCGGCATCCTTCCGAGGGGCGTTTGTAACCGGCTCTGGGCAGGGTCTAATGCAGGAGCAGCCATTCGTTCAGGGGAGGCCGGCCCGGGGCCTGGGCACCACCCCGTCCTGGGCCGCCCGAGCCCTGAGGGGGCCCCGCAGGGTAGGCCTCCGGAAGACCCGGGGGGGGGCGCGGGGGGCGCAGTCCCAGGCCCGGCTCTCCGGGATCTCTCCGCTGCAGAGTCCCGGACATGCTTCCCATTAGCCCAGGGCAGCTGGGGCGGGGGAGGAGTCCCGTCGGCCCGGCCGGAGGGCGCCCGGAGCTCGGGAAGGGCGCGGGGGAGGCGGGAAAGACGGGCGCCGAGCGCTGGGGCCGCCCGCAGCAAGGGGGCGGTAACTGGCCTTTATGGAGCGTGGGCGCCGCCGAGCGCTGGAGACCCCCCTCCCCCCGCGGCCTCCTTCGGAGACCCACGTAAATAAGTGAATAAGCGGCCGGCTCGGCCCCCCCCCCCCCGGACTGGCCGGCCGGGATCTCGGTAACCAATGGCAACCGGGAGGGGCGCCGCCCCCTCCCCGAGCTTCCAGGCCGACGCCCCGCGCCAGCCAGACCCATGGTCTCCCCGGACTCCGCCGCGCCCGGCGCTGGGCGCGGGGCCGCGCACGCAGCGGGGGCTTCGTGAGCGCCCGCGGCCCGCCCAGCTCCAGCTCCGGGGGAGGACGGCGCCAAGGGACGGGTGCGTGAAGGGGCTGGCGCCGGAGGCGGCCGCGGGGGGGCGCCACAGGCTCACCGGGCCCCCGGACAAGGCCGGGGCCTCGCTTTCCCCGCTGGGACACGGGGCCGGGGAGGGAGGCCGCTGGGCCGCCGGCCCGGGCGCTCCGGCGATTCTCAGCGGCCGCGGCCAGGGAGACAACAACGACGACGCGCCCCCCCTCCTTCGCCGTCCCCGCGCGCGCTCCCGCCGCCCGCCCCGCCGCGGACCCGAGCCGCGAACGTCCCCGCCTCGCGCCTTTACCCGGTGCTCGCGGTCGGGGCTGGGGCCGCCTCAGCCGGATTCCCCCGCGCTCCGCCGGGCCCGGGACAGCGGCAGAAGCCGCGCCGCCATCCTGCCCCCGGGCCGTCCGCTCCTCGGCGCTCCGGCCGGAAACGCAGCCCGACCCACGGGCGTTCCGGGCCGGAAGTCAGCGGGCGCCGGAGGCTCGAGCCGGCGCACCTTGCGGGGCGGAAGCGGGGGCGGTCCTTGGAGCGGAAGTCGCGGCCCCGCCCCGTTCTGCCCCGCCCCAGCTCGCCCCGGCGCGGCCCCGTGCGCCTGCGCCAACTCTTTCCTAGCTGCCCCGGTCCCGGCTCGGCGGCTCCGGCGTCCTCGGGCTTTTCATGGTGAGCGAAGGCCGGGCCGGGCCGGGGAGGCGAGGGCCGAGGGGGCCCGGGAGGAGGGCCGGGCCGCGGGGGGGCGCCTCGAGCGGAGGCGCGGGGCGGGGGGGGGGGAAGCGCCCCCGGAGGGCGCCGCGCCCCTGCGCCCACGCCCCGAAGATGCCGGGCGGGCGGGGAGGAAGCTGCGGGCGCGGCGGAGGGCCGGGGGGGGGGGGGGGAGGGGGCGGGGCTTCCCGGGAGCAGGGACGGCCCGGAGGGAGAGGGGTCCCGGGGGCTACTCGGGTCTGGCCGGGGAGGGCCCTTGGCGCTCCTCACACCGCACTCGTCAAATAGCGAGCAGGGCAAGTCAGAGCCCCGCCTTGCGCTGGGAGGGGGGGCAGTGGGGGCGCTGCCCCGCCCTCAGACCGGCACAGGTGCCGGAGAGCCCCGCTCCTCCTCCCGCTCGGTCCCCGGGAGCCCGGCTTCCTGAGTGCCGCAGCCCCCGCCCTCACGGCCCTGGGGGAGGGGCGCATGCTGGGCACCTAGCGGACCTGCAGGGGCAGCTGGAGGGGGCGGGGTTAGGAAGGGAAGAAGGTGCCAGATTGGGAAGAGCATGGAAGGCGAGACAGAAGTGCTATGTTTGACCCTGCAGTGACCGGGGTGCTCTGTGTGTGACGCCCCAAGATTTAGGGGAAATCCCCTGAAGGAAGGAGCAGAGCAAGGAGAGGGCGTGGGAGGCTCTGGTCCGCGTGGGAGGCGGGGAGCCTTGACAAAGGTGGCCATGAAAGGGGCCGGGAGGTTGGGGGGGGGGCTTATGTGCAGGTGGAGCCGCCCCCAGGACATCCAGTTGGGCAGTTGTCACTCTCCTCTTAGGCCTCAGTTTCCCCACCTGTCAAGTCAGATGTCTTGAGGGCCCTCTCATTCCTGACCTGCCCCGTTCTGTGCCCCTGTCAATCCCAAGTTAGAAAGGTGACGACCCCCCCCCCGAGTTATGGGTCGTGTGGTGGGCACCAAGGGACCCCAGGCTGGCAGAGCTCGGGCGCGGCTCCTGCTCCTCCCAGGGGTCGCCGAGGTGCAGGTGCTGAGCAGAGGATTTATGTTCAGCGCATCTGATGGGCCTGCTCCGTGCTGGGGAAATGGGAGACAAAGCGAAGCTCCCCTTGGCCCCTCAGAGACTGAAGGGGGGCCGACAACTTGCCCGGGGCCAGGCCCGAGTCTCCCCAGCTCCTGCAGAGGCGGGAAAAGCTGCTTGAAGGACGTGGGCGCCAGAGGGCAGCCCAGTGCCCAGAGGCCTTTGTGGCCATGGCGGGAGAGGGCCTGGGCCGGGGCCCAGCCACAGGGACGGGCAGTCTCACACCCAAAAGCAGGGGAGGCTGCGGCCCGATGCTGGGGCCTTCGGCTGTGATGGAGCTGCTGAGGAGGTCCCAGAGTCGCCCTTAGCCAGCCGCCGTCCCCGCCGGGGCACCTGTCCCCCAGCGCTTCCCTCAACACGGCTCCGGCTGCCCTCCCAGCCCCGCTCCCTGGTGCCCGAAGGGGAGGCGTCCTTCCTCTGGCACTCTCAGCCAGGCCCAGCTCCTTACCCTGACCTTGGAGGGGCCCAGCATGGGCCCCCGGCCCCCCCAAATGCTGAGCCCCTTTGTTCCCACTGACGGCGTGAGCCTGCTTGTTTTTACATGTGTTTCTTACACCGTCCCTGCCCCAGGGGGAGGGGAGGAGCCCCCCAGGAACAGAGATTTTTCCCCTGAAGCATCAGGCGCTCCATAGTTGATGGATTCATTGGTTCTGAGGAGGGACACGGCCCAACAAGGGGTCATTTCTGGGCTATTCGGGATCCCAGAGGAGGCAGGGAGACCCTCTCAGTCTCCAGAGCACCCGTGTTGGCACCTAGGGGGCATCCAGGGGGCCTCTGCCCAGCCCCTGGTGCCAGGCCCCAAGCTGGCTCCCTGGCTCTTCGCGCCAGGACAAGGCAATAAGTGAGCTTGGCTGGGGAGCACCTAGCCCTCAGGAGACTGGCTGTGACGGGGTCCAAGGGTTTAGAAGGAGGGAGCTGGCAAGTCCTGGCCCCACCCCCATTTTACAGGTAGAGAAACTGAGGGCCGGAGAGCAGCCCCTCTGTAGGAAAGGGAGGAGCGGGGCTGTGGTGCGGCTCTCTCCGGGATTGCAGGGTTCTGGAGCAGCGGCATTGGGAATGGCGGCCTGGGTCTCCCTGGGTCCCCATGGGTCTCCCACGCTCCTTCATTTCTGAGTGCGTCTGTCACTGCAGGGGGTGGGAGAAGTCCCCAGTCCTCCAGGGCCGCAGCAGGAATCACCCCCATCAGGACACTTGTTTTGTGGGAAGGCGGGTCCCAGGGCACACGGCCCGCCCAGCCCCCTGCAAGTTCTGGGCCCCTGGCGGGGCCTGCCTGGCGAGGCTGGCGTGTGACTGTGTGCCCGCCTCTGACAGGAAGAGATGTCGGGAGAAAGTGTGGTGAGCTCAGCAGTGCCAGCGGCGGCCACCCGGACCACGTCCTTCAAGGGGACCAGCCCCAGCTCCAAGTACGTGAAGCTCAACGTGGGGGGGGCCCTCTACTACACCACCATGCAGACCCTCACCAAGCAGGACACCATGCTGAAGGCCATGTTCAGCGGGCGCATGGAGGTGCTCACCGACAGTGAAGGTGAGACCCTGGAGGGGGGGAGTGGAGGTGGGCGGGGGGGGGGGGGCTCTGCTTCCCGGCACGCTCGGGGGGCTCTGCTTCCCGGCACGCTCGGGGGGCTCCAGGATGGGGTTCTGTGTGGGACAGGGCCACACGTGGGGGGCCAGAGCAGTGCTGGGCCAGCAGGAGGGCCGGCAGCAGCTTGCCTCCGGTCAGCTTTCATCCCCCTGGCCTCCCCGGCCCCCCCATTGCCAGGCCGTGCTGTTCCTTGGGGGCCCCTCCTCTTCCTGGTGCCCCAGCCTCTCCCCCTCTGCTCTTGGCAGGGCCCCTGTGCCGGGTCTCCACGCCCTGCCGCGCCGCTGCCCATTTCCTCCTCCTTTGTTCCCATCTCAGACAAAGTGGGGGCTCCCGCCAAAGCCAGAGCACGCCTCGGCCCTTGACCCTCTTCCTTCCCTTCTCCTCCTGCTCTTGGGTCCTGCCCATCCCCCCTTTCCTTGGCCACATGCCAGGCCCAGGATCCCCCAAACCTTCTACCCCGCAGCCATTGTCCTGCACCCACCTCCCCCGGACCCCCCAAAGGAGCTGCCAACATCCCCTGCCTCCTGCACGCTCCCTGCCCTGCAGCTTCGGGGCCCCCCACTTTTCTCTCCGAGGTTCCCATTGGTTTTTACATGGCCCTTCTTCCGTCCTCATCTTTCTGACCCTCTGCCATGTGTGCGGCTGCCCCTTCCCTCGTTGTCCTGAGAAAGGCACTGAGGCCTCCCCCGGGATTACTCGCCCCCTTCTGAAATCCCGTGAGATTCCCCTCCCGCCTGGGCCGCCTTCCCGAGGAGCTTAATAAGTGCTTGTTTGCTGGTGTTTCCATGACCTCCCCTGGAGGACCTCCAGCTCCATCTGTCCCTCCCACCCCCACCCCACAGCCTGCTGGACGGCCTGGGAAATGCCCCCAAGAGGCACCCCTGGGGTCCCAGACGCCCTCCCCTCCCCGGGTACTCGGCTGATCCCCCGCTTTGCCTCCTTGTCCCCTTTCCCTGAATGACCGTCCCATTGAGTCCTCGTTCCCAGGCTTTCCCCTCCAGGTGCCCCTGGGTGCCCACCAGGAGAGTTCCCAGCAGGGGCCCCACAATTCCTTTCCCTCTCTTGAGAAGTCCCCCGGGTCCTGCCCCTTCCAAGGTAGTCCTGTGCCCCAGGGGACCCTCGCCAGCCTAGGCTCCATTCCCCTTTGTGCCCACCACGTGCCACCCCCTCTGCCTGGGCGCCCCCAGGCCCAGCATCTGCTCTCCCTTTCCCCATGGCCACTGGTCACTTTGTCCTCGCTGCCCTGAGCCCGTCGCCCTGCCCAGCACGTAGCCGCCGCCCACCTCGGGGGGGGCCCTTCCTGAACCCCTCCTTGTGAGGGCTTCCTTGCATTGTGTCCCCCAGCAGACCGGGAGCTCGTGGCTGCAGGTGCCGCTCTTGGCCAAGGGCCGGGGGGCTTGGACATGGGCCTTCCTCCTGCCTAGCCGTGGCCCGGGGCCCTCAGCCTTGCCCCCCGGCTCTGTGCCTGTGCCCCCCAAGCCTGGCTGCTCCCTCGGCAGCACCACGGGGAGGGGAGACTTTTGTGAACCCCTGAAAGGGCTGGGGGCCTTCCCGGCCGTCCCTAGGTCCAGGGCCCTGGAGTGTTTGTCTGGGGTTCTGGAGAATGGGCGGCCAGGGACTTGCCCGGGCCAGAAGCGGAGGGGCCGCCGCCAGCCGCGACCCCTGCACCTGCCCACTCTGTGCTTATCCAGAGCCGCCGGGCATTGGGGGGGGGGGGGCTCAGCTCTGCCAGGCAGTCCAGCCCACATGGGAGTCTTTGTGGAAAGGGGAGAATAGCCTGGGGAGGAAATGAGCCTGATCTGATAAGGCGGCCCCACCCTGGGGGAGGGGGAGGCAGGAAGAGAGCCAGACTTGGGGGGGGGGGGGGTCCGTGAAGGAAGCAAGGGAAGGGGCCTGGCTTCCCCACGCAGTGGCAGCCTCAGGGCCCTGCCAGAGGGGGTTGCCAGGCCCGTGGGGCCCCCCCGAAAGCTTGTTGGGTCGGCCGCGTGGGGAGCCATTGGGGCCCAGAGAAGGCCAGACCCCTCTCGGGCAGCGCAAAGACCCCCAGGCCTGGAGTCCGGGGGCCACTCTGGGGACTTCAGTTTACACTAAGCTGCCTTTGCCTACCCCCGTGGCAGACCCTGCCTCCTCTACCTCCCTGCAGCCTGGGCCTGCCTGAATCCACTCCCCTTCCTGCCCCCCCTTCCCCCCTGCTGGGTTCTCAGCCTTTCCCTGCTCCCAGGGCGTCACCCCCAGTCTCTGGTCTGTCTCTGTGCCCGCCTGGCACAGACTCCCCAGAGCTGCCACGAGGCCCACAGTGAGTGTTGGCTTCTTGGGGTGACGGGTTCACCCCCAAGCTTTCCCCAGCTGAACCCCAGGCTAGTTCCCCCTAAGCCTCCTCTCCCTCCCAGAGGCCATGGCCCTCCTGGCACCGGTGGCTCTGGTCCTCTCTGGGCATTTGTGGAGCTCGGGGTGGGGGGGGGGGGCAGGGGACGCGCGGCACCGTGGCTCTGGAGCTTTGGGCACCTGCCTCCTCACTGTCAGGTGACCTCACTTGCTGAAAGGAGTTGGCATTTAGCCCCCGGGGGTGGCACAGACTGCCCATTCCAGGACTTTTCCCCCAGGAAGTGAGGTCGGGGAGGGCCCACGGGGATTATTTGCAGAAGTCCCAAATCCAGCAGTGGGAGGTTGTGGGAGGGTTGAGGGGAGGAGGAGCATGGCCGGGTCTGGGGGCTCCGTGATGGGCATCCTTCAGGCCCTCCCCTCCCCCATGAGGCCCAGGCTGCCACCTTCCAAAATAGCCCCGGACGCAGCTGTCAGGGCAGACGGTCCCCCCGGCACCTGATCCGAGCTCAGGCAGGAGCCCAGACGGCTGCGGGAGTGATCGGCTTCCCTCTCGGCGCCCCGGGATCTGTGGCGCCCTCGGGTCGCCCCCCACCTGTCAGGAGGGTAAAGGCTGGGGGGTCATTAGGTTGTCAGGGACTCTCTGGGAGAGGAGGAAAGCCATCAGGCCCAGAAGAGAAGGAGTGGGGCCGGGAATGGCCCCTCTGTGCCTGAGGAGGAGGGCGCTCAGCGGGGGGCTTGATGGAGACCCGGAGGAGAATCCTGCCGAGGAGCTCCCCACCTGGCCTTGTGGGCCCAGCACGAGCCTGCCCCCGGGCATCCCCAGCCTGGCAAAGGCCCCCGTGGGCTGGGAAGTGGCTGAGGGACACTCAGGGGGTCTGGGGGGTGGGGGCCGAGTAAGCCCCAAGCACGAGGTGACCCTGACTAGGTGGTCCATGAGTGCTGCTGGACAAAGCCCTTCCCTGGGGGTCCCCCCCTGCTCTGCCTGCAGATGGCCCCACGTTCGGGAAGGGCCTGGCACCAGCCCGGCAGCAGCATCTGTGTCCGGTACCACCGGCTGCGCGTTGTTCAGAGAGGCCGTCCTGGGGGTCTGTGGGGCCTGGGATCCGCCTCCAGGAGCACGCCCTCACCCCCCCAGGGCTAGGGATCCCTGAGGTTGAGGGGAGCATCTTGTAGGCAGGGCCAGAGCTGGGCCCGGAGACCCCCAGGAGTCTCTGGGAGAGTGAAGAGAGAACAGGCGGGAGGAGGGGAGCATCTGCCCCAAAGGATCTTGGGGAGGCAACTCAGGAAGGTCTCCTAGCAGGGGCAGCGTCTCTGACTCGGCTCCTCCTCCTTTCACACACTTGGATGATGGTGGCATCTCAGCAGGGGCCGCTTTTCTTTGCAGCTCTGTGGAGACACCGAAGTGGGGCTGTGGTCTAGCCTCAGTTTCCTCATCTGAAAATGGGGGCCACAGCCCCTGCTGTCTCAGGATCTTGCTTCTGAAGTGACTTTTAAACCTTGGGGCGTTTACAGCCTCGTTCTGAGGGAGATCTGGAGTTTCAGCAGGGGGTCCTCCCGGTCCACCTGAGCACAGGCGTTGTCTCTGGCCCTGCCCGGGGACCTTCTGCACATCCCATTTCTCCTGCCCAACCCAGGGCCTCCTCCAGGGAGAGAGCGAGTGCCCCGGGGCAGGGCAGGGCCCAGGGGGTGGGGCTTAATCAGCTCTTCCCAGGCTGAGCCTGGGGCTTTGGGGGAGGGGTCTCCACAAGCCCTCGGGGATGTTCTCAGTCAGAAGGACACTGGTGGGAGCCACGGGGCAGGAGCCAGAGCCTCCTCTTCCCTTATTTGTCCAAAATATGACTCCCTCACCACAAGCATTTCCTGACGAATTCTTGGGCCAGAGCCTGCCTGACAGCCTGACCTCCCACTGCCTGTTCATATGCTAGGAGTCGGCCCCGCAGACCTGGCAGTGGGGGAAGGGGGGGGGGGGAAGGAACGGCAACGAACGGGGGGGGCTTACCCTGGGGGGCACGGGGGGAGAGCAGGTGGCCAGAGCTCACCCCACAGCCCCCCCCCCCCCAGAGTGCCGCAGGCTCAGAAGGGCCCTCGAGGGTTGGAGACGGGCCCAGAAGAGCCTTGTGGAGCTTTGGCTGGGCCTGGCTCTGAGTCCTTATCTCCTCTCAAGACAAAGTTTTCCCTGTGGAAAGTGGGCACGCGCTCCCTTCGGGGAAGTGAACGAAGGGTAGGGCCGTAGGTCCTTGAGCCCAGAAGCTGCCACGGAGGAAGCGGACCCGGCCTTGCAGCTGAGAAGAGCTGGATCCCGGCTCTGCCCCTGATGCGTCCTGGCTGTGGGAGTCAGGGGGCGCTCGAGAAGGCGCTGAGTGGGAGGGAGGTCCAGAGAGATGCCCCGGCCGGACCCCCAGGGATGGCCTTTCACCCCAGCTGGGTGAGGGAGCCGAAGCTAAGAGGGCGTGGGGGGGCGGTGCCCAGGGACTCCCCCCTCCCTGACACCAAGGAGACCCACCCAAGCCATGCTTGGAGATGCCCGATGTTGGGAGGCAGAGAGCTGGCGGCCCCTGCCCTGTGTGCTGCCCGCTGCTTTGAGGCCACGTCCTCCTGCCCGGGTGGCAGCCGGCGAGGAAGCTCCTCGGTGGCTTCCCCTGGATGGGGTCTCCTCAGCCTTCTCCAGGCTGCAGTCTTGCTCCGTTGGCCGCCGTCAGTGCTCTGGCTCTGCACCTCCCGGGGCGCGGCTGCCACCACAGGGGCGCGGTTGGAGCACAGGGGTCCTTGCCTGTTCTCTTGCCCAGGGGGCTGTGAGCTCCCAAAGCCAGGACCGTGCACTCGCTAGCCCACTCGCCCCGGTGCTCGGCTCATACATGCACTCCAGCCTTGCTGTTCCAGTCCGGTTCTGAACCGCCTGGCAGGACTCGGCCTGAGCCCAGGGTCTTCCCTTGTTGTCCCCCTTGACAGAGGGAAAGGGGACACTGACGGGTCCTTGCCTGTTCTCTTTCCTGTGGGCGCCTGGCGAAGCCGTCTGCCTTCCTCTGTGTCCGGCCACGGGTGCCCGGCGTGTCTGCGCTGTTTGTGCGCGCTCAGCGGGGGTGGCCATGTGCAGTAATAGAGCTTGGGGACCCCAGGGCTTCACAAACAGACCTCAAAGGCTCCGGTGCCAGCTGCTGGGGAAGAGCGCCCTCCTGAGGTGGAGGAGGGCATGGGTCTGACAGCAGGGGCACCCGTGGGGCCCAGAGCCAGGGCTCTGCCAGGGACAGGGAGCAAGGGAGCAGGACAGTGTGAGGGGCGGCCTGGGGAGCTCGGCCCCGAGTAATGCCGTTGGGCCGAGCCTCAGGCACAGCCCGCTCTCTCCGCCCCGCTCAGCAGGCCGTCGCCTAAGGATTCTGATGTCATCAGAGCCTCTTTGGGGTCTCCACAGAGGGCCCTGGGCCCCGACTTCAGAATGAGCCCTTGGCTCTGTGGAGATGGAGATACCCTTCAGGAAGGGCAGGGAAGGGACGGGGGAGCACTTGGGATTGGGAGTGCCATGGGAGGACCGATGAGCCTGGCTCTGGGGGGCTTGGTGGGCACCGTGGCAGAGCTGGCAGGGGTCCTGAGCCC